>NC_056500.1:24657543-24676275 GCF_014905685.2 Nematolebias whitei
AAGAGGACAGGTTGACAGCTGCAGAGACACAGAGGACAGATTTACAGTAGTAGAGACAGAGAGGACAGGTTTACAGCTGCAGAGAAAGAGGACAGGTTGACAGCTGCAGAGACAGAGAGGACAGGTTTACAGCTGCAGAGAAAGAGGACAGGTTGACAGCTGCAGAGACACAGAGGACAGATTTACAGCTGCAGAGAAAGAGGACAGATTGACAGCTGCAGAGACACAAGAGGACAGATTTACAGCTGCAGAGAAAGAGGACAGGTTGACAGCTGCAGAGACACAGAGGACAGATTTACAGTCGCAGAGACACAGAGGACAGATTTACAGCTGCAGAGAAAGAAGACAGGTTGACAGCTGCAGAGACACAGAGGACAGATTTGCAGCTGCAGAGAAAGAGGACAGGTTGACAGCCGCAGAGACACAGAGGACAGGTTGACAGCTGCAGAGACACAGAGGACAGATTTGCAGCTGCAGAGAAAGAGGACAGGTTGACAGCCGTAGAGACACAGAGGACAGATTTACAGCCGCAGAGACAGAGGACAGATTTACAGCCGCAGAGACAGAGGACATGGTCACAGCTACATAGGAATTGTCTTCGTGTGTTTGCATGTAGTCCATCTTTCCTGCAGCTACGTCTCAACAGACCAGACTGTTGGAAGTCGTTTCTTTACGGAGACAAACTGAAGAGGGACAACAACGAGGTTTGTCTCGTCCCAAAGACCAGAGAAAAATAAAGAGTTCTTAAAAACTGAAATCAAACAAATTTCACATAAACGTTATTGAATTACATTATTTATTTTTTTTACAGAGTTTGATCTTGAAGTTTTCTTCGTCCTAAACTCTTGGAGCTCCCCAAACTCTCCATCCTTCTACATTACCAGCTTTAGTGAGATAGGCCACAGCTCCCAGACCGAGACAGGAGCTTGTACCAGTCGAAATACTGTGGGCTGGAGAGACACACACAGTTCAAATAATGAATACAATAAACCTGATCTTCGGCCTTCAGAAAATATATAAGCCAATCACATTCAGTACTGAAAGTACTGATCCTTGGGTTTGAGACAATCAATAATTCACCACAAACAACAAAAAACAGAATTACACCTTTGATGAACCAAAAACCAACTTTTAAAAACAGAAGAGTAGATTACAACTTAAAACTGATACGCACTTTTTGCTCCAAGGAAGACCCCCGAGGCGCAGCCCCCCAAAAAAAAATTCAGGGGGCCGTGCGGGTCATCTCGCAGCTCAGCGCTGATACAAGTGGTCACCCCAAAGATGGCGCCCATGGTGGCTGGGGGAGGACAAAACAGGACGTTTTGAAATTCAGACTGAAACATTCACCTGGATTGATGTAAACATTTATGTTCAGACGCAGCAACACCCTGAACCAGAACCCTGACCCAGACTAATCAATACAGCTGAACTTTTTTAATAAAGCAGTGTTTCCAAACGTCTCAATTTAAAATCAGTATCAACATACTCGTCATTTTTCAAGGTTCCCAGCACTTAAAAATAGTTTCCTGTGCCTGAAGCAGCAAAACAGTCCCACAGTATTATGTTTCCACCACCATGTGTCACTGTGGGAGCATTTTCAGGGTTGAAGGTCTTGTCCTTCTCTTGCCAAACAAAACGGACATCCTTGTGCCCAGAGAGTTTGGTTTCATCAGACCAAAGAACCAACTAAGAAAACTCACCCCCATGTCTAAGAGTTTCCCACGTAAACTTCAGACGAACTCTGATGTCCAGCTGTGAGCTTTTTAATTTTTTTTCTTGACAATGACCAAAAAGTCTACCACGATGCAGAGTCCACACAAAACGTTGGTTACGTACTGTAACCCCAGATTCTATGAGTATAGGCGTAGCCCTTTAAGGCTGTCGCTGATGGGTTTATCCCGATATGCGTAGCATTGCACTGAAAAAATTTAGTCCATGCCCACCTGCTGTGTGGGCCCCACCCGGTCCATATAAATTACGTTAAGAGCGGGAAATCGGCTCCCAAAATAGCTTTTTCTTCAGCCATTTAGGAGCCAGTGAGGCCCGACGCTTAAAGGGCTACGCTTATACTCATAGAATCTGGGGTTACAGTACATAACCAACGTTCTATTTCGTATAGGCTTCGCCCTTTGTCCTCGCCTCACTGGGTCCATTCGAACACAGTATGAAGCAGAAGCTTGCCCAAAAAACGTCTTGTCACTCAGCTCCCCGTGTGCGTAATTACGCATTGCGTAATTATGTGTGCCATGCACAGATGCATGTTGTGTAACTATGCATTCTGAATGCATGAACGCCCCGGAAACATCAACGGGGAGGGAAAAACGCTGAAAAGAGCCATGAACCAACCGGTTTACGGCTGAACCGTATGAACAGATTAATAATAACAAGAGAGCTGATTATTAATCAGAAGAACTGATTGGTAACAATAGTCGTGAACTGATTAATGACAATAGAACCAAATAACAGTCACAACTTGTGACTGATAACATCTCACACTGTGAAGCATGCAGACAGATGTGAGTTAAACGGGGTTCCATGAAACAACAATATTCATTCTGTTAAAACACTAAGGACAGAATGTGTCATGGAACGAGCCGTCACATCACGTAGATAAAAGCGAATGAATGAGCAGGGTGTTGACCACGCGGCCGCAGTGCAAAGAGTCCTGCATTGTCATACCATTATGCAAGGCAGTCGAAGATGCGATACCCCTGGTCGAGTGTGCTCTGAGGTTGACAGGAGGCTCTAGATCTGATGCTCTGTAGCTTCAGAAAAGGCCTCACACAGCCAGTGTGACAAACGCTGGGTGGATAACGGGCGACCTGCAGATGCATCTCTATAATGCACAAACAAATGTTGAGTTTGACGCATTGCAGCTGTGCGTGTTATGTAAAACGTCAACGCCCGCACCGGACAGAGAAGATGGAAAAACGCCTCTTCTTCTGATTTGTGGGGGGGAAGGAAAAAACCCCTCCAACGATATCGCTCTTGATTAAAAAGAGCTCGTGATGTTTTAGGCATAAAAGCTGGATTTGGTCTTAAATCAGCTGAGCTGCCGTCAGCTTGAATTCTAAGACATGACAGAGCAACAGAGAGGGCAGATAAATCACTTACCCTCTTAGCGGATGTTAAAGCCAACAGCAGGGTTGTTTTAAGAGACAAGAATTTAATTGGGACCTGATCCAGAGGCTCAAATGGAGCTTTGATCAGGGCTCGCAGGACCAGCGTTAAAACCCACTGTGGAACGAGTGAGTGAAACAGACCTGCGTCTCTGTACACCTTTTAGAAAACGCTTCATCAGCGGATGATTAAAAGCTGTTCTGTCTCCGAGCCCTTCGTGGCAGGAAGAGATGGCTGCAGCGTACGTTTTAATCGTGCTGGACGCCAAATTTCTGTCCATCAGCTGTTGTAGAAAGGACAGCATGCCACCTAGTGGACATGAGATGACCTCTACACCTTTCTCAGTACACCAGCGCTGAAAAACTGTCCACTTTGATGTGTACAGCGCTGTGGTAGATGCAGCACGTGAATCCTGGATTGTGCGCACTACATCCTGTGGGAGACCCATCCTCTCTAAGCGGATCCGCTCAGCGGCCAGACCCACAGGTGCTGGCCTATTTCTGGGTAACTCCTGATCGCTCCTCCTGCCTGGAGGAGAGCATCCTCCCTCCATGGCAGTTTCCACGGGCGCCCCGACAGCAGGCGTTGCAGGACTGGGAACCATGGTGCGTTCACACGCTCGGGGGCCACCAGGAGAGCTGTCAATCCCTCCTCCTGAACTCGGTTCAGGAACCGTAAAATCAGAGGAGGTGGAGGAAACGCATACAGAAGCGTTTTGGGTCATGGGCTGTGAGCAAACGCATCCACCCCCAGTGGTGGTTCGTCTCGCGGGCTCAGAGAAAACCATAGTTGACACTGAGCGTTTTCTTGTGTCGCAAACAGGTCCACAGCTGCTTTGCCAAATTTCTGCCACGTCTGAATCATCAGGTCTGGATGGAGAGTCCAGTCCGCGTGACGTGGGCCGCCCCCGGACATCACATCTGCCCCTTTGTTCAGAACACCGGGTATGTAAACTGCTCTGATGGAGAGCAGAGTTTGGTGAGACCAACACAGTAGATTTCGCGCAATGTGTAACATCTGGGCTGAACGCACACCCCCCTGCCAGTTTATGAAAGCAGCAGTCACCATGTTGTCTGTGTGAATCAAAACGTGTTGATTCTGCAGCACAGGAGCAAAGTGTTGAATCACGTTCAGCACCGTGTGGCACTCCAAAACATTTATGTGGGCAGATGTGTGATGGAGCCACAGCAACCCTACTGCTTGAGATAGGCATGTCCCCCCCCCAGCCTGACAGCGACGCGTCCATGAAGACTGGCACGTGTGACGTGGGTCTGCTGACGGGGACTCCTTCTGACAGAACCAGGGTGTTTCCCCAGTGGCGGAGGTCTGCCCTCACGGAGGGAGGAACAGTGATCATCAGTCTCTTTTGTTTTTCTGGATCCACACGCAGACGCGCAAACCACCTGTGGATGCGTCTCATGTGTAATAAACCCAGCGGGACCACTGTGT
This sequence comes from Nematolebias whitei, assembly GCF_014905685.2. NCBI lineage: Eukaryota > Metazoa > Chordata > Actinopteri > Cyprinodontiformes > Rivulidae > Nematolebias > Nematolebias whitei. The sequence continues at coordinate 24,662,113 of NC_056500.1, forward strand.
GAGCTGATGACATCATTCCTAAAAGCTTCATGATGGAAAACAGCTGTTACCACTCTGCCAGGTCTTACGAGACGGAGCTGGTCTTTTAAAGTGTAGATTCTCGTTTGTGATAAACAAGCCCTCATGGTGGTTGAGTTAGCTCCACTCCCAGATAAACAATTGTCTGGGCCAGGAAAATCGAGCTTTTCTTCCAATTTATGGCGAAGCCCAGATTTAACAGGTGTGATGTCAACACCTGAGCTTGCATTACTGCTTCCTGTCTGGAGCGTGACAGCAGGTCGTCCAGGTAAAACAAAACTCTCATCCCTGCTCTGTGTAACGGATGCAGGGCCGTCTCCACACACTTTTGAGAACGTACGAGGCGCGAGAGGATAACCGAACGGCAGCCTGTTGTACTGATACTTCATCCCCTGAAAGGAGAAACGCAGGAATTTTCTGTGTTTTGGGATGATCAGTATGTGAAAATAAGCATCTTTCAGGTCAACGGAAAACAAACAAGTCGTTTCTCTGGATGTTGTCCAACAGCTGTCTGGTTGTCAACATGTGAAACGGTCTGTCCATGATCACCTTGTTGAAAGCTGACAGATCCAAAATCGGTCTCATCCCTCCGGTCCGTTTGGGAACCAGGAAGTAACGTGAGTAAAACCCTATGATTTTCTCTCCGTTGGGAACTCTGGAGATTACTTCTTTTATCAGAAGCTCTTGGACTTCTGCATTTAGGGATGAGATTTGGTCTGGTGATGACAGGACCGTCTCTAAAATTCCTCCGAACGGAGGGGGTCGGGTTGCAAATTGAAACGTGTAACCTTTGCATAACACCCTGGCCATCCATCTGTCTGGCGAGCATGTTTTTAGCCACTCCGCGTAACGTTCATGGAGTGGACGTGCGTTTAAGTGATGCGTCATGTTTTGTACGGATGTCATCCAGTCCACCACCACGACAGCCGTCATGTGTCGCGGGAATGTTTTCCGCGTGACCCAAGGCGAGGCTTCCTTGAAAGGGTTCTGAACGCACCCGTGTGCTGCGTTCGGACCGCGGACCAACCTTCATGTCTAGGTGGGCCGGTGTGTGCTGAGGCGAAGCGTGGCAGATGATGACGCCGTGGGGCTGCGCGTTTGACGCCACTGCGGTGAAAACGCGTGTTGCTCCTGCCGCATGCGGTGTCCTGCGCTGGGTTCGCTTTGAGATCTCGCATCTATGCCGCTATGAGCGGGCGAGCGCTGCGAAGGTGTGAGTGTGACTTCATCTACGCCATGCCGTTTGAGTGAAGACTGCGAGCCCCGCGGGAGCACACGTTTTCTCTGGTGGGATGCGCGCCGCTCTCGCTGGAAGCGAAACTCATCACTGGGTTTGCTCAGCTGTCTCACGCTTATGCTGCCGTGAGCGGCCGAGCGCTGAGACGCGGTGGATGAAGGCTGCCTGCGCCGCGTGTTTGCTTCGATGCGGCGTGTGTCGCTCTCACTGAGAGCGTGGTCCTCCACTGACCCGACCTGCGGTCCCACATTTATGCCGATGTGGGCCGGTGAACGCCGGGGAGCTGTGTGTGCACCATCATCAACGCAACGGCGTTTGGGTGAAGGCTGTTTGCGTCGCGTGAGTTCGCGTTTGACACCGCTTGGGTAAGGATCGTGCAGCTCGGGTTGACAACGAGTTATTTCGCTTACCATTGTGAGGTGTGAGCGTCTCGTCATGTCTTGGAGCAACGGTGAGTTTAAAAAACCCTTATTAAAGACACCGTCTCGTTATGTGTGGAGGGTGTGTGCGCAGCCGCTGTGAGTCCATCCGAGCTTACAGACTGGCTAGAAACAGACACTTGATCATTGAATGATGTTTTATTCAACATTTGTGTCATATTTACACACACCCTCTGCAGACCATCATTCTGAATCTTTTCCCCCCATGAGCTCTGGGATTCGTTGGCCCAGGGCGCCGTCTGCTGGGGGTCTCTGGGAAAAACGTTGGACACTCTGTTGCCGGGATGAAGAGGGCCGGACGGGCTGAAGCTCAGCGCGACGGCCGTGGAACTGTCTTGCCACCGGCTCATTTCGTGTGGAGGGTGTGAGAGAGAGCCACTGTCAGATCATCTAAGCTGACAAACTGGGTAAAAATGGACACTTTCATCATTAAATGATGTTTTACTCCAAACTCGTGTCACCTACAAACATTCTCTGCCACAACCGCTCTGCCATTTGTTGTCCTAGACCGCCATCTGTTGGTGGTCTCAGGGAAACGCTGAAAAACTTCGTCCTCCGGCTGCGATGCGAGCCGGCAGACAGCAAAGAGGCGCACCGGTTGGGGGTGACGTCAGCTGCTCTGCAGACAAGAGCGTTGTCTCCTCCCACCTCTGAACATGTACGCCAACAGCATAACGTGTTGTTCGCTGCGGCCGTCTGGAACGCATGCTGGTGAGCTCAGTTGGAGAGCGGTGTCACCGTCTCGGTTACGCTAACCGGAGGCACGGGACGCTGGTCCACCTGGAACATCTTGCTCCAATGACGCCTCCGTCAGGCTTGGCTCCAAGGGGCACGGGGGGACTTTCCGCTCGGTGAACCCCTGCTCTGGAGATGGGTGCGGACTGTGGAGACCGGCCCCCCCAATCTACCAGGAAAAACCAGCTGTGGCCTCGCCCGTAGGACGTCCTGTTGGGAAAACGAGGCCAGGTAGATCAAGACGATGAGCCGGAATGGAACCTAGTAAAAACAACCTTCTTGTCGGATCATCCGAACTGGCGGGGAAAGGCGTGGGACGTAAAAAAGGTCCCTTCATGTCAGCCGCCTCCTGGGTTAGGCCGAGCAACCCCAGATGGCGCCGTCGGCCGGGAGCGGTGTGATCGCCGATGCGAAACGAGGTGGGATGGGGTGAGCATTCACTCAGCCCCCCTCCACCGACACTACGCTCTCCAGGAGGGAATGAGCAGCGGGGGCTGCAGCTGAGCGCCGCCTGCCCCGAAGGAACCATCCGATTCGCTCCGAGGGTCGGCGATAAGAGGAAAATTACAAGATTATGTTGTCCAGCGTGTAGCGACCTGTCACTGAGAAATATTCCTTGGCGCTTACCTTGAAACAAGACTGCTCGTCAGCTTCTCCTCGGGGAGGAGAACTCACCGGACGACCGGAGGTCGACGTGCCGGGCCAAGCATTCTTAACAAAGGTTGGTCATCTACACAACTTTCCTTCTTCGTTCTTCTGACAGTACTATCAGCTTGCTGAAGAAAAAATGGGAGCCGATTTCCCGCTCTTAACGTAATTTATACGGACCGGGTGGGGCCCACATAGCAGGTGGGCGTGGACTAATTTTTTTTCAGTGCAATGCTACGCATAGCGGGATAAACCCATCAGCAACAGCCTTAAAGGGCGAAGCTTATACGAAATAGAAAAGTCTTAACTGAAGCATCAAGTCCAGAAGACGGTTCAGCAACAATCATCTTTGCAGAGATCCAGGGATTCTTGTTTGCATCTGACGTTTTCCCACAAAATGTAGGAAAACTTGTGTTTGAGTGCTGATTGCTCAGTTGTGGTTTTTAGAAAGCATAAAATTACATGGGAGCTAATAATTTTGACCATATTTAACATAAAGACATCTTGAATATTTATTTTACATTACAAAGACTACAAAAATGGGGTCAAATGCATGATTTACTAAACATTTTATAAATATTGCAAATACAGGCCAGTGTTTTATGGAAATGTTCAATAGTTCCTAGGGGACTACGGTAATAACTTTGACCCTAACTGCAGCTGCAGCACGGCTGGGGAAGGTGCCTGACATGTCTGTCTGAGCTGCATGACAAAATATTTAGCCATCAAACATCTGAAGGGATTCTTTCAGCACAGTTCTACATCTTGACAGTGCGACAGTTTTATTCTGTTCTCAACTGGTTTTTATCTTGTTCCACCACTGCAGGTTAGTGTTCAGAGGTGTTGAACATGAATGCGTTTACCCATCATTACTGCACTACTGGCGACCCGCTGCAGCATAATCACACCAGACTTAGGCTGGATCTCCTTATACAATGAACCAGCGACACCTGAAACAGAACCAGAAAAGAAAGAGGTCAGAACAGCTGAACTAAACAAAGTTCAGACTCAGCATCCACAAAGTGAACTGGTTGCATTAGTATAAAAAAACATTTAGTTTAATAAAAATAGAAACTCTTTTCCTGGCAGAAATCAGACTGACTGGAGGTTCAACTTTTGCTGCATGGATAAAATTTACATCCGTCTCTAAACGTAGAGCACAACTCATGAATGTTCAGCTCCAATTAAATGTTTCACAGCACAAAATGTAAGAGAACTGTTCGTATTTGAAGGCTGGAACATGCAGACTGGTGGGACGTGTTGCACTTCGTGTTCTGACTGCCGGATATCCTCATCGAGCTCGAGTCATTGAAACCTCTATTAGTTAAGTCAAATTTATTTATAAAGCAGCTCTTGTTACCAAAGTGCTTAACAGTTAAAAAAAAAAGTAGTAATAAAAAAAAAAAAAACATTAATTTAAAGCATCAAAAGAAAAACATCAAATACAAAACAATACACTGTCAGGTGTTATAAGGTCACAATGCACTTTCAATTTTCCAGTATTATTTTATTGAAAAATATACCCTTGAACAATATTTAACTGGCCATGAGGTAGTGCTCTGAAATATAAACGAAGTTTAAACAATTCTTGTTAAAACTAAAAAAAACAACGTAAAAATAAAAAAAATTGGTAAAATCAGTTTCTCATGCAAGTATTGGCCGATTTCCAAAATTAAGGAAATCGGGAGCCCCTAGTTTTCAAAATATATTTAAACACAGGAAGTGAAGTGAACTAATGTTGGGGGGCAGATTGTTCCAGTTTAGGTCCCACAACTGAAAAAGCCCGATCTCTGAGCTTCAACCTGATTTTTGGTACAACCAAAAGCAGCTGGTCAGATGATCTCAGCACCCAAGAAGGAACATAGGTCAGAGAGATCTGAGGGTGCAAGGCCATTTATGCACTTAAAGGTCAACAGGAGAATTTAAAAATCTATTCTACACCCACAGGGAGCCAGTGAAGGGAGGACAAAACTGGTGAAATATGAAACCTACAAGTTCCTGTTAGCCATTTTGGATGAGCTGGAGACGTGAAAGAGAGACCTGACTGACCCCAATATAAAGCGGCGTGTTACAGTAATCTAGTCGGGTTGTAATGAAGACATGGACTATATATTCAAGGTCAGATCTGTTGGTCAACAATGACTTAAGCTTAGCCATCTGCCTTAACTGGAAGAAGATTTATGCAGAACAGTTAATCTGGTTATTAAACTTAAAATCAGAGTCTAAAACCATCCCAAGATTTGTAACAGACTGCTTAAGATATGGCTCAAAAGAGTCAAGGTTACAGGAACAGAGACAGCAGTAGAGAAAGAGCTAAACACATTAACTTCAGTTTTCTGATCGTTAGAAAAAGAACTGAAGTCATCCATGCCTTAATGTCATCAAGACATTTAACAGAGGGTGAATGTTGCAAGAACTTGAAGCTTCAACCATGCCCAGATCAGCACCACCTGCTCTGTGAGCCCACTGAACCGAATCGACAATCATCTCCACAGAATTGTGATTTTTTTTTTAAATAAGTCCTTGTTAGCTTCAGTGTGCTAGTTAGCATAAGCGCTCCAGTTCAGTTCAGTTTATTTATATAGCGCAAAGTCACAACAAAGTCATCTCAAGGCACTGAACTGAAACATTCACATATATAGGAGCCAGCAGACTGTAATGCTAACTCCACTCAGCGCTTCATTGACACTTAACCTCGATTAAAAAGCTCAAAAAACAGATTAAAAACAAAATTAAAAAAACTTTTCTACAAGCAGCTATTTACCTACAACCAAGCCAATTTTAGTTGTGATCCATGTTTTCTGAACACAGTCGATACCCTGTGGATCTTCCAAATATCCCATCTTTCGGCTAAAAAGGTCAACGCAAACCTTCGGTGGATTTTCTTCTTCGGTGGATTTTCTTCTTTTGTGGTTCCTTGACAGTCGCCATCCCGTCAACAGTTGATGTGCTGCCACCTTCTGGACAAAATTATACCTACAGCTTCCTGTTCACTTAAAAATGCACTTTTGAACTGCCTTTTCTCGCTCTAAATTCACATTTAAATTCTAAATATAATAATTCTAATAAATAATTCTAATAATTCTAAATTCATAGTAAGTTACTCTGTCAAATGTGTGTCATTTCTCTGTTCCACCTTTTGTGATTTCAGGTCTCTTCATTGTCTTGAAATATATAACGTTAAGTTTTAGTATTTTTCATGAATCTGGAAGAGTCTGAAATTCTAAAATGAAAGCTGTGTATTCTACTTCCTGTACATCATTTGGTCACTTTCTGGTTGTTGACATTCTGTACAGACAGAAGAGCACATGGATTTTGATTTTTTTTTTAATCTTCAGTATACCGTTTACACCAGCTCACCTAAAAACTTGGTGCTTTGTTACAAATGTTCATCATGAAGGATGAAAACATCTGGCTAGAGATCAAAGCTGACAGGTTGCTCTCTTGTCTCAGATTCATGTTTCGATGTCAAACACAAATGTTTCCGGTCTACAGTGATAGGAATCATTTTAGACTGGATGACGGTAAATATAACGAATGGTCAAGAACACACAACTTGGTGTTTATTTCAAACCTTGGTAGAACTACTGTAGAAGTTGTTGTTGTTTCTGTCTGAAACAGTAAAGGAGATGTTAATTTTCACTTTACTCTGATTATTCACGTCCAGCTGTTGTAAATTATTATAGATGATGAAATTATAGGTTTGACATGAAGAGTCCAGTTCAGTGATATCAGAAGTACACTTAAAGCCAGATGTTTACCTACTCTGCCACACTATTTGGGCATGCTCTGATGATGATGTCATGGTTTTGGAAGCTTTTTGTTGGTTAGCTGACAACAAACACTTTGCTTCTTTGTGTGGCTTCATGGGAAACTCCAAAGAAACGAGCCAAGAGATCAGAACTGTTGACCTCCACACCTCTGGTTCATCATGTGATTTCCAGATACCTGAAGGTTCATCAGTTCAAATAATTATGCACAAGTATAAACATGACGGGAACGTGCTGCCATCGTACCACGCAGGAAGGAGATGGTTCTGTGTCCCCGAAAGTATGTGTATCAGACCCAGAACTAAAGCTGCAGAGCTCAAGTCTTTATCCACAGAGTGGCGAGTCCTGGACCAACATGGTCTGAAAGGACACTCAGCGAGGACGAAGACATCACTCCCAAAGCAACATAAGAGACAGAAGACAGACACACAGGGACAAAGAGCTTAATGCTTGGAGACATGTCCTGTGGTCTGATGAAACTGAACTGTTTGACCATCGTTACACTTGGAGGAAACGGGGAAGCTGAGAACACTGTCTGAGCTGTGAAGCACGGGGGTGGCAGCATCATGTTGTGGGGCTGTTTCACTGCAGGAAGGATCGGTGCACTTCATTCCTCATGGGATGAAGAAAGATTATGCTGAAATATGAAAGCAGATGGACAATGTCCCTCAGCGCACGCTCAGGTTAGTTACAAAGTGGCTGAAGGACACAAGTCAGTGTTTGGGAGCTGCCATCACAAAGCCCTGATCTCAGTCCATAGAAACTTTGTGGGCAGACCTGAAAACCAGACTCAGTTCCAGCAGTTCTGTCAGGAGCAGGACAAAATCCAGCAAATAGAACCTTTGACCCAAATCAGTGTTTAAAGACAAAGCTGCTAAACACCAAGAAAATGAATGAAAACCTGTGACTCTAAAGAAAGTCATAAAACCCTCTCAATCTGTCAAATATAATTTGTGAATCCTAACGGACCCTAAACAGAACAGGCAGGACAGATTTAATGTCAGATTATTAAAATGGTTCAGGGTCATTTTATAGTGTATGTAAACATCTGGTTTTACCTGAAAGTCAAAAAGGAAACAAGTTGGTTTTTGTAGTTTTATTAGTTTGAGGTCTCCAAAACTAGTTACATAGAGTGACACTCCGACTGGTGACGATGTGCATGTATCAAGTTGTATTAAATTATCTTGAGCGGATCAGAAATTATGGGCAGGACAAAAGAAACTTTACGAACATACCATAAATGTCTGTCTTTCAATGAGCATACAATAAAATTTTTAAAAATGAAAGGATTGTGGGACACAGGCTGCACTCACAGGAGCAGTGAGAGATTTAAGCAGATGAGACAGGAGCTACTGAGCCTACAGCAACCTGCCCGAGTTCTTCACAGGTCTGAGCTTTATGGGAAAGAAGTCAAGAGAAACACTAACGAAGAAAACTCATTAAAACTCCACGAGTCTCTAAAAGAGTCGAGACAAACTCTGAGTTTTATTGTACGTAAATACGAGTTTCAACCCAAATGAGTTTAATGTAAATACAGAAACGTGCTGTAAAACAATGACGCCCCGGGTATGTTTCCAAGATGTTCTTTTGCAGAACGGATCAGAACTTTATTTATTTACTTGTTTGTTTACATGCAGGAAATGGCATGTCGCTGAGACGTTCAGAAGTCTCACCACCAGAAAGGTTACTTCTTCCTCCACAGGTGACTGTAGGTGTCCGCCTGGAAGTCGTCTTCATAGTGCGTGTCTTCTTCTGTTTTACGCTTCACTTCTCTCTTCTTCAGTCGAGCTCGCCGCTCCTCTTCAGACAGACTGAACGGATTTACCGGCATCTGACAAGACAGAGAGAAAACAAACAAACAGCATCCTTACTCCTCTTTCTTTCTCTGCTAAAGTAGATGAGAGTCATCCTCAACTGAGCAGCATCACTCAGAGTTCGGTTCTGACCAGAAGGATGCGTCTGGGTTCTTTGTATCTGATGTTGACTGTAGAGCCATCCGGACGGACCAGCAGCACGGGGTACGTCCGTTCATACTTGTGCCGAGTGCAGCGAGCCACCGAGCTTCTGTTGGAGTTCTGCAGAGCTGCGTGGCAGTGCAGGGAAGAAACCCGGACCTCGGACCCGGAACCGCCTGTACGGGACAATGGACAAACGCTCCTGCCAACAAACACACGCAGTCCCACAAAGCAGCAAAGGAAATAAGTGATGTGAAAACGGGCTGTCAGACAAACACGTTTGTTCTTCCGGTGCGAAGAGAACTCTGTCTTACCGCGAGAGGACACTCGGTGGGAAATATAACTTCTTCAAGAAAATGTTCGCCATTCGTGATAACTAGATTCACCGAAATGCCACTTTTAGTCCTTACAGATCAGCGGATCGCAGCTGAGTTAGCCCACTTTCTTCAGCACGGGTCACCTAGCGAAAAGAACACTTCCGGTTTTTCTTCTTCGGTGGTTTTTGGGCGTTTGGCGGATTCCTCTAAACTGCTTTACCGCCCTCTACTGGACTGAAGTGTAGCAAGGATGGGAGATAAAAAACAGGAAAAAACAAACAAAAAAAACATAAATAATATTACATAACTATATTATACCAATTGGGCAGCACGGTGGCGCAACTGGTAGAGCTGCTGCCTCTCAGTGAGCAGGTCCTTGGTTCAAACCCCGGTCCAGGGGCCTTTCTGGGTGGAGTTTGCATGTTCTCTCCGAGCATGCGTGGGTTTTCTCCGGGTGCTCCGGTTTCCTCCCACAGACCAAAAACATGCATGTTAGGCTGATTGGTAACTCTAAATTGTCCCTAGGTGTGAGTGAGAGAGTGAATGGTTGTTTGTCTCGTTTGTCTCTATGTGTCCCTGTGATGGACTGGAGACCTGTCCAGGGTGTACCCCGCCCCTCGCACAGTGATTGCTGGACATGGGCACCGGCGACCCCCGTGACCCAAAATGGAACAAGCGGGTAAAGATAATGGATGGATTATACCAATTATGATACCATTACTATACCAGTACACATACCACGAGAACCGATCAACAGAGGACACTATCTCCTCTGTGGTCCACACTGCTCTCATCCACCTGGAACAGAAAGACTCTTACGTCTGTATGCTCTTTGTGGACTTCACATCTGCCTTCAACACCATGATCCTCCAAACCCTGATGGACAAACCATCCATACTAGGACTAAGCCCCTCCATTTGCAACTGGGTACTAGACTTCTTAACAAACAGACCAAGACCACAGTCTGTGAGGATCCACAACTTCTCCTCCTCCACCATAACCCTCAGCACTGGCTCTCCTCAGGGATGTGGGTTGAGCCCTCTCCTGTTTACTCTGCTCACATATGATTGTGCAATGTGCAGCTACCCATCTAGGCTGTCATATTGTAAAGTTTGTAGATGATACAGCGATGGTGGGATGCATCACAAACAACGATGAGTACAGCTACAGGAAGGAGGTGAAATACCTGCAGAGCTGGTTCAAGGAGAATAACCTTCACATCAATGTGAAGAAGATGAAGGAGATGATCGTGGACTTCAGAAAGAACAAACACACCTACTCCCCCCCCCCCCCCCCCAATATAAGAGGATCTGCGGTGGAAGTGGTTTCCAGCTACAAGTACTTGGGTGTATACATGAATGACAACCTCAGCTGGGGCAACAACACTTCCAGCCTGATCAAGAAAACTCATCAGAGACTCTACTTCCTCAGGCGGCTGAGACGAGCTGGTCTGGGAAGCTCAGTCCTCACCTCTTTCTACAGGTGTGCAGTGGAGAGCATCCTGTGCTTCAGCATCAATGTGTTTCATGGAGGCTGCACAGCTGCAGAAAGAAAGCTTTGCAGAGAGTGGTGAAGGCTGCACAGAAGACTCTTGGAGTCAGTCTCCCCTCCATCACAGACATTTACACCTCTAGATCCAGGAAGAGGGTCACCTGCATCATGAAGGACCCCACTCACCCAGCACACACACTTTTTTCTCTGCTCCCCTCAGGCAGGAAGTATAGAACCACTAGACTGAGGAACATCTTCTAGCCTGCGGCTGTTAGACTCATGAATCTCTAACCAGAACAATCACTGTGAAAAATCACGTCATGTTGCTGCTGATCTGTTTCATGTTGATGTGTTCATTCATGCTCATCTGCTCAGACAGACTCATTTTCATGCTGCTGTTCAACAAAATGTTTTTCTTGTTTTTATGCTATTAGTGCTTAGCTTATTTTTAGTTGATGTTTTTCTTAGATCTTATTACTGTTTTTCTTTCACACTTTATTGTTGGATGTAACTGGGACCTTGTGTACATAATTTCGTCTGGTGGGACGACAATCAAGAAACTCTGACTCTGACTCTCTCTGATAAGTGTTGCAATCAGTGTCGTGTCGAGTACTGTTATAAAATCATTGGAAATTAGGTTTCATTAGAGACAAATTAACATGGTTCCTATTTGGTGAGAGCGTATTAATTTCTTACTATTTTATTAAAAAAAGATAAAGACAAACAAATGTAAATTCCATAAAACATCAACATGTAAAACTACTCCAGACCAGCAGAGGGCGGAAGTGAACAGTTTAGTTTGTTACATCCATATCATTGAAGATGACGAATTAAAAACGTAGAAGAAGAAAAAATCACAGCCGGAGGAAGTTAAAACTTCTTGTCACTTGTGGAAGAAACAAACCTGATAAATGAGTTGGGTTTTTTTAAATCCCGAAGCTGTGCGTTTTATTTGCTCTTTGTTCAATTGACTGTTCACAGTAAGTACACTGTTTGTGTTTTTAATTATTCTGTCATTACTACCACCTGCTTTTATTGTGTTTTAGTTTAGCTTGGGTCACGTGCAAGTTTAGTTTAGGCGTAACGTTTACTTCATAGTTTTGTTTTTATTTCTGTACTAAACAAAATCCACAGAATCAGCCTGTAAAGTATCTGTGCTGCACTCAGGCTCAGCAACAACTTGTCAAATTTAAAATATTAATAATTAAAAGAAATAATCAAACACTGAGCTTTGTTTTGTTTTGAACTTCATTTGTTTCTCTAACATCTTCTCTGCAGCTTAAGACCAAAATGTGTTTGCACTATTTTTATTTTATTTTTTGATTTTCTGGTCAATAAATATTTTTGTTTGTCGCTCTGTCAGCAAAACATTTCATAGATTAGTGGATTGATTTTAATGAGACTGTCAGAAAGTATTCATCAGATGTACATGATGTAAACAGATTAATTTCTGGAGTCATTCCACTTCAAGATGATCCTCACAGCTCATCGACCTTAATAAACATAAATTAGGCTTTAATTCTGTCAATTATGCAGCTATTAAGCTCAAATTTGAGCTGGTAGTAGCTGCAAATCCCCGTGGGCTATATCTGTGATGAGAACAGGGAACAGGTGGAAGAGAACTTAGAGAGGTGGAGGTATGCACTTGAAAGAAGAGGAATGAAAGTCGGATGTAGTGAGACAGAGTACATGTGTGTGAATGAGAGGGAGGCAGATGGGACAGTGAGGCTACAAGGAGCAGAGGTCACAAAGGTGCAGGACTTCAAGTACTTGGGGTCCACTGTCCAGGAAAATGGGGAATGTGATAAAGAGGTGAAAAACAGAGTCCAGACAGGATGGAGTGGATGGAGAAAAGTTTCAGAAGTGATTTGTGACAAAAAAAAGTGGCTGCATAGGTGTATTGTTTACATATGGAAAAGTTTACAAGACAGTGGTGAGACCAGCTATGTTTTATAGTCTGGAGACAGAGACATGGACTAAAAGACAATAGACAAAACTGGAAGTAGCAGAAATGAAGATGTTGAGGTTCTCCTTAGGAGTGACAAGTATAAATAAGATTAGGAATGAGATCATCAGAGGTACAGCACAGATTGGACAACTGGGAGATAAAGTTAGAGAGACCACACTGAGATGGTTTGGACATGTCCTATAATCACCCCTTAAAGACAAGCCCCAGCCCAAGTTGATGAAAATTTTTAACTTCTCAAATTTACAGCATGACAAAATCATGTGTGACCCTGTGATGGACTGGAGATCTGTCCAGGTTGTGCCCTGCTTCTCGCACAGTGATGGCTGGACATGGGCACCAGTGACCCCCGCACCCCGAAAAGGAATAAGCGTGTAAAGATGATGGATGGATGGTTTTAGTAAAAATTAAAAGCTCAGTTGATGTTTCTGCAGCAGTGAAGGATGGATGGAGTTTGGTTCTGATTTCAGACAGTTCGTGCTCCGGTGGCTGATGTGTGTCCAAACACAGATACATGTGTGTGTGTGTGTTTGATTCCCGTCAGTGTTGACTTGTTTATTTTCTTCAGTGTGCACAGCCAGCACCAAAAAAGACAGCTTGTTGTTCCTCACTTCCTTCTCTGGATGTTCTCGGCCACTGCTCTTTATCTTGTGAAGGTGATGATGTTTTGCTTTTTTTTATTTGTATTTATGTCCACTTATCTCATGACCCAGAGGACAGATTTGGACAAAACTTTCAAAATGCAATCACTGGATGAACATCTCCAACTGATTGACTCTTGGAGTCACTCTTATTCAAGATAGCTGCTGCAGCCAATCAACTTTAGTTTTCTCAGTTTTGCAAACACTGACCTAAAAGTTGTTGTGATAGTAACTGATAGTCGTTCACAACACGTGCTGTACTTTTAGTGTGACATCTTATCTTCATTGTTTAATCAAAATGGCTGCAAGTTTGTCATTTATCAGTGCTCATCTTCGTCTAAAACTCTGGCTTGTAACTTGGCGGGTGATGTTTGTGTTTACATGGGGTTTCACTACATTTCACATAAAGAAGACATGTGATATTTTTTCCATTCATTTGTGAGCTATCCTGCTCTGTTTGCCTTCTGGTTTTGTTTACTTGCTGTCATTTAACATTGCTGTTACTTTGCAGGAATGGCTGGTCTGTTCTGGATTTGGAGGAGGCTCCCTGCTCATGTGTTGGTCCTGTGGATGTTCACCAACATCTCAGGTAACTTGTTTTATTCTGGATTTTTATATTTATGTTACTGTCCAATATGTATTTTCCATTTAACAAAAAACAGAATTGCTTAAATAAACGTACTGAACAACACTTAGAAGAACTTAGACATTTAAAATTTATACAGAAGAGGACAATTTTGGGGTGTGTGCGCAAACTTGACAAAGCAGATTAAGGAAGTGGCTGATATCAACAAACCCTATCAGTGTCTAAAGAGGGCTGAACTGAAGAACAGCACAGCTGCACTAATCATGTCTCTGCTGTCCAACAGAGACACTAATCATGTCTCTGCTGTCCAACAGAGACACTAATCATGTCTCTGCTGTCCAACAGAGACACTAATCATG
>NC_056500.1:24676285-24718527 GCF_014905685.2 Nematolebias whitei
AGAGACACTAATCATGTCTCTGCTGTCCAACAGAGACACTAATCATGGCAGCACAATAACAGGCCCTCAGCACATGAGCAATGGTGGCCTTGTCCACCATACCAGACAAGACCAAAGATACCCCTGAGACAATCCATCACATAATAGCAGGATGTAAGATCCAGGCAGGCAAAGCATACATGGAACGCCATAACCAAGTAGCTGGAATATTTAGGAACATCTGGAATAATATTTAGGAACATCTGGAATTATATACAGGACCATCTGGGATTATATACAGGAACATCTGGAATAATATGCAGGAAAATCCAGAATAATATGCAGGAACATCCAAAATAATTTGCAGGAACATCTGGAATATTATTAATGAACATCTGGGATAATATACAGGAACATCTGGAATTATTTGCAGGAACGTCTAGAATATATTCAGGAACATTTGAAATAATAGTCAGGAACATTGGAATGATATAAAGGTACATCTGGCCCAGATGTACCTTTATATCATTCCAATGTTCCTGTATATTATCCCAGATGGTCTGGAATAATATGCAGGAACATCTGGAATGATATGCAGGAACATCTGGAATGATATAATAATAATAATAATAATAATAATGTCATCACAATGTCAGCACTGTATGTTTCCATACAATGGCGAAATTAGTCTCTGCATTTAACCCATCCACCACCAGGTGGTGCAGTGGGCAGCTATTGAAAGCGCCCGGGGGACATTTTGGGGATTAGACGTGCTGCCCAGAGACGCCACGTGATGTGCAGTGACTGGGGATCGAACCTGGGACTCTCGGGTCCCAAGCCGGCTGCCCTGCCTCTACACCTATGCAGGAACATCTGGAATGATATGCAGAAACATCTGGAATGATATACAGGAACATCTGCAATAATATACTGGAATAATATTCAGGAACATCTGGGATAATCCAGGAACATCTGGAATAATATTCAGGAACATCTGGGATAATACAGGAACATCTTTTTTGAGTATTGACTGGAGGTCCCACAGTCCAAGTGGGAGATGCTACCAGGGTGGTGGCGAATGGACGGGCTAAGATACTGTGGGACTTCCAGATCCAGACTGACAAACAGGTGATGTTAACCAATCAGAGATTGTGGTGGTCGACAAGAGAAGCAGGCAGTGGTGATAGACGTAGCAATCCCAAAAGTCTGTAACATCAGGAAGAAGGAGCAGCTGGAGAAATACCAAGGGCTGAAAGAGGCAATACTGAAGTTTTGGGGAGGCAAAGTGTCAGTAGTCCCCAGTGGTCATTGGAGCACTTGGTGCTGTGACCCCAAACTGGAAGAGTGGCTCCAACAGATCCCAGTAACAACCTCAGAGATCTCTGTCCAGATGAGCGAAGTCCTAGGAACAGATACTGAACAGGACCCTCAATCACCCTACCTGTCCCAGGTAGAGGAGATGAGCTTGAAATGAAGTGGAACCGCTGAAGTGGAAGAGTGGGTTTGTTTGATGCTTGAAATTTTCATCTGCATGACAGGAGACATTATTGACTCGACGTGTCAACAATGTCTCGTCTATAACTCCATCTTATCCAAAAGAAAGACACGGTCTTTTTATTACTTCTCTGTCTGTTTTCATGTCTTTGTCACGTAGACGCCGCCGTAAATCTGAATGTTCCGGAAACTGTTGAACTTGAAAAACACTCCACAGCAACCATCATCATAACTTCCAGGTAATTACACAAACTGAAGCAAACATGAAAACAACAGGTCTGCGTTGCTTCTACAGTACCTCCTTAAAGTATTCCTTTCTGTGTTTTCACTCCTTTCCTTTGTAATTTAAATTAGAACTTTAAATTCATGCATTTTGGGATTTTATGTAAAGCGTCATGAAGTGAAATGGAAAAACATGGGAAGACTGTAAGTTCTCTCTATACTTCCTACAAGGAGTCCTGTGTAGTAGGAATGAGTTTAGTTGATATTCTGGACACGTCACAGTAACGGAGCCAACATCAGTCTAAAAGCTAATGCTAACGTCCACAGCTCACTGTTTTCACACAGATTTTTATAAAAACAACCAGGCACAATAATTCCCTTAAAACGTTAAAAAGTCTGTAAAACTAAGCTGCATGGTGGTGCAGGGGACAAAGCATCATGATTGCAGGTTCAAATCTTTGCTGTTTCTTGGGGAGGTTGCCTGGTTGCTCTGGTTTCCTCCCACAGTTCACAAACATGCATGTTGAATTTTTGATCTTAGGCGTGAGTGGTTAGTATCTGTGTTGGTCCTGAAGACTCGAGGTTGTCCCTCATCCCTGTTGTATTAATGCTACAGGAAGTGAGTGACCGTCAGAAGACCTATTTAAAAGCATTGAGTCTAAATGGTGTAAAGATTGTCCTAAATGAACATGGTAAAAGCTGTTGGATATGTGATTTACTCTTAGTGCAGCTCAGGGTTAAATTAAAGCACAGAGGGGATCAGGTTTTTGCTGTGCCAGTCCCCAGATTCTGGACCAACCTGTTCCTTTTCTCTACAAACTGCAGAGTCAAATCCTGCTTGAAAATTCACTTTTTTCCAAGTCACAACAGAAGTCGTCTCAGGGCACTGAACAGAAACATTCACATACATAAAAAGCCGATTAGTAAAAGTTATCTATATAAGGACGCAGCAGATTGTGTTGAATCTTCACTTTGTCACAGTCTCCCATCCTGAGCAAACACAAAGGCAACAGTGGAAAGGAAAAACTCTTTTAATGGGAAGAAACCTCCAGCACAACCAGGCTCAGAACGAGCAACCGTCTGCTTCAACCGGCTGGGGTTTGGTTGTACCTGTTTATTTTATTGTTGGTTTTCCTTTTTGTTTTTAACAAGAACTTTGGTCACTCTGGTTGTTTTATATATATTAAATAAAATGGACACTTGTGATTGTATTCCCTGTATCTTTGCACATGACTGAACATTCAGTTCAACACACCAATTCACAACAAAAGTCACCTCAGTGTACTAAACCAAAGCAAAAAAAAAAAATGCTTAAAGCTTAAATTCAATAACAATCAATTCAGTTAAACTGTAAAACGATATTCACGTGCAGCAAATAGTGACCTGCTTTGCAAAAGCTGCCCATCAGCCTGGATGTCGGTGTGAAGAAGACTGAAGTGCTCCATCAACCAGCACACAATAAACTGTACCACCCACCACACATCAGCAGCAACTAAGCTGAGCTGAAGGCTGTGAATCAGTTCACATACCTTGGGTGAACGACCTCATCAGATGCCAAAATCAACAGAAATCAACAACAAGCTGGCTAAAGCAAACCGTGCCTTTGGCAGGCTCTATTAAAAAAAGTGCTCTAATAAAGGCCTAAGGGCTGGGACAAAGGTCCAAGTATACATCTTGATGCATGCTCAATAGTCCAGGTAGATAAATCTAACGAGGTTAAGTCAAGTATTCTGGGCGGATTCTTGTTGAAACGTTTTGTCTTTTATCCAAAAGACTTTAGTCAGTCTGTGGCGCTTTTCACAAAGCTCACTGAACAAATTCAGTCTTGTAAACAGCACCTTCTCATAGTGGATCAACCAGTTTGTTGTTGACATCCAGAACTAGCTGTTCACATGGAAAAGGAGGACCATCAGCCTAACAAATGATTGTTAGTCCCCTGATGGCCGCTTGCTATTCACAGAGGGCTGAGTGATACTGGCAATAACAGCATTGAAAGGGGGTGACAGTTGAACATGGAGGTCCAAATATAAAGCTCAGTGGTACTAACCATCCTCCTGTATGGCTCAGAGACTTGGATGAGTTATCAATGGCACCTCCAACTCCTGGAATGTCTCCACCAGCGCTGCCTCATCTCCATCCTTAACACCCACTGGAGTGACTTAATAACCATTGTCTCGGTCCTCAGGCAGAGGTCACTAGTATTGAGACCATGCTCCTTCAGGCATGATGGTGCTGGGCAAGGCACGTGTTTAGAATGGAAGACCACCGCCTGCCTGAGGTTGTACTGTACGTCGAATTGTCCTCTGGGCATCGCAGTGGAGATGCCCTCAAGGAGAGATCTCACATGATTATATTTACTTTTGAGTTGTTCAGCTGCATTTAGGAAATCGTGGTTGCTGCTTCAACAGAACCTGATCCTCTCGTTGGTGTTTTAATGCACCATAGTGTTGATTTCAGCAGGAAACTTCCTGTATTCTGGCTTACCTGGTCTATTCTTTACAGGCATGAATCTGAGGGTTATATGGAAGTGATGTTGTCTCATATGGACTGTTTTCTAGTTCAAGTGTGACAGAACAACAGAATGATTTCAACACTGAGATAGAGAGAATAAACTGAGGTTTGTTGTAGTTTGAACTGTTTTTTTTTCCTTCTATCTTTTATTTTAGATCAGCTGAACATCAGTCAACAGTGATTCATCTAAATGTAACGTACAGCTCCAAGAAGAACTATTCATCCATCATCACTCTGCCTGAACAGGTAAAATGTACAGTCCCTCACTTATTGTGGGGGTTACGTTCCAAACACCCCCACAATAGGTGAACATTTGCAAAGTAGGGACGTTATATGTATTTGAATGTTTATATATATTTTAAGGCTTTATAAACCCTTCTCACACTCTTGCAATGTTCTTAACAATGTTAGTGCTTGATCATGGGTTTGTTTTTATACTTGAGTGAGCTGCACTCAGCCACTCTCTCTTTCTCTTTTTAAATTGATTCACTTATTTTGTCCACCTAAGCATTTCCCAATTATTCTACATTTGTTCATCTGATCTGTTCACCTGTGCTCCCTGAGCAGTAATGATGTGGAAAGACAGACCCCAGCCCTTCCTTTCTCTTTCTGAGGCTGTCTGTCACAGCAGAGAAAGAGAAAGGAGGGAGTTGGGGCTGGGGTCTGTCTTTCTCCATTGCCTCTGCTGTGACAGACAGCCTCAGAAAGAGGAAGGAGGGGGCGGGGTCTGAGGTCTGTCTTTCCCTGTTGCCAATCGCATGTCATGTACAATCTTGCATTGAAAACCCACGAAAAGTGAGTCCACGAAAGTCGAGCAGCAAAGTATCGAGGGATTACTGTATCGCCCCTTTTCTGGAAAAGGTGAATATTTTGGAAGCAACACATAAAACATAAAATAAAACGGTGGGACAGGGTTATCAAAAGGCTGTAAATGTTAGCGGCATGAATAAGAAATTGGTGAAGCATTCTGCAGTTAACAAGTCAGTCAGATGACTGGGTCTAAAACAAGCAGTTTAGAAGGGCTGAACCTCTCAGAAGTAAAGATGGGCAGAGGTTCACCAGTCTCTGAAAAACCATCTAAAAATAGTCGAACAGTTTATGAATCTTCAACGGACAGTTTGAAAGACGTTTAATGTCCCATCATCTGCAGTTCTTCTTATCATTAATTTCACCTGGTTATGCACAAGTGTTCTCTCATGTGAAGAAGCCAGATGTGAACACATCCAGAACTGCTGTAATTTTCACTGGACCAGAACTAATTTAAAACGGACTAAAGAGAAGAACCATCCAGCCTGTTACCAGCGCACAGTTCAAAATCCTGCATCTCTCATTATGGGGGTGCATAACTGCCTCTGGCATGAGCAGCTGACACATCTGGAAAGACTCCCATCAATGCAGAACAGTATATACAGGCTTTAGAACACCTGCTCCCATTGGGACATCTTTTTCAGGGAAGGTCTTGTATATTTCAGCAAGACCAGAGGGTGCTGCTGTGTTGGTGCAGGGCAGAGAAAAAGTTGCATTAAAAGAATACAGAGTAAAAAAACAGACAGCCGTGTTAAAAAAAATGGAGCGTCCACGGTTGCCAAAATAAAGTTTGAGAGTTTAAACTGTTGTCTCTTGTTTTCCTATAAACACCACAACACACTTCAAGAAACAAAAAACTGAAGAAGAGCCATGAGTGAGCCCTCCATCAGGCCAGAACAGGACCATGTTCCCCACTAAAACCTGCAGCAGCTGGTCCCTTCAGGTTCAGACTGTCATTAAAAGAAGAGGGGATGCATCACCGTGGAAACATGGCCTGCTGCCAGCTTTTTAAAGATGTGTTGTTGCCATAGTATTTAAAATCGCCTTAATTTATCCAAAAAAATGTTCATTGTTGTAAACATAGTTTATGAGATCACTGAGTTCTGTTTTTCTTACATTAAACACAATTGTTTTAATAACTGGGCTTGTAATTTCATAAAAATGGTATTTTGTTCACAGTAAAGTTTAAAGAATCCACAGGAACAGAAGCTGTTTCTTCTGCTTAAAACATATTTTTGTTTTCTCATCCTGCTCATGGCTGTCTTTCAAAGTTTCATAGTTGTGGAACAATTTACTGTTTGAGGATGCTAATCACACTAAAATTAGTATTTCAATAAATGTTCAAAGTGAAATGTGAGCGCATGTTGTTTTTATTTATCTGAAGTCTTAGATTTTAACTTGAATAAATCATCTTGTTTTTGGCCATTCTTCTGTTTTCTGTTCTTGTTAAGGTGTTCCTTCCAGAGGAGGCGACCTCAGTGAATTTCACGGTGGCGTCACATGATGTTGGTCAGGTGACCACACACCTGCGCAGCAACATTTCAGATCTGAACAGGTGAGTTCAGAGGCAACACACACTGAATGTTTAAGCATGCTGAAGTGAAAGTGAAGGTAACACCTGGTCTTATTTCAGTTTTATATTCCTGAATGTAGCTAAAGTTCTGGTCTTTGTCACGTATGAAGATCAGCTAACCCACAGAAGGTGTCTTAGCACCACAGGGCATAATTATGGTGCAAGTGACAGGCAAAAAAATGATACAGGAAGACCAGACTTGTTGATATTTAACAATTTATTACAAAAGAAATGATCACCTAAATGTCCCAGGGATTAGACGGGTCCATGTGACAGAATCTTTCTGACCGCAGATTGTCAGAGATTTGAACAAAGTTTATCTGTAAGATACTACAACGCCACCAGTCTTTTCCTAACTGGAAGGTTGTATGACTCGGAGGAAGTGGGGCCTAACAATAAACTGAACAGATTTGTAGACGACAGGACAACCTGTTGCACCTTAAGAGGACATCTGAGAGTCTCTCAGTGAATCTTGGTAGTCTATGTCCACATGTTCCAACTCCCAGTCCCGGCTGCAGCTCAGTGTTTGACTCACGAGTCAAAGGCTGGGATTAGTTTGTGTCGGTGTCGTAGACTAGTAGTAGAAGTAGTAGACTAGTAGTAGTAATTTGCCCTTCGAAAGGAGGACGTATTAATAGTCTCTGTCCAAAAACTCTCTTTTCTGGACCATAACCTCTGATCCACTCAAGATCATGTTTGTGCTGATGTTCAATGTTTTATGTTATGAGTGCTTAGTGTATATTTAGTTGATGTTTTTCTTAGTTCATATCTTAGATGTCATTACTGTTTTTCTTATACATTTTATTGTTGGATGTAACTGGGACCCTGCGTACATAATTTCGCTCCACCACATGTACCACATGAGGTGCGAATGACAATAAAGAAACTCTGACTCTGACTCTGACTCTGATAACACTTCATACACTTTTATGCATCATCACTAGTGGAGCGTCACATACGTTTTTCATCACCCCAGACACAAATCAAGGTCAAAGGTTATACAAGGTCTTTGCTTGTTCAGGCCATCACTAGTTAGACCGTTGTATAATGTTTTGTTGTGGGGTGGATAATGTGCTGTATGTGGTACATTTGTATCAGAGGATTTTTGGTTGAAGGAAAAGGAAGAAGCGGGTAAACATAATGGATGAATGGTTATGGATGTTTTTATTACTATGGCTGAGAATCTTATCTCCGCCCATGAACCATATGTTTGGGTTAGATGGCTGCAGTATGCAGGCATGGACACCCCTATGCTCTGTGAACTTGGCTGAAATGATAAGGGCGTTAAAGCAAGCTGAGGGGGCAGCTCGATGCAGATTCTCGTGACTGGTCTTCATGTGTGTACATTTATGTATATTTATGCAACCTGTCCAGAAAATCTGACCTTGCAAGTAAAATCCTGGTTAAAAATCTTCCCCTGCTATCGAGTGTGGTTCTTTTAGTAAGATTATTTTTCTCCAACATCTTGTTAATATTATTTTTTGTCACATGTTGTTGGTGAACAGTCATAAATCCTGGGCTGCTCTCTAGTCTTGATAAAGTCCTGCAGACCAGTACTGATGAAGTTTCATCACACAGGCCTCATTGCAGCAGTAACTGTCTCTCACATGACTATAGAGAAATGTTGGCCCTCATTTAGTTTTTACAACAATGCTTCAGTCATTTGTTTCTGCACAGCTCTCTTACCATTTGGTCTGGGGTTCAAACTTCTCTCTCTCTTTTTATTCACCAAGTAACTTCTCCCACTTGACTATTATGCACACAAACATTTAGGTTTACTTGCATTCCCTGTTTAATTCCAGTTTTGAAAAACATTAATCTTTAAACCACAAATATTCACTATTCACTATCCCTCCATCGGTGTACTACTTGTACTAATTTGTGACACGGAAATCATTTGAGAATAAGAGGCTTTCCAGAACCATCCAGTTCTGTCTCTAAACCATATGTGTCGAACTCAAGACCCGGGGGCCAAATGTTTTTTTTATTACTTTATTTTTACCAGGAAGAAATCTGTTGAGATCATCAATCTTTTTTACATGGATGTCCTGGAAAATGTGGCCCTCGTTGACATCTTATCTGGCCCTCAAGAAGATATGTGAAATGTAAAATACTTCTGTCTCTTGACTTTTTTCAGTAATCTTTGATTATGATGTCAAAAGCACAACAGAGAGCATCAAATGAGAGCAATCAAACTCTTGTTGAGGAATCTGTGACGAAGAAAAGATTTAGGGTATCTAACTTGAGTTAATGTAGTTTTCAAAATTGGCCCTTAGTTTGAAAAAGGTTTTAATTTCGGCCTCCTTTTGTAAGTGAGTTTGACACCCCTGCTAAACCTTTATCCCTGTTCAGTTTGTCTTTCAGGATCCGGTTCACAGTGATCCACAGCAGGGTTCTGGCAGTGGTCAGTGATGTGATCGGATGGATCTACTTTGTGGCCTGGTCCGTGTCTTTCTACCCTCAGGCGTGGGAGAACTGGAGGAGGAAAAGGTAGACTGATCTGTCTGTCCTCTACTTTTTCTTTTGGATTAAACAAACGGTCATAAAATAGAAATTAATAGAGGAGATCTTTTATTTGTTCCTCAGCTGGAAAGTTTGGAGTGATGCAGCGGCAAATATACTTTTTTTGACATTATTTCAAACTAAACCTTTCCTGTTTGTACCTAAAACAGTAAAGGTTTAGTCTGATTTAATGTCAGACAGAGAAAACAGTTATTTTTTTAAACGGCGTATGTAAACATCTGCTTTGAACAGTTTCACTTATGAAGTGAAGACGCATCAGTCAGGAGGTTCCTCAGAAACATAATGCACTTTTATTTAATCTATTTGTTTCTAACTGGATTAACTGTGCCCAAAAATGTAGGAACCCCCCGCCCCCCAAAATCAGATTTAAAATATAAAGTTAACGTTTGTGTTCAGTGTTGTAGGTCTCAACTTCGACTTCCTGGCTCTGAACCTGACAGGATTCATAGCTTATAGTGTCTTCAACATCGGGCTGTTCTGGATCCCGTACATAAAGGTAACTCTGTCCTCTAAAGAAGAACGATCCTCTCAGTCTGGATCAGTTCCACTGAGAATTAAACTGTGGAATCAGCCACAGACGGTTCTGATTGAACAAATAAAGGTCAAGCATTGTTAGAGAATGCGTATCGCCTGATTAATTTCATACCAGAGTTTGAAACCAAGGCCCCCTCATGTTGACAAATGAAGGCATAATCATTTTTGGTCAAACCTTTGAAATAATGTTCAATTGTGATGAGCATGTGCTGACTCTCAGCTACTACCACGCCAGACTTTAGCTCACTATCTGTGAAATTCAGCTGTTTTTGTGTTTTGTAAGGCCAGTTTTCTGTTACAGTCAACTTGAATTGGGTTGGTGTTAAAAGTTATCAGCTGTCGACTTCCAATCAAAGATTCATAAAAGTTTCTTTAAAATGTGTCCACTGATTCACAAGTTTTTTTTGCTAACAGAGATAGTTGACTCAAAACTGTTTATGGTAAAAATTAACTTGTTGAGGATCAGCCTTAGCTACTAGCATGACAATCTCAGTTTTTATTTTTTCTTATTTATTTGCCATTTATTTAACCAGGTTAGTTAGCTGAGAACAAATTCTAATTTTCACTGACGACCACGAGGCAGCAAGTACATCCAAACATCAAATCGTACAGACCATGGCTGTGTTTAACAATAAAAGAGCTAGAACAGGTCCATGGTACAATAATGTAACCGAACGTGTAAAGGAGATTGATAAAAGCATGTGCAACGGTCATGAAATGATGTCCTCCCTAGGGGTTGAACGAGTATATAATTTTTAAACTCGACATTAACATAATAAAACCCGAGTAGAACTCGAGTATTTGATGACGTCATAGATTTCAAGATACAAAAATTAATAAATAAATAAAACCAAAATAAAAGGTAATTATTTACAAAAAAAAAATGACCAGCAAAACTTTGGGAGCTTATATTATGCTCCTACCATTTATCATACTGCAAATAAGTCACAGGAAAAACTAAACTATTGGTTATCATTATTAAACTGCAAACGGGAAGAAACGTGCAGCATGTCAGAAACTAAACTTAAAACAGTGGATGGGTGGTGTATTGGACCCAGTGATACACCATACTCTGTGACCTGCAACAGTGCAACACCGCCCCCTACGGTCATACGGTGGTCACATAATATGACGTCACTACGGATACCCGACTTTACATTTTTAACCTTGATAGAGGTCTTAGCAATCGATGTGTAGATTACTCGAGTACTCTGTTAATGCCCTAGTCCTCCCTAAGCGTTTAAAGATGTACACAGAATAAAAAGTGTTACAGAGCTTGTTACGTTGTTGATGCATATGTTAAAAAGAGTTGGACTGAGTATGGCACCTTGGGGAACACCTTTTGCTGATGGGTAGCAGGTCTGACAGGTAACCTTCCGTCCTCACCGATTGCATGCACCCGGAACAGTAGCTTTTATATCGATGACAGACCAACATTGGTTCATAAATATGGCGTTAAAGTTAACAGGCAACGTGCATTTCTTCTTTCCTTGAATTCAGTCTGTGTTTATTCAGTGAAACTGTCATGTTCTTGTGTTCTCAGGAAGAGTTTCTGCAGAAGAGTCCGAATGGTATTAATCCAGTCAGTGCTAACGATGTTTTCTTCAGCCTCCATGCTTTTCTGTTCTGTATCATCTATGTCATTCAGGCTGCTGCATACGAGGTCTGAACTTTAACAAGTACATATTTAAAACCATCAACTTTCATACCATAATGGTAATTCATAAAATGATCCTGTGTTCTCTCTCCTGTCCAGAGGGATGGTCAGAAGGTCTCGTGGACTGCCAGGTTCTTGTTGCTCATAGGCTGGACTTTTGCTTTGGTCACTTTGTTTCTTGCTGTAGCCAAACAAATCACCTGGTTGGATTATCTCTACTACTTCTCCTACATTAAACTCGCAGTCACGCTGATCAAATATGTCCCACAGGTAAGATTAACAGAGGGAACCCCCCCCATACCTCAGATAATTCTCATTGCTTCTCGATCAAAAATAACCTCTACACCAAAGCAGATAATTTTAGACTCAATGCGTAGTTATATTTTATATTTTATATGCAAACTCAGGCTCATCCCTTAAAGTTGGATACAACTTGCATAGAATACACACATTGTAAATAAATGTGTACAGGAAGAGGATGAGGCTGAAGCATTTCCATCTTTATACATGTTTATAAATACAACTCCATCTCTCTTTGAAATGTCGCTTTTCCTACAAAGTCCAGTCTAAACCACAGGCAGTGCACAGCCCCCCAACTTCAGGCACAACAGGACTGCCTTTTGAAACTTCAAGCAGCTATGGGATCAGTCGCCATCTTGGACCTTCAGATCCTCTCAGTCTCTCAATGCTCTGTACTATGCTTTTTGGGGTTTTGTATTTTTATGTTGGATTTTTTTGTGTCTGCACCACCTTGCTCTTTAAAATCCACTCATGAAGCTGCAGCGACCCCCCCCCCCCAAGTGTTGTCAACGTACCAATATCTCTAGCTAGCTATAAAGTTGGCATAGAGCTGTTTACATTGATCGTTTCATTACTGATGCATCTGAAGTTTTGTGTGGAAATACACCTTGCAAAGTTATTGTGTGTACGCACCCTTTGTACATGAAACCCAGGGGCTGTGGGAACCCCCCACACTTCCTGCTTTCTGACATCGAAATCCCATCTGAGACGGTGGATCAGTAATGATTGTCCCAAAGCCTTCAAGCGCTGAGCTGTGGACCTGTGAGACAATCTGCAGCAGAGATCCTGTCGTATGCTTCTTTGTCCCGTGTCGCGGAGTGAAGTGGGAGAATCTGTCTGTGTTATGAGCGTGAGGTACTGACTTCCATTTTGGTGTGTTGCTGCATCTAGAGTAGGTTTGAAAAAGAATTGTTGCCACATCGAAATCCAAGATGGCCACCACCATAATTTGAGGAAACAATGTTTTCTATTTTTTATATTGTTTAAAAGTATATTTTCCTCAAATGATTGGGTTGGCTGAATATTATTCAATGGGGGGCCAAGGCCACTACTGGACACCCCCTGGCTCCACCACTACACCTGGTGGTGGATAAAATGTCTCCCTCCTCTCTCCGGTCTCTGCGCTGCCTCACACAAGTAAAAGACAAAACCTCCCTCTGTTCTCTACAGTGTAACTCCTGCCCTCCTGAATATCTTAACAAAAACATTTAGGTTTACTTCATTCTCTGTTCAACTCCAGTCCAGAAAAACACTCGTCTTCAAAACTATAAACATTCACTACTCAGACCCCTCAGTGAGGGGGGACATTAGCATACTGCTTGTTTCTGTTGTCTCCATATGCGCTCTCTTAATGGGTTTGTGTAAGTTCAGGTTCTGATTCATGACATTTTCTCTGGAAATGTTTCTTTCCCTCATCTTCACGTCAGTTTTGTCTTTATTGTGTAATTTCCATTAGACATGCAGGGGTTTCATCCTGTAAGCAAGTGGTGTCCTTAACTTTGATGTTGATTGTTTTGTGTGTGTGCGTGTGCGTGCGTGCGCAGGCGTACATGAACTACAGAAGACGGAGCACTGATGGTTGGAGCATTGGGAACGTCCTGTTAGACTTCACAGGTGGAGTCTTCAGTATCTTACAGATGATCATACAGTCCTACAACAATGGTAATTATACTTCTTGCATGTACTTTTTATTCTCTGATGGCTTTTATTTGACTGTCTTTAGGATTAAAACATCCAATTTTTCTTTTGTTTCTTGGAGTTGTCACAGAAATGAATATTACAATTTGATACAAAACTATAATTTTTCTCTATAAATCTGTTTTTCTTCTCAAAGTTTATTTTGGTTCACTTTGTGAATTCATTCATACGTTTAGATCCAAAGAATAATAGCAACATTTAAGTTCCTTTAGACTTTGGTGTGAATTCTGAGTCAGCATTTGTGTGGCCTGTATGCTGAGTCATTAGTCAGGACTGGAGTGGGACTCATTTTCAGCCCTGGAGTTTCATGCCTCAGAGTGGCCCACTTTAGGTCACGACCTATTATTATAAAAATCATGTAATTATAAGCTTACATCAGGGGCGATTCTAGAATCTGCCCTTTAGGGACGCATTAGCCCCCATTGCTGACATTATAAAACTTGATTCAATAACTATTTTATAGTTAATGGCAAAACAAGAAGTTGCCTGACCAACAGCTCTCCTTGTGTGAATAGAGCACGCTCCGCTTCTCTCATGCATCCTAGCCACAGTCTAACAAACATACCGTAGTGTAGCCTAGAGACTCAAAATACAGTTATTGTCCACAAGCTGTCAGATGACTGAACTCTCATTAAATAACACTGAACAACTGGCAATAACATTGCACCAAGCCACATCTGTGACAACTAATATGACTAATATTAGCTTGTGACACCTAATATTTTTTTGCTCTCCATGTTACTCACTACCTGTGCAATAACCTGTCACACAACCTGTGTCATTTATGTTAGTTATGTGCAGTATACATCATGTGCATTTAAGCTTATATTACTACCTTGAAATACTTATTCATACATATTCGTCCTACTTGCACCATTATATTCTACCATGTTGTTTACTATTTTGTCTTTAGGACCTTGTAAATATTGTATTTACTTTTTCACTTTTTAGTACTTTATGTTGTACCCTTATTTTCATTCATTCAACCTTTATTTAGTCTGGTAAATCCCATTGAGCCTCGAGGACTCATTTACAAGCGAGACCTGATTTCAACAAAGAATGATGACAACAATGGACAACGGCGACAACAGTAAACAGTTATAAAAAGTCATACTCCAGTTGATTTTTTTTTAAACAAATAGGATGGCTAAAAGAAAAAGGTAACAAAAAAACAGCTAGATTCTAAGGCAAATGTAGAAAACTAAAAACAGGAACATGTCTGCGTTGGTCCCTGCCAGGAGTCCAACAGATTCTTAAAGCCACTTGGAGAGGTCAAGGTCGAGAGCTTCAGATCTTTTTGTAAGATATTCCAGGAAACAGGAGCAGAGTAGGAGAAGGCCCTCTTGCCTAGTTCAGTCCTCATTGAGGGAACACTGCAGGTAATAATGTCCTGAGAGCGCACGCTGTAGCTGCACTTATTGAATGCTTTTGTAGTTCTTGTTTGTTTGTTCATTGTTTTAGTGAGTCAAATCAGTTCTTCTCATCCTGAATATTTTATTGTACTGTTAACCTTATGTTAACCTGCATATGACAAATAAACATAACATGAATTAAGCATTAACCTTTAATTTAACCATTAAGCATACAATGTAATTATGACAGAAAATAGATGATTTACCTGCAGTTACTTTCGTAGAGATGAACATGTGGTAGCTACTTCCTGTTTATAACTTGTGATCAGCTGATGGGGTTGATCCCCGGCTTTTTACATGTTTTCCAAACTCCGTTTCATTTTTGAAAAAGAATAAACTGTATCCCACCTCAACGCTCAGGGTAACACGTGTCTGGATTACCTGTTCTCCTCTGACACCGTTTAACCATTTGTTCTGGTGATTTTTCACAAACCCCTCTGACCGTAAAGCGTCCTGGCTGCAGGCAGCCACATATCTGCAGGTAAGGGGCGTTTACCTTCGGGACAAATTGAGGTTACCGATTGGTCATTTGTTGACACGCCTGCTGGATTGAGTGACAGGTCACGCAGCGGAGCCAACTTGTGGAAAAAAGAGAAAAAAAAAAAAAAAACGAGTTGCAGCCCTGCAGTGGAGGCGGGGTGGCCCAGGAGCAGCGGTAACGTGCTCTGTGTTTATATGTTGTTAATAAAAAGTTCTAAAAAATTAAAATAAAATGGTGAGGGCCGGCCCTGCAGCCCACAAATCAGACCGGCCCACTGGGAATTCTCCAGACCCTCCCGATTGGCCACTCCGGGCCTGAGTCCATACGCACTCAGAAAATTGTTTCTTTTATTTATCATGTATAATGTGAAAATGAGCGTCCAAATTCAAGCATTAGTGAACATAAAACAAATGTGATGTGCCACAGCTGTGATAAAATGACCAAATGTTATTTATTTATTTAAAGACAAAAATTGTAGTTCTTTATAATGAAATGTCTCAGCTACATAAACTGGCATTTGAAGAGTTACAATCCTGAAAGTGTTTAGTGGTTTTGAGCAAGTATTAAGGCAGAAATAAATATTGACATATGAGAATTGTGTTGCAGATTTTGAGTACATTTTTACTATGAAGCAACTCAGAAGGTCCAAAATGCATCAAGACGTGTGCGAGAGGACAAGACGTGGGAATTCAAACGTTTTATGATAAATCAATTCCATGCCACGAGCCGTAACACTTCCTGCTGACGTGTGTCTCCTCAGATGAGTGGCAGCTGGTGTTCGGTGATCCCACCAAGTTCGGGTTGGGCCTGTTCTCGGTGCTGTTTGACATCGTCTTCATCACTCAGCACTACTGTCTGTACCGGCAGCCGAGACGGTACGAAGCCGTCCCAGAACAAGACGACTGACTCAAAGAGCCAGACCCTTCTGAGCAGAGCTGCTGCTACGACCTGCAGCTGCAGAACGGAAGACCTGCTGTTTGTCATCAGAACCTTCCAGAACCAGCTGCTCGGACCTCTGGTCCGGTTTCTGAACCGCCTCAGGGAGATCACCCATCTCTGCTCTTAGAACTGTTTACTGAGAACATAAAAAGTAATACTTTAAGCTATATTTTATTATTTAACATGTAATCACACTTTAGAGATTATTTTTGTCTTGATTATTGATAGCTGTTATTGAATTTGATTAAAAATGCTGAGTAATCTTTAATAAAGATGATTTGATGCATTATTAAGTCTCTTGTGCTCATCATGTGTGTATTAAAATCGATCCAAAGAACACAAGATATTTTGCTAACAGAGTTGTCTCTAAACAAATGTGCACAATCTCAAAATATACACTGAGGATCAGTGTCAGCTACTACCACACCAAGTTTTAGGTCCAAGTCTGTAAACACGAGTTACGGGAGGTTTTGTGTTTTTTAAGGTCAGCTGATTGTGGCGGCCATCTTAGATATAGCTGACTCCATAAATGATTTCAGTTCAGTTTATTTACTGTATATTAGGCCAAGTCCCGACAGAAGTCGTCTCAGGGCACTATAAACATTCACATACATTAAAAAAGACAATTATTAAAGTATAATTGGTTGTAGATGTACGTGCAATCATAGCTTCCGACGGTTTTATTAGAATTTCTTTCTGCGACACGTGATTAGAAGTGTTGCTACAAGAAATCAAAACCTGCAGAAATGTCTGATGGGTAAATAAAGATACACAAGGCTTTATATGCATATCTGTTTCTTAAACTGTATCAAAACAGATCGACTTTTTTCCCCCCATAACAATAATCCCCGTCTGCACATAAAACAAAAAATAAAATTTGTATATCGCTTCCTTGTAAGAAAAAATAAGTTTCCAAATGATCCATTTAAAAAAACATGACTTATTAATAGGGTATTCCTTGGAGAAATGCATATCATCCATGTATCTGGCTGGTGTTCACATCTGGCTTCTTCTTTGTCTGATAGAGCTTTAAGCAACATCTGTGGATGAACTGTGTTTAGACAATGATCTGTGCAAGTGTTCCTGAGCCCTGAACAGAACCTGACCTGGTTTTAAATTGGTGGCCCCTGAGGGCCACGGCCATCACAACCATTCAATACCAACTCAAGTACTTTCAACTGAGGAACCTCCATCCACTCGTTTTCTTTACTGAAACTAACTTCAGAAACTGTCACACATGGCGGTAGTGTGATGGTCGGGGCTGTAATTCATGGAATCTTGAATTCTCTACCAGAAACTCCTGAAGGAGAACATCCGTCATCAGTTTGTCACCCAGGTTCTGCAGCAGGACGATGAAGTACAGCAGCAACGATCCTCCACAGACTCATCGCCATCGTCACCCAGATCGATACGATTACTGTACTGACCTAAAGCAGCCAATCTTGTTGAATGGTTTTGAATATCAATTTGAATATTTTATTACCTTGACAGTAAGTACATGAACTAATACGCAATTTATTGTTTTGTTATATTGAAGATTAGGCGGAATAGTGGCACAGTTGGTAGAGCCGCCACCTCTCAATGAGAAGGTCGCCGGATCAAATCCTGGCCGGGGACCCTTCTGGGTGGAGTTCGCATGTTCTCTCCGTGCATGCATGGGTTTCTCCGGCTACTGGAGACCTATCCAGGGTGTCCCCTGCCTCCCTCTCAGTAACCGCTGGACATGTGCACCAGTGACCCGTGACCCAAAAAGGAAGAAGCAGGTAAAGATGATGGATGGAAGGATGAAGATTAGGTCATGTGCCTTTGTAAGCTTTTCCTTTAAAAATTTAGCTAATGTTTATACTAACTTGTCTTATTTAAGGCGTGGAGCAAAACTCATCTACATTGAAGTGGAGCACCACCACCTCTATGTACTGTAAGTATAAATATGGCATGTACTGTATATATATATATATATATATATATATATATATATATATATATATATATATATATATGTGTGTGTGTGTATCTTTTTCACATATTTTTCAGTCCATTTCTTTCTGCCTCTCATTGTCAGCAGTCAGGGAGTGAGACCCATGTGGGTGGTTACCATGGTGACCACAATGAAAAACTGACAGCACCATTAGCATTTTTATTTCACCTGTTCTCATACTTCCAAAATCTTCTGCTTATTAGTGTGAAAACCATTCACAGTATTTTTTCATTTTGAAATATATTGTTTATAATATTTATTTGAAATATTTAGCTTTGTCAGCCATGTTTTTCTCATTGAAAAGGAATAGAGCGCTCTTCACATCCTTCAAACCCTTTGAGCTGTTTACAACCTTTTACTGCTCATTTCAGCTTCTGTCCAGGTTCAGCTATTTTCAGCTTCTCCCGTGCGGTTTCTGCTCCTTACAGATTCTGTTTGCCAATTTCAGCTGGTTTTGCCTTTTTTCAGCCTTAAAGCTGCTTTTAGTGTCCATCTGATAATTTCCACTTCTTTCTGCTATTCTCAACTTTTTGCTGCATTTCAGCTACTTCACTACTAATTTGAGCTCTTTTCAGCTACTTTTTGTCCATTTCAACTTGTGCTCTTTCAGCCTTTTTCTGCTAATTTCAGATTTTTTTGCACTCTTTTTGGCTTTTTTCAGTTTCTTTATGCTTCGTCTTACATCGACTTTAAACATATTGAAGTAAAATTTTGTGTGGTAGCAGCCGAGACCAATATATACTGAAGGCTAATTAAAAAGTCAAGAGCCAAAGCTAATGCAGTCTGTCTGTGGACCATTTTTTGTCTGAGCATCAACTCTTTTTAACCCTGTAATGTAGGAATGTCAAACTGCACAGCTTCAGTGTCATGGGGTCAAAGGTCACCCCTTTAAATAGCTCTACAATGATAACCCTTGAAGATAGACACGTTAATAATTCAGTCTTATGCATATTTCAGCCTTTTTTGATTTTTTTTTTCAGCTCGTTCTCTGCTAATTTCTTTGTTCTGCCCATTACAGCTTTATTATTCATCTGTCTTCAGCAGAATCACCCACACCCTTTAGTTACAATAGTCCTCTCAGATCTCGAGTCAAATTTAGAGTTAGATGAAACTTTGTCCTTCAACAATTAGCATCAGAAGTGAGTCAAATATGGATCTGTAAGATCTTTGATGCATGTTTAATGACTTACACCAGGTCCTATAGTTTTATTTACCATGGACCTCATTCTGGTTTCGTTCTCAGAGACGGATAAGAACAGAAAGTGAAGTCAAGATGTTTTTATAAAAAAAGCTTGAATGGTTCCCTTTGCACAGCAGCAGAAAGTACAGAAAACCATTAAACAGGAAGGAAATGAGTTTGAGGAAGTTTAGTTTTTTTTACCATCAGCTTGACAGAAACACGAGCCCCACAAACTAAACCTCACGTTACAGAAGAGTTTAATATCGTCACCATTTGATTTGATTATTCCTCAGAGTTCAGTCATTCACAGACTGAAGACTTTCAGACCGTATCAGTTTGTTGAAGTGGAACGGTCCTGATTTAACAAAAATAAAAGCAGCAGTTTATCTTGGTCTTTTCAGTTTAAAGTGAACATTTGAGTCCAACACCGCAGATTTTGTTAGTAACTAAACCAAAGTATCATCATAAAGGAGGGAAGCACCCAGTAAAAGGTAAAATCAAATAAAATAAATATGGCTAATGAAATGAAGATCTACACCTGTCCCATCAGCTCATTAGTCTCTGTTTGAAGGAATGCTTTAAATACACTTCGTTTTTTTTGTTTTGTTCCTGTGCAGCAGCCGCCGGCCTGGCCCGGTTCAGTGCGGCTCGGTTCTGTCAGGTGCTGTTGATGATGATGAGAGCAGGACTGGCGGTTTGCTGACTCGTCTCGCACATGGAGCTCTGCTCCGCAGGCTTGGCGAAGATGCGTGGTGTGTTCAGGTTGTAGACTCCTGCTCGAAAAAAGCAGGCTTTCAGCGTGAGGCTCACAACCTCCTGCTGGCCCAGCTGTAGCTTGTACTGGCTCTGACCCACCCAGGCAAACGAACTGTGGACCTCCAGAGACTCCAGACTAAAAAACACATGAAACCACATGAAAAAAAGACAGAAAAATAAGGCTGACAAATATACAGAGAGCTGCCCAACAACTCACCGTCTTTGGTACAGTTTTTATTCTGTTGCCTTACGTTGACATTTTAATCTGATTAAAAGTAATGGACCAACAGTCAGATGAATACATGCTGAACATGGCATGTGCAGCTCCAACCATCACCTCAAGAAGACATTTAATTATTGACCGACGTCACAGGTGAAGACGAGGTTTACTTGCTGGTGTGTGTGCATCCATTTGTAGGTAATGTTTTGGTCTGAGTGTGTCTGTCTGTTAGCAAAATATCTCATGACCCACTAGATCAAATTTTAAACAGAACTTGCAGGTCATGATCGGATGTACATCTACAAACCCAGTTAAGATGGCCGCCATAGCCTTCAGTTTGAATTTACCTCTAACCCACTGTTTGTATATATTTTATGTTTATAATTTTTTTTTTTTGATGAATAATTTTTGTGTCAAGAACAACCCAAACAAGGTGTAAAACTGTGGAACGATTTAAAGCACCCGGTCTTTGGTTTTCTGTGGGGAAGCTATCTGAGCTGCCAGCCACGCATCCATCTGATCTCTGATCCAGCTGCACCGGATCAGAACCCCAACAGTTCCATCTCCCAGTACAACCGGGTTTATCCACTGATAAACTCACCTGGAGCTTTTGTGTCTGAGGTCGATGATGACGTCTATCAGAGCCAAGGAGCAGTTGGACAGGGTCAGAGTTACTGGGACCAGACAGAGACTGCGGACACAAACGGAACCAGTTTAACTTCACATGACCCTTAACTAGCAAAGAGGCTAACAGTGTTTCCACATCAAACTGTTTCACATCATTATTATTATTATTACTATTATTTTTATTATTATTATTATTATTATTAGACCTTTATTTATACAGGTTAGTTCCCATTGAGCCTCGAAGACTCGTTTACAAGAGACCTGTTGCATACAACATACAGGCAGATGAGAAAAAGAGAACACGAGGGTGGAGGAAGCCAAAAAAAAAAGTCTCACACCATGTCCTGGCCGGGAAACAGTATAAAAGATGCAAAAAAAAAAGACCTTGCAACTTAAAGCTGCAACATACAATGACATCATAATACATTTATGCATAGAGGTCGACAAAGCCGGTGAGTTGTCCATGGACACTCCAGAAAGTTCCAAATTTCTAATAAGATGGTGTCCACATCATGGGTCTGATAAGGCCACAGATGTCCTTGGGAAGGGGGCCGGCAGGCAGAAGCTTCTAGATTATGTATCCTTCAGGAGCAATTTGAGATCAATTGGCCAGTCCAAGGCCAACGGGGAGGCCAAATTCAGATAAACAACAACTGTTTGGGCCGCCAGACCCTGTTTTCTGTCTGCCTTCAAAGCTCTGCTGGTACACTCAATGGTGAATACAAACAGCCAGATTAGTAGACATTCCGCCCGGTCTGTGCTCAATTTAGCATTCTCCAAGATCGAATCCTTCATGCTGGCGAGTTCCAGGAGCCGCGAGTGGCCTACGATTCTCAGAAATCGCGTCCAGCTTGCGGTTGAGCTCGGTAAGCATAAGAGTCTGAGAGCTCGAGGCACAGATTAATCCTTCACATAAGGCTGGCAGCTTTACCATGGCCGAAACTGCTGCCGACGTCTTCCTAATTTGTCGATATCCTAGGTCTCTGCCAATTCCAAAAAGCAGAAACCCTGCTATCATAAATCCAATAATGTACACGTCTTCTAGGTCCTCCACGGACAGCACTGATGGGCACATCATCTTCCACTCACTCCAGGAATCAATGACATACCCAACTGCAAGGGTCCGTTCAGGGCATGAGGGTTCTCCAGCACCCTGTCGTCTGGTGGAAAAAAATGTATCAATTGCATTGAGGGACCAGCTGACCAGATCTATAATAATTTTTGACTCAGGAGATGTGTAAAGAGAGGCTCTGAGGTCGACAGGACAAGAAAGCAAAAAAAGCAGGAGGAAGGGTAAGAGCGATCGTCTTCATCGAAGGCGAAAGAGAGAACGAAGATCTGAAGATAAATTAGTCTCAAAAGGAGTCACACAAGCATACAAGATTATATGTGTATATGTTCCACAAATGCATAAACGTTTTTTTCTAATGTACACATTTCAGGTAAGTAGGAATATTCTGCGCATACAAATTGTCAAACAAACGTGCACAAATCACCCGTTGTGCACGAATCAGTCAACACAGATCAGCTGCCTGTGAATGTGACTGATCCAGATTCACAAAGGTGATGCTGCGTTCAAAGCTAATGAAAAGCTGGGACATATGAGCTTCGCCACATTTACTGAGTTACTGGGAAATGCCATCAAAACTATCAACTTCCAGCACTTCATGATTTTATTTAGAACAAACAGAACATCCAGGCTGCACCATTAGATCTTACAGAGGCTCAAAGGTGTGAGAGCCAGGGATGGAGATGTTCGTTGTGGATTTACCATGACAACATGCGGTACTCTGATGTCTCCTGTTTCTGAGGGGGTTTAAACGGTGAATGTTTGTAAATTTTGAGATTAATGTTTTTCTGGACTGGAATTGAACAAAGAATAGAAGTGAACTTTAATGTTTTTGGTGCAAGATATTCAAGTGGGGAGGAGTTGCAATGTGGAGAAGAACAGAGGGCGCTTTTATTACTTTTTGCTCGTCTGATACAGTGCAGAGTGATGGATCCTGGTGAGTGGAGGGGGCAATTTTATCCACCAGGCACAATGGTGGAGCCAGGGGTTGGCCAATGGTGGCCTTGGCTCTCACAGATTAGCACAGTTTCCTTAAATTATTGAGGTATCCCGTTTACATAGATATATGGTAGTGGCCAGTGGTGGGCATGGTTTCACAAATCCGCTAATGGCTAATAGCAAAGCTAACTTTTTCTTTAGCAGGTTATCGTTTTTGCTAACTTTGGAAATCATTTGTGGACCAATTAGCTTCTGTTTAATTAGGTTTCGATAAATTTGAGTCCACTAAAAGAAATTCACACGTTTGTTCCTGTCTGTTGTGGGCGTGTCTAAAAGAGTCTCTGTTTTGGAAAACTTCTATTTTTTATTTATTTACACCATTTAGCTCATAAAATCCCCCAATTATCTCCTCACATATAATGTGTCAACCTGCATTACAGAAGGCTGTAACTCTTGTTTGGAGTGGCCGAATTGCCACAAATGATCCCACCCACCTTCAAATCAAAAGAACAGACTCAAACCAACATGAACAGGTTTACATCAGTCCCACCAATCTTCAACTGGAAGGAGACGAAGATGGGTGACGCAGACTGAGTGAAAGTCGTCTTAGCAATTAGCAGTTAGCGTTAGCTTCCATTAATTTGTTTTACATGTTTAGTGTTAGTGAAGCTAACTGTTTGGTTAGCTGTGCCCACCACTGACTATCTTGGATTTTGAAGTGGCGACCCAATTTTCAAAAGGAAACTTTGTTACGCCCAGACGAAGCGACAAACCAAAACGGAAGTCTGTACCTCGCTTATGTTTCAAGATATGCTCACAACATAAACGGGCAGATTGAGGGTATTTCCAATTTAAAAAAATTAATAAACAAAATGTTTTAAAAGATCTCCGTCTTCCCAAACATCCATCCATTATCTTTACCCGCTTCTTTTTTTTCAGGTCGCGGGGGTCACTGGTGCCCATATCCAGCTATCACTGTGCGAGAGGTGGGGGACACCCTGGACACGTCTCCAGTCCATCACAGGGACACAGAGACAAACGAGACAAACAACCATTCACACTCTCACTCACACCTAGGGACAATTTAGAGTTACCAATCAGACTAACATGCATGTTTTTGGTCTGTGGGAGGAAACCAGAGTACCCGAAGAAAACCCACACATGCACGAAGAGAACATGCAAACTCCACCCAGAAAGGATCCCCGGACGGGATTTGAACCGGCGACCTTCTTGCTGAGAGGCGGCAGCTCTACCAATTGTGCCACCGCGCTGCCTTCTTCCAACATTCAAACTATATTTTATTCCAAGGTAAAACGTGTAACTTACCTGTCCTGGACGAAGTGATGTGTGAAGGTTTCAGGGTAGTGCAGGTTAGTTTTAATGAGCTGAGAAAGTTCTGGTAAAGGCAGGATGATTGGGGGAGGTAACTCCGACTTAAACTTGAGTAGAACCATCTCCTGGGCCTCCTACAAAAACAATCAAATCCAGACCAACTGAAAACTGGAGGGAGGAACAGTAAAATGGTGATATTTATTATGACAGTTTATTTCATGGTTAATCCAGGTGACCCTTCATAGAAATAGTTCACAAAATTTGACACAAGGATTGGATTATGACTGGTGTAGTACAAATAAACTGGACTGAATTAAATTACTAAATAAACTGATATGATGTATCTATCCAATTCTTTATAAAGATGCTATGTTCACTGAGTTCTAAACAAATGTGTGTTTTGGTGTTTTTTGTACCTCTTTAGGAACCAGAGAACTGGTCTCTTTACCAAACGTCTGCAGCGCTACATGGAGCTGACCCTCCAAGATCAGCTGTCTGTTGTCTTCGATCACATATGCCTGTTCACAAAAAACACATTCAACTCCAACGCAGAGTGTCCACCTTCATTTTATACAACGACAGAGCTGACTCAGGCAGGAAAAAAAAAAAAAAAGTCTGATAGGAATTTTTTTGCCTCCAATTCCTACATGTGTCCAGTTAACCACTTTTTTGTCTGTCCAAACAGATCTCACTTGTAAATGAGTCTTTGAGGCTCAATGTGATTTATCTGTTAAATAAAGGTTGAATGAATGAATCTGAAGCTACAGCGTGGCGTAATTTACAGTGGAGCATGTGTACAGTGGTGCTTGAATGTTTGTGAGCTCTTTAGAATTGTCTATATTTCTGCATAAATGACCTAAAGTCCTTGAAGTAGATAAAGAGAACCCAGTTAAACAAATGAGACAAAATTATTATTCTTGGTCGTTTATTTATTGAGGAAAATGATCCAATATTACATATTTGTAAGAGGTAAAAGTATGTGAGCCTCTAGGATTAGCCGTGAATTTGAAGGTGAAATTAGACTCAGGTGTTTTCAATCAATGTGATGATGATCAGGTGTGAGAGGTGAACCTTGTTTGATTTAAAGAACAGGATCTTTCAAAGTCTGCTCTTCACAACATGTTTGTGGAAGTGTCTCATGGCAGGAACAAAGGAGATTTCTGAGGACCTCAGAAAAAGAGTTGTTGGGGGGGGGGGGGGGGAGAGTGGTGGCGCAGAGGCTAGAGAAGGTGGGACTGTGATCGGAAGATCGCCAGTTCAAGCTCCGGTACCGACAACATCAAAAATGTGGGTGGGGTAGGTGAAGCACTCACAGCTGCCCCCACCCTCATTCGCCCCACCCTGGGCCCATGAGCAAGGCCCTCAAACTCCATCTGCTCCCTAAACAGATCTCTCTTGAAAATGAGTTCTCGTGGCTCAAGGACACTACCTGGATAAATAAAGGGTAAATTAAAAAAAAAAATGTTGATGCTCATCAGGCTGGAAAATGTTACAAAACCATCTCTAAAGAGTTTGGACTCCACCAATCCACAGACTGACAGACTGTGTACAAATGGAGGAAATTCAAGACCATTACCCTCCCCAGGAGTGGTCGACCAACAAAGATCACTCCCAGAGCAAGGTGTGTAATATCTGTCGAGGTCACAAAGAAGCCCAGGGTAACTTCTAACAACTGAAGGTCTCTCTCACATTGACTGATGTTAATGTTCATGAGTCCACCATCAGGAGAACTCTGAACAACAATGGTGTTCATGGCAAGGTTGAAGGAGAAGCCACTGCTCTCCAAAAAGAACATTGATGCTCGTCTGCAGTTTGTTAAAGAGCACGTGGACAAGCCAGAAGTTTAGTGGAAGAATGTTTTGTGGACAGATGAGACCAAAATAAAACTTTTAGTTTAAATGAAAAGTGTTGCGTTTGGAGAAAGGAAAACTCTGCATCCCTGTATAAGAATCGTATCCCATCTGTGAAACATGGTGGTGGTATCATGGTTTGGGCCTGTTCTGCTGCATCTGGGCCAGGACGGCTTGCTGTCATTAATGGAACAATGAATTCTGAATTATTTCAGAGAACTGTAAAGGAAAATGTCAGAACATCTGTCCATGAACTGAATCTCAAGAGAAGGTGGATCATGCAGCGACAATGATTCTCAACATACAAGGGGTTCTATTAAAGAATGGTTCAAGAAGAATAAAGTTCATGTTTTGGAATGGCCAAGTCAAAGTCCTGACCTTAATCCAATCCAGATGTTGCAGAAGGACCTGAAGCAGCAGTTAATGTGAAGAAACCACCAACATCCAGAGTTGAAGCTGTTCTGTACAGAAGAATGGACTAAAATTCCTCCAAGCTGGTGAGCAGGACTGATCAAGTAACTGGAAATATTTAGTTGCCATTATTGCTGCACAGGGGCGTCAAACCAGGTACTGAAAGCAAAGGTTCACATACTTTTACCAATCACAAATATGCAATATTGGATCATTTTCCTCAGTAAATGATCAAGTTTAATA
This sequence comes from Nematolebias whitei, assembly GCF_014905685.2. Lineage (NCBI taxonomy): Eukaryota > Metazoa > Chordata > Actinopteri > Cyprinodontiformes > Rivulidae > Nematolebias > Nematolebias whitei. The sequence goes on from NC_056500.1 coordinate 24,703,021, forward strand.
TTTTTGTCTCATTTATTTAACTGGTTTCACTTTCTCTATTTTTAGAACTTGTGTGAACATCTGATGATGTTTTAAGTCATTTATGCAGAAATATAGAAAGCTCTAAAGGGTTCAAAAACACTGAAGCACTACTGTATGCAATACGTAATGTAAAATAAGTGATTAACCACTTTTAAAGTTAACTGTAATACAGTGCCTTGCAAAAGTATTCGGCCCCCTTGAACTTTTCAACCTTTTGCCACATTTCAGGCTTCAAAAATAAAGATATAAAATTTTAATTTTTTGTGAAGAATCAATAACAAGTGGGACACAATCGTGAAGTGGAATGAAATTTATTGGATGTGTCAAACTTTTTTAACAAATAAAAAACTGAAAAGTGGAGCGTGCAATATTATTTGTCCCCTTTACTTTCAGTGCAGCAAACTCACTCCAGAAGTTCAGTGAGGATCTATGAATGATCCAATGTTGTCCCAAATGACTGATGATGATAAATATAATCCACCTGTGAGTAATCAAGTCTCTGTATAAATGCACCTGCTCTGTGATAGTCTCAGAGTTCTGTTCAAAGCACAGAGAGCATCAAGAAGACCAAGGAACACACCAGGCAGGTCCGAGATACTGTTGTGGAGAAATTTAAAGTCGGATTTGGATACAAAAATATTTCCCAAGCTTTAAACATCCCAAGGAGCACTGTGCAAGCAATCATATTGAAATGGAAGGAGTATCAGACCACTGCAAATCTACCAAGACCCGGCCGTCCCTCTAAACTTTCATCTCGAACAAGGAGAAGACTGATCAGAGATGCAGCCAAGAGGCCCATGATCACTCTGGATGAACTGCAGAGATCTACAGCTGAGGTGGGAGAGTCTGTCCATAGGACAACAATCAGTCGTACACTGCACAAATCTGGCCTTTATGGAAGAGTGGCAAGAAGAAAGCCCTTTCTCAAAGATATCCATAAAAAGTGTTGTTTAAAGTTTGCCACAAGCACCTGGGAGACACACCAAACATGTGGAAGAAGGTGCTCTGGTCAGATGAAACCAAAATCGAACTGTTTGGCCACAATGCAAAACGATGTGTTTGGTGTAAAAGCAACACAGCTCATCACCCTGAACACACCATCCCCACTGTCAAACATGGTGGTGGCAGCATCATGGTTTGGGCCTGCTTTTCATCAGCAGGGACAGGGAAGATGGTCAGAATTGATGAGAAGATGGATGAGGCCAAATACAGGACCATTCTGGAAGAAAACCTGTTTGAGTCTGCGAGAGACATGAGACTGGGACGGAGATTTATCTTCCAACAAGACAATGATCCAAAACATAAAGCCAAATCTACAATGGAATGGTTCACAAATAAACATATCCAGGTGTTGGAATGACCAAGTCAAAGTCCAGACCTGAATCCAATCGAGAATCTGTGGAAAGAGCTGAAGACTGCTGTTCACAAACGCTCTCCATCCAACCTCACTGAGCTCGAGCTGTTTTGCAGGAAGAATGGGCAGAATTTCAGTCTCTCCATGTGCAAAACTGATCGAGACAAACCCCAAGAGACTTGCAGCTGGAACTGCAGCAAAAAGCGGCGCTACAAAGTATTAACGCAAGGGGGCCGATAATATTGCACGCCCCACTTTTCAGTTTTTTATTTGTTAAAAAAGTTTGACACATCCAATAAATTTCATTCCACTTCAAGATTGTGTCCCACTTGTTGTTGATTCTTCACAAAAAATTAAAATTTTATATCTTTATGTTTGAAGCCTGAAATGTGGCAAAAGGTTGAAAAGTTCAAGGGGGCCGAATACTTTCGCAAGGCACTGTACTTAAACTAAGAGAAAAGATTATTGAAATGTACAAGTCAGGGATTTCCAAGACCTTAAACATTCCCAGAGTTCTGTTAAATTCATCATCAAGAAATGAAAGGAATATGGAACATGTGTAAATCTACCAAGAGCAGACCATCCTCACAAAATGAGTAATAGTGAAGAAGGAGAATAGTGAAAGGGACCACGATGACCTGTGACCACTCTGAAGGAGCTACAAGCTTCAGCAGATGAAACGAGAGACTGAGCATAGAGCAACTGTTGCCAGAGTTCTTTAGCACTCTAAGCTTTATGGGAGAGTGCCAAAGATAAAACTCATTAAAACTTGATTAGCCTTTAGTCTTTCTTTCTGAGCAACAAGCTGTATGTACCTTATGTAGTAAATGTATTTTACATACCTTCCAGATGATAATTAGGTTGAGGTCAAGCTCATTACACTTCTTGGCGATCCATGTGAGGTTGGAACCAGCAGAGGTGTCAGTGGGTCCAGAGTTCTGACTTTTGCTGTTGTTGGGTGCCCTGGATTTTAAATCTACTGGCTGAAAGGCTGATGTGGAACAACAACGGAAGAAGAAATCTCCACAGGGAGTGTAAGAACTGATGATCTGCACATAGAAACAAGTCAAACAATTGGTTTTTAAGCCTACAAGCTACTGACAATATTTTGACATCTGTGTCTTTCAGTGAAGTTCATTTTCTTTTTTAAATGATCTGGATCAGACTTAAGGGCCCGGGATACTCCATCCAGAACCAAACAGTCAATGCGCAATCACGTGATTGCAGGACCTTCCTTTTTTGGACACACATTTCATATTCCAGGAGACAATGGTGCAGAGCTCCTGGGAAAACCCTCCCACTGCAGTTTATGTTACTGCATGGGTTACTTCCTGCCAGGGTCTCCACTCTGTCCCAGCAGTTGCCATTTGGCCAGACATCTATCATGAAGTGCCACACTTTTCAGCAGATAGACTCCTCCATACACAATGTCTGCATTATCTCCATCCAGGAGTTTTTGTCTGTTTGTCTAATTTAGTGTTTGAAGAGTTGTGCAGCTGAATGTCCGAGCATGATGAACATGCCCATAAACTTCAGACCAATCTCAGAATACTTGACGCATATGCCTGTGAAGAAAAAGTTTGACCCAGGCCTTGTGTCGAAAAGGGGGCGGAGCAACTGTGAGAACAAAATGATGCGATTTTCATCATGCAACAACTACGTTACTGAGAGCAAATTTTGCCAATTTGGATGGAGTATGCAGAGCCCTTTAGATGATGAGAGCAGTGATTTACATCAAGACAGGGCTGCTCCATTAAACGGAGATGTGATATCCACTGTTGTTATCAAATATAAATACCTGAATACATTCAAGAAAACTGCCACAGCCTTGAAAACAAAACCTTGAAAAAATACTAAATGACTAGACTTTAGGCAATTTGATAGATATTGAGCTAAAACGATGTGGTAGGAGCTGAGATTTTGCGATACTGAGATGGTGAATTAATTTATTTTCAAGGTTTGATTAAAAGGCAACAATTGTATTATTTCCAACATAGGTTGATCTCCTCCTTGAATTGCCATCTTATTGTGTTAGAGGAGTTTGTACAGTCACCGAAAGAACGAGATTGTGGATACAGGTGGTTGAAATGAGTTTCCTCTGCAGGGTAGCTGGACTCTCCCTTAGACACAGGGTGAGAAGTTCAGTTATCCAGGAGAGACTCGGAGTAGAACCACTGCTCCTCCAAATCCAGAGGAGCCAGGTGAGGTGGTTCGAGCATCTGGTAGGGATGCTCCCTGGGTGCCCCCTTAGGGAGTTGCTTCAAGCATGTCCAACTAGGAGGAGACCCTGGGGAAGACTCAGGACATGATCTTTACACTCACTTAGATCCTCGAGGGGTCATGGGCGTTTGCCCATCCAGTCTACATGTGTTTTGTGGACTTAGAGAAGGCGTTCAACCATGTTCTTTAAGTACACTGTGGGGGGTGGAGACAGATGTCTGAGCCTCCCTGCTCAAGTTGATGCCCCAGCGACCCGGCTTCAGAACACACGGAAGATGTTTGACTGGACTGATTGAAAGACCGACAGATCAATCGACCGATCGCCCAATGGACGGATGGATGGAAGGATAGATGGATGGATGAATGAATAAGTTGATCTTGGTCTAAAATGCTGGCTTTAAAGGTGGTGGGTGATATGCATTCCTTTAAGAAATGTCAGAGCTTTTCCCTCCAGCATCACTGAACGCTGGGAACAGAGAATGATAGGGTTTGTCTGTAACATTAGAGGCTTTACCTCAATATGTAGCCCTAAAACAAAAAGTAAAAAACAGTCAACTGAATTTACCCGTTCATTTCCAAGATTCACATCTGCAAACGTGTATTTCTCAGCGGTGTCCAAGTTGGCTAAAACAAAAGAAAAAAAAAAATTTAACTTGTACTTAGTCGAAGACTAAACCCAGTCCAAAATGGCTACTGTGTCCCAGAGTGACGTACCTTGATGGGGTTTGCATCGTGTAGCCCGAAAACAAAGTTTGGTTCTTTCTCTGCTGCTCAGTTTGCAATCTGGAGTTAAAAAAAAAGCCTTATAAAATATTAACTTTGTCATTAAAAGCTGCAAAAAATATCACAAGTTATCACAACCAAATGGCTCAGGCTCAAGCATTCCTTATGACACAAGACACAGGTGTTCGTCACTTAATTCAGTTTATTATCTTGCCCCTCCTTACCTATCTGACCTCCTTCACATCTCCATCCCCTCTTGCTCTCTCAGATCCTCCTCTTCGCTCCACCTCCATGTACCCTCTGCCCACCTCTCCACCATGGGGAGCAGGGCCTTCACCTGCTCTGCCCCTCACCTCTGGAACTCTCTACCACCAGACCTACAAAACACTACCTCTCTTTCTCTGGTCAAGACTACTCAGTCTGAAAACACATCTCTTTAGGCTCGCTTATCCTTCTTAACTTTGTTTTATGTATTTTATATTCTTTATGTATTTTTTATTCCAATTTATTCCTGTTGGTCTTTGCACTGTGTTTGTTTTTACGCAATTCTTATCTGATATGTTTCTTGCAGTAAAATGTCCTTGGGTGTCCTGAAAGGTGCTTTTTAAATAAAATTATTGTTGTTATTATTATTATTTATATAGCCCCAAGTCACAACAGAAGTCGTCTCAGGGCACTGTACAAAAGCATTCACATACATTATAAAAGCCAAATTACCAGTAGTTAATTAGAACTTAGTCATGTCGTTCACCTTGTGTGACCCAGAGAAATAATGGCGACTGTTTTTAGCATGTGGAAGTTATTGAGCACATTAGCTACTATTAATTATAAATGTGTGTGTGCTCTAGGATGTTTATTGTTTGCTTAAATTAAATTAAAATAAAAACTTGCATTTGTCATTTGTTCCTTTTGTCCACTTTTATAGTACCACTCTTTTTTTCCCTTTTTGTTTTAGCTGCTCCCTTCTAGCAACCTAAGTCACATGAAGACTTGGCAATTATTTTATTAACCTTTATTTAACCAGGCAAATCCCAATGAGATCACATATCTCTTGCAGGGGAGGCCTGGTCCTGAAGGAAGCCTAACATGCATGTTTTTGGTCTGTTTTACGCCAGATGCCCTTCCTGATGCAACCACAGCCCTCTGTGTGGAGCAGAGATCTGCCATCTAGGATACCCAGGGGGAGCAGATGGTGGGGTTTGAAGGCCTTGCTCAAGGGTCCAGAGTGGGGGCAAAATGAGGGTGGAGGCAGGTGTGGGTGTTTCACCTTTCCCACCCACATTTTGATGTTGTCGGTACCGGGAGTTAAACTGGCGATCTTCCGATCACAGGTCCACCTTCTCCAACATCTGTGCCACCACTCCTTTTATTGAACCCTAAACTAGACTCACCATATTTAGGTGTACTGTTAAACCCCTATATTTATTTATTTTGAATTAAACGAGCAGGGCTGTAGGTCAAGATATGCAGTTTTGTGTACATACCATTATCTTTGGAGGGATTAATATATTTGTGGAGACGCCAATGTTGACTGCTGCTGGACACCTGAACAATGTGGAACTCCCGCACGCCACCTTCACTCTGTCAGACAAACGAAGGATATTTAAACAGAAGTAAAACCCAAACATGCACCGTAGGTATGTTTATTTTTGTCTCCTTTACCGTGTTGACGTTCTCCACATCGATAAAGACCAAAGTTCCCCGGCTGCCTTTATCATCTACAGAGTGAGGAGGAGGAGCGGTGCTGCGGCAGGCTGAAGCCTGAATGCTCAGAGAACGACTGGTGCAGATAAACACCGTGTGGCGCAACACTCGATGACTTCACATGCAGACAGAAACAGAAAGACACTGTCAGACACAGCTGGGACAGAATCGATTGATCTCCTTTTGTATTTTGATCTTCATTTTGAAATCGATACGGCATTCAGAAAACAACATTTGGTTGGATAAAACCAACATTTCCAACTTGTGTATTTTACCACCTGTTCATAGAGATAATGATCACTGTGGTTGCTCTAGTCATAACAATCAGTTTTAAATGGCATCATGAAGACCAAGGAATACATAAAGTTTAAAAACCATGTATTTTTTTTTACACAGATTATGCAATGCTTTGTATTGGTCCATCACATAAAATCCTAGTAATTCCAGGTCCCAGAAACAACCTTAGAGATCTCTGTCCAGAAGAATAATAAACTATTTAGTTCACACATTTATCAACTTTACCTGATTTTGAGTAGTTTCTCTGAGCTCTCGTAGTAGAACAGAAAGTTGATTTCATGGACCCCCTCCTGGTCTGGCCCTCGGAGCCACAGAGGCAGCCGAATAGACTCCCCTGGTTGAAGCATACCCCCTTGTACAGGGATTTCCATCACCCCCGATGGCTGACCAAACTCTTCGGCTGAAACGAAACTCTCTGAGGCTTCTGAACCCAGCTGAATGTTTGTGGCAAATGTTTTATAGGCTGAGCAGTTTTCAGCCGAGACTGGAGTGGAGGGTGTTGAGGACTGACTGCCGAAGGTGAAGAAGTCAGGGTGGGTAGACACCACACGGAGACCACGCAAAGGAACAGCACTGACATTACAGAACTCCACAAAGGCTTTTCTGATCTCACCACACAGCAGAGCAGTGGGAAACTGCAGGAAGAAGACCTGAGGCAGACACACAAACACATTAGTAAATATTTAGACTTTAAAAAAAAAACTTGTGTTTACTGGCTCAGAAAATACTTAGGTACATAAGAATGGACCTAGAGCTACACAATAATTCTGGTAGAAACCGTCCCAGTTCGGTTGAACAGGTGGCTGCTGCTGGCTCCATAGTCAGACCTACCTCCATCAGGGGCATCAGGGGTGTTATGATGGGATCCAGACGTCGATCGGTACCGTGTCGAACCTGCATCTTGTCTTCTTTGGTCAGGTTTAGTCGTGGGCCCTGGATCTTCAGGTCCTGTCTGCCACGAACCGTCATCAGAATCGGTGTTTGTTGACCTGCAGCCACAGGAAGCCCAAGTTTTTATTTTTTCAGGAGTATAATGAAAGAATGAAATGATCCTGAACGATCCAGACTTGTTATTTTCATGAACACCTGATTGTGTTCTGACTATTTAGTAAAAAAAAAAAATCTAACTCTGATGTTCTCAAAGACAGCTAAGCTACATTTCAGAGTTGTACATAATCATTTTTTGCAACATGATGTGACATATACTCTGCTTATTATTTATTTAAGTTTTTTAAATAAACAGAAACCAAATACATAAAATGTAAGAATGAACAGTGTTCATGTTGAGGATTTGGTTACTGAAGCTGTGTGAACAACAGTCAAGAAGTCAACAACACTGCAAGCATTTATCAGTTTATTTTTATTTTTATTTACCTTCAGCATTTGAAGTTGTTTCCCCAACAAAAGATGAAGTCAGGTCGTAAACTACGCCAGCAATGTTCAGCTGACCTGTTCTGTGTGGCAGGAGCCTCAGTCTGGCCTGAGATTAAGGAGAATGTTAAAGTTAGCTCAATAATCCCAATGTCATCTTTCATTCTTAGTAACTCTCTTGTCTTCAAGCCATTTATGTCCACACACAGGTCTCACACAATCTGTGTATCACAGCTGATTCTAAAGCCTCCATCATGAAGATATGCTTTTCACAGATGTCTATGAATTGTTGAAGCTCAAGCAGTACTTTGAGATGTTGATATTACCCACACTTCTATTGTGATGTCATTGTATAACAAAGTAAAAGCTACCTGCATTTTTTCTACATAAAGTCAAGCTCAGTCCCAGTGCAGGTGAGACTCCATCGGGGCTGACCCATGCCTTCTGGGCACTGTCTTCTGGAGGCTTCACGACCCACTAAAAGGAGACTGAGGACAACCCAAAACTCACAGGAGGGATTTTATACAACTTCTCAGTCCTGGGAACACTTTGGGATTTCCCAGGAGGAGCAGGAGTGTCCCCGGTAAGGAGATATCTGAGTTTCTCTCCTGGACCTGCTGCCTTTACCGCAGGTTGGATAAAGACTGAGTAACAACTTTGATCTCTGGACTCCAGGGGCGGACTGGGACAATAATCCAGGCCGGGAATTTTGATACCATCCCAGGCCACCACCACCTGATTAACGCAAACCACCAAGACTGAGTTCAATTGAGCGCACTTTGAATGCATGTTGTTTGCACACGTCTAACTGAATACCTACATAAATCTTTCTTCTGTGGTGCAATAATCCGTCCTCAAATCACATAAACTGAAATTATGTTGCCCTATATTTTGCTATGCATAAGACTGAACTTAGTTTTTTGGATTAAAGACAAAAGTTTCAACAAGTTTTTTTTTTATTTGTCCAGAGGACCTGACTTAACTTTTTTAGATACAAAAAAATCTGAATTCCTAGACATTTCAACATTAAACTTTTTTCAGATCCTAACCCATATTATAAAATTTGCAATATTCTTTGTAAAAACTTAAAAACATTTGTTATATTAAGTCAGTTTTGGCCCACTTAGGTCCCTCAAAGTGAAGCTAGCATGTGGATATTAAGCTGTGCTGATAAACTGTGCCAGAGTTCAATTTTTTCAACACAAGTGTTTCTCTTACCTGCTCCATTACGAACAAACATTAATTTATAGCACTTAGCAGCATCCGCGGCCAGAGCTTTTCTCTTTTTTATCCTCTCTCTCTCTGCTCCACCTTTCCTCTTCTTTGGCTGTCTCTGTTGCTCCATTCTACAACTCAGAGATGCACGCACCGCGCGCCAACACCGTCGGGAGCGCGAGTCCTCGGGCGGGGAGGGGGGCGGGCGCAATGTGTGTGTGTGTGTCTCTGCTCTGTGACACACAGAAAAGGAAGGGAGGGGGCCGGCCCGGCCGGGGGATGTGCCAGGCTTTCTCCGTCGCTGCAGTGCAGCGTGAGACCTGAGCCCAGGCAAAAGTGAATTGTTTATTTAAAATAATAAAGTCCGTGCGACCCGAACCGAGCCTTTAGTCCCGTTCCTCGGCAACCAGGCCACCGGGAAGTGTCCCGTCGTGCCCGATGGTGAATCCGCCACTGCTGGACTCACTGATGAACAATAATTTATAACTTTAAATCTTACATTCTAAATTATAAAGAGCTAACAAACCTTTTCCTACACGTAAAAGCAGCTGCAGAACTGAAAGCTAACTGGACTTAGTGCATAACTAAACTCTCCCCTAAAGATAAGGTGAGGAGTTCAGTTCTCCAGGAGAAACTCAGAGAACAGCCGCTGCTCTTTCACTGCCAGAGGAGTCAGTTGAGGTGGTTCAGACATCTGGTAAGGACACCTCCCTAGGGAAGTGGTCTGGACATGTTCCGACTGGGAGGAGACCACAGGGGGGACCAGGACATGCTAGACAGACTATGTCTCTCAATTGGCCTGCGAGTCCTTCCAGAAGAGCTGGAGGAGGTGGCTGTGGAAGATGTCAGGACCACCTGGCTCAGTCTGCTGCCCCTGAGACCTGACTCCAGAACAAGCGGAAGAGAATGGATGGAAGGATGAATAAATAATGTCAACACACATTTATTCATCTGTAGATCCTTGTCTTCATGTCAGAACACCAGTTTTGATGGGTCTTTCATGCCCCAGATGTGTCCGCTTATTTACTTACATCATCTGAAGTTTTATAAAGACAATTGTTCTGCACTTTTCTGCAACTTTAAAACTATCCCAGTTTAGGTTAGAGGGAGTTTTAATGCTTTATAAGACTGATATTTATTTTACCAGCAACGAATAATCTGAAAGTAAAGTCTTAATAATGCAAACACTCTTCATTCATTCATTACATGCATCGTAAACTCTGTTCTATATTCTGCTGTTTGAGCCCAGGTCTACAGCAGTAATGTTCAAACACTTCTCACCGTTTTGGTTTCTTCCGATCCGATCTCAAAATCTTTGATGATTTCAGTCGTGACAATGCCATCTTTCTGTGCAGTCTACAAAAACACGGAAGAGACAAAAAAATAAAATAATTACAAATCAATTTGAATACCAAAGATCAATTAGAATAAGAAGTTTTCAGCATTTCGACCTGCAGAGCTGAGGCCTCCTCATTACTGATCGTCTCTCCTGTGATCTGCTCACATGTCTTTTGTGTTAAAACGGTCCCATCAGCAGTAAACTTCCAGAGAAGTGAGAGATTGGACAAGGTCAAAGAAACCTTTAGAGGATTCCTGAATGTCAGCTCAACTATGATTGGTTCTGCAGAGGGGAGTACAAACAGAACAGACAGAATGGACATTTGGTCCATTGGTAATTGTTTACTAATAATAAAGAGGCACAATGGTTCATTTCCATTGTTTCACTCTTCTCACCATCCACCACAGCCAGCGGGTGACGAAGGTTGTCCGTCTGACTGTTCAAACAGCTCTGAGTTGGTTGGAAGTTCTGTGGAATGATCCCACGATTGGCCGAAGACACAAGCTGCTCCTCCAGATGGCACCACATGGCTGATGAGCTCTGATCGAACTCCTGATCCAACGACACATGAGTGGCTGCCTGCTTTTCTCCTAAAAAAATAGACCATACAAAAATACAAGGACAGTTAAGTTTTATTTTTAGTACATTTACACTTCCAACTGTGCTACTGCAGCTGTTGATCAATGTCAAGGAACAGGCTTGTTTAACAGGAGTCTGTTTTAGTTGGACTTACAACCTGGTTTTCTTTTCAGTTATACAAATAAAGCCGTCTTGACTTCCTTACTTTGAGATTGTTCTGCCGTTATTAGCTGTACTACAACGTACAACATATCTGCTTGTATCTTACACTGCCCGATTCCTGTCAAACTGGACTTTCTATGCACAACCAGCATCTTGAATCCTACCTTGGCATCTCAAACATGTCAACCAAAACCTTTACTTTAAGCAGAGGTAGAGTGGAGAGTGTCTTCAACGTCTCAGTCACGGTGTGGTACAGAAACTCCTCTGTGCAGAAGAGGAAGGGGCTTCAATGTGATATAAAATCTGAACATCACATTTCTGGAGCAACCGTCCCCTCTCTACAGAACATTTTGTTCAGCAGGGTCATTTAGATATGACCCCCAGTGGATTCTCTTCACACAGCTTCCCTTGGGGAGACACAGCAGTGTGAAACCATAGACCACAAGACTGACAGTTTTTTTTTACTCTACAAACTATTTACAGTGTTGGTTTGTTTATTATCAGGAGAGTTTTAACAGGCTTTTCTCTGTTAATTTACAGTGAACGTCTTGTTATGGCTGTTAGATTATCAGTGCTGTAACAGACAAACTGTACTTCAATAAAATCTGTGTTGGAGATGTTTGTATCCACACAAAAAAAATCAAGTAAGGCAATGACCTCTATGTTCACACAGCTGGTGTTAATCCTTAATTTAAATTTTTTTGTTCAGATCTGATTTTTGTGTGTGTGTGGTCGTTCACTGAAGGTAAAAGCAAACTCAAGTATTGATCTCGTCATGTTAGTATAAATACAGTCTGACGCCAAGGTTAGTATCATATGTTGCTGTAGATTCAGTCATCCAGGACAAGGGAAATTAAAAGAACAAAGACGAAGCAACTAGGCTTTTGTTCTGTAGCTGAAGATGTGCAGTATTTAAACTATGTGAGGTTGGTATAATTATTATTAATACTTGGCTTGATCTGGTTACCCCCATCTCACTGACGTAAGTCGGATGAACTGAGATATGACCATTCAGACTGAGGTCTCTTTGAAAAACATCAGATATATATCCAATTCAGTAACACATATGAAAAAGTTGTAGGTTGGACGCAATTTATTTTTTTTAAGTTATCACGTTCAAACAGTCATGAAAAAATCAGATATGGGTCTTAGATGTACTTAAAACTAGTTAATCAGCAAGTTACCTTCTGCAAGGCGTCGTTCATGTCCAAAGAAGACTCTTGTGGCAGAGCTATGAATGAAGGGCAGGGGTAGCTCAGGTAGGCATCCTTCATTTTCTCCAGTCACATTCTAAGAAAAGCACACATCATTTTAGGTGACAGCTCTTTGTTGCCTTTGAACTCATTTAATTTCTTTAATTTGTTTAGTAAAAGAACCGGTTTATAATGTTAAAACAGCTCATAGTCTGTTCCCAACCATGCTGGGTTTTTTTTTCTTGCTACTCTACGGTGAAACCAGACGTGTTTCCCCTCTCTGCCCCCCCACCCGCTTCCCTGCTGCGCTCTTTTGTCCTGTGAACCCTTAAAAAGCCTATTTTTTTTTCCCCTGCATACCTCTTAATTGGAAGGATCAGCTGGTCTCTCAACAAAATCGATCAACTTCTCCCGACAGGAGTCAGGGTAAGGAGGACACTCTGAACTCTGAAGGACAAATTGGATTCATGATGATGACTAGATTCTACTGTTTGGTTGGTGGAATCTGGTTGTCTACAAATTCGTGTGGAGGTGTTGAAGCTTGACAGTGCTCGGACTGAATGTGGAGCTGTGACAGGGAATTGGAGCAGCTGTATCAGGACTGTGATCTCTCTGGCAGCACTCATGAATGGTGGGAATAATCTGGAGAAGCTGTGAGCTCGACTTTGGAGTAAAGGATCAATTCGGCTGTTTTGGAGTTTCCATCAGAGAATATGTACCAGCGAGACTTTAAAGGCAGAAAAAACAATTACGAGTTCTGCCTGACCCAAACTGTGGCCTTGATGCCGGACTTATCTCAACTCCTCCTGGCATGTTTTGAAAACAACAAAGATGCTTTGACTGTTTCCTCACCCCTCTCCTCCCCAAGGCCGTGGACATGTGACAGAACTTCAACTGAGCTGATGATGAACGTCACCTCTTATCTGGACAATGGCTGAGGGGTGGGGTGGGGGGGGGGGGGGGGGGGGGGGGGGGGCCTCTGGACTATGCTACGACTTTCCCTTAAAAATTCAATGTTTTCACCGCCTATATGTACATGTATAACGTCTGTTTATGTTGCTTTGCTGTGTTAGGTTTTTTTGATGCCTCAAATTGTGCCCTGTCTAGGACACGATATGAGAGATCTTATTTTTCATACCGTCGCTCCTCATGTTTTCTTTCCTTTTCTTATCTAAGCAAAATATTATTCTGAATAAGAATAAGAAGGCCGCGCTAATTATTTTAGCCACAGCTTCGTTCACTCCGCCCATCTTCGGACGACTGTACGTACATTTTCGCGTTGTATCTCGGTGCAATGCCAATAAAGTTTATTCTGATTCTGATTCATTAGAATGAATGACTCGTGTGTTGACCCAGGCCACCTCGACACAATGTTGGTTAGTTGATTTTGCATCACATGTAATTTACACATTTGTTGAAAGAAAATGCTTCCTGTTAACATAAATATATTCATCCTGTGATGGTGCTTTTATTGCAATGTGTGTGCAGTCGATAGCTCCGATTGCATTAGGAAAACCGGCTGTCGCTGAAAACTGCACTATAACGTTGGCCTGTTCAACGGCATTGTGGGTAATTTGATATTCCTGATTGACATGGATAATTCCATCCTACACAGCTGGCATGGCTCGGCCCAGGGTCGACTGGCACAGTCTCAATCGGTCTGCCAGCTTCCTCTGGAATGCCCCTGTTGCCAAGAACTCCCGTGTGGTCAACAGCTGTACGTGCACGGGCAGCGCACTGCTCCTCGCTGTGTCATGCTCCAAGACCAGCCGCAGCTTTAAGCACAGTTCCAAAAGGACTGGAAGCTGTGGCTGATGAGCCAGTCATCACTGTGGTCCAGAAAACCTTCTCTGTCTCTAAATACATGCTCTCTGCGTATTGTGCCATTTATTATATTCTCTAATAAGGCTACAGCTGTTGTTGTTAAAGGTATTTCTGTACCACTTTGTGCATGTTTTTATATCTACTCATCTAATTTCATACATGTGGATATATTAATTGTTCATCATGTGTGTCCGGTGTGTACAATAATAGTTTTCACATCATTAACAGTTTTCCAGCATCACCTGTGTCGCCAATGGACTAGTAACCATAGAAACGTGTGTGCACTAGCCATGAAGTTGGCGTAGGGCTAAGCGAATTTCCACGGTCATTTCATTCTTGATGCATCTGAAGTTTTACATGAAAAAGGGCGTACGCCATGTTTTTGTGTGTATATTAATTCAACCTTCATTTATACAGTTTAGTCTCACTGAGTCACAAGGACTCATTTACAAGAGAGACCTGCATATGCACCCTTTGTACGAAGCCCCTGATCTTTTGCAAGCATCACACTGTGCTTTGCTCAGAACAGTTTGAAGCTTGTCACAGAGCATGCAATAAAAGTGAATGGGTTCCAGAGTGCAGCACCAATGGAAGCATTTGATCTGAAAGACCCATAACATCATAACTTGTGACAATGAATGACAGAGTTTCTGCCTTTATTTTTTATTCTGCTGTTTAGAATAGATGCCTAACTATAAAAATGAAGTGTGACAGTAAGGAAGCATGTGTACCTTACCTTATAAACATAGAGGAACTCTCTGAGGAAGGCAGACTGCTGTGTAGCTGTCTGTCTGCTGTCATTGACCAAGATCTGTCTGAAAGCTGTTACTGCATTCTCCGGCTGGCTGAGGGTGAAAGAGTGGCGACCGATTGTGAAGTTGATATGATCTTCAGCCAAAGACCAGCCTCTCTCCTTGTACACCTGCATGGCTTGGCAGTAACACCGCAGAGCGTGCCTTCTCTGGATTAAGTGCAATTAGACACAGAAGAAAGATCATATAAAACCAACAAAGAAGAATAAATACTAAGGCAATATTTGTAAGGGTAAATAAAAACCGTCATAATCAAACAGGTAGTCTCAACCACCTTTATCTATGTGTTGTAAGGAAAACACACCGATTTCCACATGGTTCATTAAGATTCATGTCCCATTTTCAGCTCTCTCACTCCTGTTCTGGATCAGAATCTGAATGAGGAACTGGACCACCCTATCATGACGATAGAGCTTGAGGATGCAGTCACAAAGCAGTGAACGTCCAGGTCCAGATGGGTTCCCAAACCAATTCCACAAAACCTTTTGGAAGAAGCTGGCCTCATTCCTATTAGAGATATGTCCTGAGTCTTGTAATACAGGCATACTCCACCAGACATTGATTTAGGAGTTTTTCTAGTTGGAAAAGAGTAAAGACTTTGTATTATGTAGTTCTTATTGTCCCATTAGCCTAAATGTCGACTTCAAACTGATATAAAGGTATGTTACAAATGGCACAAATGCCAAATATATA
>NC_056500.1:24723527-24742855 GCF_014905685.2 Nematolebias whitei
CCTCTGTCCCCAGACGTCTGTTGAGTGTTGTAAGAAGAAGGGGGGATGCCACACAGTGGTAAAAATGGACTTGTCCCAATTTTTTTGTGATTTGTTGACGCCATGAACTTCGTAAACGACAGATTTTTCCCTTAAAATGATACATTCTCTCAGTTTAAAATTTTGATCTGTGATTTGTGTTCTGTTATGAATAAAATATTAGATGTTGGCACCTCCTCATCATTGCATTCAGTTTTTATTCACAATTTGTTTAGTGTCCCAACTTTTTTGGAATCCGGTTTGTAGGTGCATGTCCATGTTTCCTACTGTGAAGCATCTCCTCTTCTTTTAGTTACCATTTGTCCTGAGGATAGGACTGGGCGATATCTTGATATTGTCAAAATATTGAGATAATTTCATTTGCAATATAAGATGAGACTATATCGATATAAACGATATAGTGTTACGTATACTTGAAAATCCGCCTGCTGTTTTCTCTTTCTCCCACATGGCCCCTCCTCTCCCTCTCAACCCGCTCCCCATTTCCTGCTTCTCCTGGTGTGACAACACGTAGCATTGGCAGAACAGCTTGTGAGCAGGGGAAAAAATAATGGCTCTGTTATTTGGAGATGGTTCAGATTTAATTTGTCAGATGTGCAGCAGGAAAATGTTTTCTGTAGACAATGCCAAAAACAAGTCCCGACGAAAGGTTTGAGCACAACAAACCTTTTTCTCCATTTAAAACTGCGCTATAAAGTGGAGGATAAAGAGTGTGTTAAACTTCGTGCTGCAGCTCTGGCTGTGAAATCTTCCCAGGTTCCTTCCCTGAAACAAACTATGGTACGAAACTCTTTTACCTGTGCAGTGCCTTATGAAAGGAACAGTGAGGTGGCATGAGATTAATAAAGCAGCAGCTTTTATCGCTAAACACACGGTCCCAGCCTCAACTGTGGAACAAGACGGCTAAAGTTAGCTGTCTTATTAGCCGCTAAGGACTGTGTCTTTAGCAATATAATAAGCTGCTGCATTATTAATGTTGTGTCACCCTTCACTGTAAGACTTGAAAATCTGTGTACAATAGTTCTCCTTTTTCTGCCCGTCCAACTTCACGCGACCCCCTTCTTCTCCCTCACTGAATACAAGCAGCCCCTCTCACTGCTGTTTCACACAAGCTGCTTAACATCGTGAAGGCAGTGCAGCTGGGGAGGATTATTATTTAATATATAATAATATAATAAATGTCTAAAAAAACAAACTTTAATATATGCAAATAGTTAATTTTTTTTAGACATTTATTTTGTACAGTTAATAAATATGCCTATGTGACAATTGGGACAAAGCTTTGACTCAGAAATATACTTTTGTTATTATTTTATGGAAAGAAAAAAATATTGAGATATATTTCGGATATCTCAATTTATCTTAAAATATTGAGATATTAATTTTGGTCCATATCGCCCAGCCCTACCTGAGGAGACCAGTTGTTGGAGTATTTGGAGAAGAATGTTGTCTCTTTCTCATCCGATGGAGGATTTTAGCTGTTCAAAAGTCCAGCGTCTTTATTGCCGAGTTATTAAAAAAAATGCAACCCCAGGTTGATTAGCTAAATAGTGCCGATTGTAGAACAAGAGCTAAGGAAACCAGCAAACACCATTCAAGCTCAACTCCAAGGTCAAGGTGCCTCACTTTCTAATTTTAGGTCTTAGTGTGAAGGAAAATTATTGTTTGTTAGTAGTGAGTAGTTCAGTTATCTGGGAGAGACTCAGAATAAAACCGCTGCTCCTTCACATCCAGAGGAGCCAGTTGAGGTGGTTTGGGCGTCTGGTAAGGATGCTCCCATGGCGCCTCCTCAGGGGGGTGCTTCAGGCATGTCCGACTGGAAGGAGACCCCGAGGAAGACCCAGGACATGCTGGAGAGACTATGTCTCTCAGTTGGCCTGGGAACTCCTTGGAGTCCCTCCCAGAAGAGCTGGAAGAGGTGCTGTGTAAAAAGATGTCTGGGCCTCCCTGCTCAAGCTGCTGCCCCAGCAATGCAACTTCAGAACAAGCGGAAGATGATGGATGGATGTTAGTAGTGACTGATGAAAAATATTAAATTGAAGCTACCATCTACTTTGTCCATGCACTTTTCATTTATTTAATTACATGAAATTGTTATTGAATCAATAATCAAAGGCAAAATGTGACCTGTTAAATAAAAGCAAGAGATGTCCTAAACTTTAGCCAGTGTTTTTGGTTATTGTAGATGGGTAACAAAAAAGTTGTCCGTGTCTGTACACCTTAACTTACTAGGGCAAAGGAGATGGACAATCACATGAAATGATTTATTTGTCAGATTTTATATTGCTAAAAAGAAGTTGAACCAAAGCATATGTAACTTAATGATTTTAGGCCTATTGCCATAACTTCCATATTATGCAAAACGATAGAGCAGTTTCTTGTCAGTCATCTGGCCAATTTTGTGGCCACTGCTTTAGACCCACTCTAATTTACATACAGAAGCAACAGAGGCACTGATGAAGCTGTGTTGACTCTGTTGAATATAGTTACAAAACACTGGATAAGCCCCAAAAGTTTTGTAAGAATTGTGTTTGTAGATTTAACTCAATGAAAACTCTTTAAAAAAAAAAAAAGAAAAAAGAGGATCATAGATCTTAATGTCAACTCAGGCTTGGTTCTCTGGATCAGGGATTTCCTATCATGTCATCCACAGAGGGTCTGTGGTGGTGGTAACATTTCTGATGTGTTCACGGTAAGCACTGGTTGCCCTCAAGGTTGTGCTCTCTCTCCTGTGTTATCCTCTCTTTTTACAAATTAATTTGTGATTAATGACCAAAGCTGTATTTTAATCAAATATGCCAATGACATGGCTCTGGCTGGACTACTAATGGAAAACAATCCCACAGGTGAAACTTCTTCTTTATCTTACATAAAGGCCCTGGAGACATGGTGCCATCAGAGTAAGCTAGATATTAATGTAGCCAAGACAAAATAATTAATTATATGCCCTAAGCAAGACCTTAAAGTGAAGCCAGTCTCATTCGATGGCCAACTTGTTGAAACTGTGGCAAATTTTAAATATCTAGGGTCATTCAGTCAGCTCCTCTTGGTTGAAAACACTTCGTATATATTTAAGAAATGCTCACAGAGACTATCTTTTAAAAAAACTTAATGGCCTTGGGGTTAGTCAGCAAATTCTAGAGCTTGTGTACAAGGCAGCTGTTGAGAGTGTTTTAACTTTTCACCTCCCTGCCTGGTATGGTCACCTGAGCTGTAAACTAAAAAACAAACTTTTCAGAATTGTTTCAATGGCAGGTAAAACAGTTTGGACACCACAAAAAGCTCTGTCAAATGTTGGCAGAAAGGACATGGAAGACGGTAAGAAATGTTTTAGCAGATAGCATCCATCCTCTTTTTCGTCAGCTTGAACCTCTGAGCTCAGGAAGGCATTATAGGGTCCCACTGGCAACGAAGAACATCTATAAGAAGTCATTTATTCAGAGTGCAATAACCATTCTTAACCAAAACAAATGATAACATTTACCTGTGGTATGCCAATTGTTTTATTCTATGCACAAATTGTTGATATTTTGATTGTATGAATGCGTTTTATTTTATGGTTGGAGAGCCTAAGGAAAATTTCCACCTTGGTAGACAATAAAGTTTTATCTTATTTTTTCTCATCTTATCTTATATAAGATGTCAACGAATATTGTTTGCTATAATAAAACAGCTTTAAGCAAAAATAATGGACTGAGGTTGACTAATTATGGGTTTCTCTATGGCCACTAATTAGTTTTAGAAATCAGGGTAGACAATAGCTGATATAAAACACAAAATCTTTTCATTTTTGGCCAATATATTTTTTCCATTTAATAAGAATATAACCTAACAGCTTAAAATAAATAAACATATATTTAACACTTAAAACTGTAAATCAAAAAGTGTTTTTTTTTTAGTAAGAGCACTTTTTGATTTGCAGTTTAAACTAGTGTCCAAGTTCTTTGGAAAAATAAATAAATAGTTAAGTCAGTAATAAATAATAATAGTAGGCAACAGTAAGGAAATAGCTCAATCAGCCAGTCGATTAATCGGACTATCTCTACAAGAGAAACTGAAGTGTACAATAAGTAAAAGGACGTGGTTCATACCTGCAGACATCTTTGTACGTCTGTATTGCAGTGTCCATGTAATGAGCTGGATACGGTCTGGGGGCTCCACCTTGCAGAAAGGCTGAAACTGCAGCCATTTCCTACAAATCAAAACAGAAGAAACATGAAAAAAACTGAACAGAGGAATCTAACATTTTAAACACAGAAGGTAAGAATAAGATTTTAAGTAGTATGTTACATCAGCTTTGTGCTGGGCTCGTCTCTGGTCACCATCCTGTTTTATAAATCTTTGATTTGTGATTTTTTTTTCTTCTGCTTTATAGTTTTTTTTTCTTCGTATGGGACAAATGATTTTCACTTAACTCAGGCTGCTTTTGTAGTGTTCAAACTACAGATAACGACAGATTTAGTTTTGCTTAAATGTTAGGAAAGTAGCACACATCATTGGTTTGAGTGGAAAGTTGTTCCAAATTGGAGAGTTTGGTGATTTTGTTCCAAGAGGAATTAAGTTTGGCATCTATCTCATATTTCCAGACCTTTGCAGATATTGTGTTTAATATGATGATGCATCTGAAACTTTTTCTTCAAAACTGAAAGTGAAAGGGTCTTTTAACTTGTTATATCTCTTCCATAACAAGAGTACTGCATACGCATCAGAGGTCCATCAACAAACATACAACAATCTATAGCAATGGCCTGGACAAGCAAAGACCTTGTATAACCTCTGACCTTGACCTTAGAGCTGAGCTGATAAGAAGATTACGTGACACGTGATTCAGTGGTGGTACAATTGTGTATCAAGTTTTATTAAATTATCTTCAGAAGATCAGAAATTATGGTCCAGACAAGCAAAGACTTTGTTTTAAATTTGACCTTAATTTATGACTTTGACCTTGAAGCTGTGGTGATGAAACACGTACCCGCCGCTGTATAAGAACGATGCATTAGAGTATGAAGTTTCATTAAATTATTTTGAGCAGATCAGAGATTATTGCTCTAAAAAGACAAGATCTTGTATAATATTTGACCTTGAAGCAGGGTGATGAAAACTATGTTTGTGTTTTTGTTAGATCGCACATTTGTCTACTTCTCATTATCTTGGTAGTCAGGGAGTGAGACCTCAGAAAGAGCTGCTGGGAGATTTTGATCGATGCCCTTTTTACACGTCCTCTACAGATGATTTCAAAGTTATGTTGGAATTTGGAGCATTGCAGTTTAATATGCAGCTCTGTTTATGTGCAGTGTGTGATATAAAACAGATAGTCTAACCCCTGCTGTGATTTCAGACAGATAGATTCAGTTTAAAATTTTTATCTGCTGGTATGAAACAGGAAATAAGTTTCACAGTCCAGTAACAACCCAGACTTCACAGGGCAGATAGAAAGGTGTGTTGTTGTTTTGTTTACCAGCGCTCCCGCTGCGTACAGCATGGCCTGGTCGGAGAGGAAGTCCTTCTTGGCAGTGTGGTAGCAGTTGTAGGCCAGCTCATAGTGCTGAATCAGGAAACACAGGTCTGCCATCTTCCTGATCTGCAGCTCTGGGGCTTCAGCAGGATATCTTAGGAAACATTTAACACCAACACTTCAGATACAGGAGAAGTCTCACATTCAGTCAAAGAACAGAGAAGAAAACGAGCTTACAGAAGGCCAAATGTACTCTTTGGTTCACTGCCGCCCTTCTCTGGAACTTTACCTCCGCCAAACCATTTCTTCGTAGCTGTGAACAGGGATCGACTCAGTCCCTTCCTGGAAATAAGCTGTGAATAATACAAACTGTTTGTAAGACAATCCATCTTTGAATTGAAGTATAAAGAAATGCAACAGGTGTGAGCTTTCAGTTCAGAAACGTCTCATCTCTGGAAGGAGGTTTGTAGATGGTCTTAACTTTGCAAGAAGCGTACTACTGAAGCAGCTCTAGACACATCTATGGTCAGATGAAATAAAAGATGAGAGAATATGATGCAAGAGTGGTATGTTTTGCTTTACATATGTCATTCTCAACTCACTCTCAATTAACTCATCCCCCAATCCAAGCCCTACTAATGTCTCCTAATATTTTTCTGAACAGTGCATGTGAAAAGTCATCATCAGTGACACACATGGGTGCATGCTAGGAGGATAATGAGGGGTGGGAGGATGCCTTAATAAATGCCTACATGTTAAGGTCACTGCTTACAAAAAGAAAAACTAAAGAATATAAAAAGTTAACTTGTTAACCCAACACAAACAACAGTTTTCAGATGATGTGCGATACCCAACATCATTATCAATGGATTACTTAGAGGCTTTGATGACGAGCTTTAGTTAAACGTCAGTAAAGAAACTTGTAGTTTTGAGATTATGAGGAGAAATCTGAGCTGTACAGTTGGAGGCGTACCTGGTCGTTGAGTTGTCTGATGTTTTTCTCGATGTGTGGCAGCAGGCCTCTGAAGGTGAATTCTTGGACAAACTGTCTGATGTGGTCGTGGTCGTTCAGCGTCAGACAGGCTCCATAGTTTCCTGGAGTCGTGGTATCCGAGTCCCTCGGACCTTTCCTCACCTCCGTGGTGACATCACCCAGAGAGTGGAGGCTTGCTGAGCTTGTGTCTGTGTCCAGCTGAAGAGGATGGGTCTCCAGACTACTGGACTCTACAGGTCCATCTTCACACAAGAACACACACGTAATCCATTTTAACACCTTATTTGAAAATGTCTTCATAAAAGAGCTTTCAAAGTAAAAGGCAGAGTTAGAAAAGCCGAAAACAATGAAAACTTTATAATAATGTGTACAATAACAATGATAACTGTATAAAATAAGCAGATAATGACCTCTGACCTTTCTCTGTTGAGTTTACTTCAGCTTCACAAACATTGTTCTCAACAACCACCGCTGGAGCCAGATCCAACACCTCCTGCAATAATGACCCCCATGTTAAGAGCACAATGAACAGTTTGACAAACTAACCAGCAGACTCAAACATGAGTCCAACTCTGACAGTAAAGATATTTTAAACAACTCAAGGTTAGGCAACCTCAGCACATGTATGGTTTTTCTCCTGGTACTCCCGTTTCCTCCCACAGATCAAAACCATGCATGTTAAGTTCATTGGTAACTTTAATTGTCCCAAGTTGTGAGTGAGTGTGAATGTTTTTTGTCATGTTTGTCTCTCTGTGTCCCTGTGATGGACTGGAGACCTGTCTGGGATCACACAGTCACTGCTGGAGATAAGACACCTGGACCCTCATGTACAGTGCCTTGTGAAAGTATTCGGCCCCCTTGAACTTTTCAACCTTTTGCCACATTTCAGGCTTCAAACATAAAAAGACATAACATTTTAATTTTTTGTGAAGAATCAACAACAAGTGGGACACAATCGTGAAGTGGAATGAAATTTATTGGATGTGTCAAACTTTTTTAACAAATAAAAAACTGAAAAGTGGGGCATGCAATATTATCCGGCCCCCTTGCGTTAATACTTTGTAGCGCCGCCTTTTGCTGCAGTTCCAGCTGCAAGTCTCTTGGGGTTTGTCTCTATCAGTTTTACACATGGAGCCACTGAAATTCTGCCCATTCTTCCTGCAAAACAGCTCGAGCTCAGTGAGGTTGATGGAGAGCGTTTGTGAACAGCAGTCTTCAGCTCTTTCCACAGATTCTCGATTGGATTCAGGTCTGGACTTTGACTTGGCCATTCCAACACCTGGATATGTTTATTTGTGAACCATTCCATTGTAGATTTGGCTTTATGTTTTGGATCATTGTCTTGTTGGAAGATAAATCTCCGTCCCAGTCTCAGGTCTCTTGCAGACTCAAACAGGTTTTCTTCCAGAATGGTCCTGTATTTGGCCCCATCCATCTTCTCATCAATTCTGACCATCTTCCCTGTCCCTGCTGATGAAAAGCAGGCCCAAACCATGATGCTGCCACCACCATGTTTGACAGTGGGAATGGTGTGTTCAGAATGATGAGCTGTGTTGCTTTTACGCCAAACATATCGTTTTGCATTGTGGCCAAACAGTTAGATTTTGGTTTCATGTGATCAGAGCACCTTCTTCCACATGTTTGGTGTGTCTCCCAGGTGCTTGTGACAAACTTTAAACAACACTTTTTATGGATATCTTTGAGAAATGTCTTTCTTCTTGCCACTCTTCCATAAAGGCCAGATTTGTGCAGTGTACGACTGATTGTTGTCCTATGGACAGACTCTCCCACCTCAGCTGTAGATCTCTGCAGTTCATCCAGAGTGATCATGGGCCTCTTGGCTGCATCTCTGATCAGTCTTCTCCTTGTTCCAGATGAAAGTTTAGAGGGACGGCCTGGTCTTGGTAGATTTGCAGTGGTCTGATACTCCTTCCATTTCAATATGATTGCTTGCACAGTGCTCCTTGGGATGTTGAAAGCTTGGGAAATATTTTGGTCTCCAAATCCGGCTTTAAACTTCTCCACAACAGTATCTCGGACCTGCCTGGTGTGTTCCTTGGTCTTCATGATGCTCTCTGTGCTTTGAACAGAACCCTGAGACTATCACAGAGCAGGTGCATTTATACGGAGACTTGATTACTCACAGGTGGATTCTATTTATCATCATCAGTCATTTGGGACAACATTGGATCATTCATAGATCCTCACTGAACTTCTGGAGTGAGTTTGCTGCACTGAAAGTAAAGGGGCCGAATAATATTGAACGCCCCACTTTTCAGTTTTTTATTTGTTAAAAAAGTTTGACACATCCAATAAATTTCATTCCACTTCAAGATTGTGTCCCACTTGTTGTTGATTCTTCACAAAAAATTAAAATTTTATATCTTTATGTTTGAAGCCTGAAATGTGGCAAAAGGTTGAAAAGTTCAAGGGGGCAGAATACTTTCGCAAGGCACTGTATCATCATTGTGTACAGACAAAAAGGTTGCGTCCGCCATGGTTCCACACAAACATCAAGATAAATTAACCATTAGTTTCATGTGTGAATTGTATGAGGGGCACTTCTGAGCTCATTGAGAAGATAACAGTGTCTTATCACATTACCATTCAGAACAAGTAATTTCTCAAGTTGACAAGGTGTAAACAATGACACATGGCCATAAATAGCTGCATAAATTGTGAGTAATTGTGAATAATGACAGCTGAGGCTTCTGAGAGACATCACCAATAGAAGTGTTTTCGGGGATCACAGCGACCAAATACTGATCAGGTATTTCTCAATCATCTCTGAGCTGTGCCCACTAGATGGGACGGCCTCATCCATATGATGCCCAGTTATACAACATTTCCCTACAAGGTGAGTGAAACTCTGATGTGCTGAAATTGATGTTCAGTGACTTGTTTCTTTACATCAACTATTTAATAAAAAGTCTCTAAGGGTGCATTCACACTAGCCCTGTTTAGTCCGCTTTAATCGAACTCTAGCTCGTTTTCCTAGAAAGTCAGGTTCGTTTATGGAGGTGTGAAAGCACCATCGAACTCTGTCACGGAACAAAAAGGCGAATTCTGGCCCGGGCTAAAACCTAGGTCTCGGTCCGGTAGAAGAGAACTCCAGCGCGGTTCGAGTACAGTGTGAATGTAAACAGACCGGGCCCCGCTCCGCAGGACAAACAAACACGCATTTCTCTGACCTTATATGGAGCCGTCAGCTGACTTGTGTGGAAAAACAATATTCTCCATGGTCTTCTGTCTCATCTTCTGCTCATGCTAAGTCCATTTTTGAAAAATGACAAAATATAACTCCTAAAACTGCTAAAACTTGATGCCACTTTTTTTTTTTTTTTACAGAAGAAGGAGAAGACGTGTCTTCAGAGGTTTTTGTGTCGTTTCTTTCAGTAGTTCTTGGTGCAGCGAGCGGGGGAATAGGTTGGTTCAACAGGTTGACTCGACTGCACAGTGCAGTGTGAATGCAAACGCACCAGCTCACATGTAAACAAAAGGTCATGAATATTGGTCCCGAACCGAGTCTACCTGACTATGTGGTGTGAAAATGACCTAAGTTTGACCAAGCTCCTGGGTGTCTGTGTGTTTACAATAATGATGTTATTAAACACCTGTGTAAAATTGGAACAGCCTCAGAAGTGTGCTGCCAGCAGGTCAGCACCCGCCCATTCAGATAATTCAATGACAACTTTCACAATCACTTCTCTTTGTGAGGCAAACAATGTTTTTTTACACCCCAGATTATTTAGACTCTGACTCACACTCCATTAAATTCCTAATTTTCCTGCATCTAAACATCATTTTAGTCACGCAGAGAGGAGAATCACACATGCAAGACACATTTCCATCTTTTTTTGGAGGTGTGTCAGGGGAGGTGTCCCAAGTGTGCTCAGTTCCACGTTTGATGAGGTGTATGAAGGAAGATGCACAGAAACACACAGTTTGACAAATCTGAATATTTTGGGGCACACAGTTTTCTCATTTTTGTCCCATAGGCATTTTTCAGTATGAAAGCTCTTCTATAAGTACCCAGCTGAATCTGTAAAATTACCTGTATTACAGTCATCTTTGTGTAGGCTACAATTGATTAGCTATGGAGGCCATCTGGAACTGGACTGACACCAAATGTTACTTACTTTTTGAGATTCATTAAGATCTGTTCAGTAGTTCAATAGATACGCTAGCAGTACAAAAAAACAAACACACGCCCAAACAATTACAGGTGAAAATATAATTGCCTTTTCTCCTTTGGCGATCCCTTAAAAGTTACAGGTTAAAGTTATGTTGCAGTGTTGCGGTACCACGATCAGCAGTTCTCAAGTCCTCACCTGGTTCCTCTGGTTGCTCCTGAGCAGGTACTGACTCCAGGGGTCGGGAATCTGTTCATCCTGTTCTGCGGAAATGGTCCGGGAGTTTATCTTCAACAGATAACAGCCATGAGGACCGTACCTCTGTTTCATGTCTTCATAAACCGTCTCAGCCCTGCAACAGAACAGAACACAGGTTCCACCATCATCCATCCAGCCATTTTTTTTACCCACTTTTCCACACAGAGTTGCAGAGAAGCTAGTGCCTACCTCCAGTATTCATTATGTGAGAGGCGGGGTTATCTCATGAACCACCATGATGCATGCTCAATAATCCAGGTAAATAAATCTAACACGACTGAGTCAGGCCCTCTGGACAGATTCTTCTTTGTTGAAATGTTTTGTCTTTTATCCAAAATATTTCTTCAGTCTAAGGAGCTGCAACTTAAACAGGTTAAGTTAGTGTTAGGTTAAGTTAAACAACTTAAATGGGGCGGAGGCCTCCATGTTAAACTGTCACCCTCTTACAATGCTGTTATTGAATCACTCAGTCCTCTGTGAATAGCAAGCAGCCATCAGGGCACTGACAACTAATTGTTAGGCTGACGGTCCTCCTTTTTACACGTGAACAGCTAGTTTTGGATGTCACCAGCAAACTGGTTGATGCACTAGAGAGGGTGCTGTTTATAAGACTGAGTTTGTTGCAGATCCTCAGACTGAAGAAGTCTTTTGGATAAAAGACGAAACGTTTCAACAAAGAAGAATCCGTCCAGAGGACCTGACTCAACCTTGTTGGAATAAACTCTCAAAAAGTAATAAAAAATAAAAAAAAACTACAAACTGTTAACTTGTTAAAACATTTCACCAAAACTGTTGTAACATATCCCTTATTATGACCATCTTAGTTTAAAACTCTGACATGAAGGTGATATGTATTCCCTACTAGAATACTAGGCTTTTAACACAGTTCCCATTAGAAAGTACTGGAAACAAGACCTAACAGAAAACCACCATGCTAATAATATACCAGTAACCGGCATCACCTGTGCACAGCATTGATGAGTTCATTTATTTATTTATTTATTTTTGTCAACCACGGCTTCTTCAAATGCTAAAGGACCATATACACACATTGCATAGTGTCATTGAATAGGTATGATACTGGGATCGATCCATACAAGGTGGACAAAACCAAAATGTGTTGAGAGTTGGACTTGCTCCTGGCGGTCACTTACTTTGATATTGTGAAATATCTCGTTCTTAAGATAAGTGCATACACTATGCAGGAATTAAGTGCATTAAAATCTTTGGCAATTTTTAACCAAAGCAAGAGTAGTTGAGTGAAAGATGAAATTACTGAAAACAAACAACACAGTTCTGGGTAAAGACACAGCGTTTGTTCTTTGTGCACCATTTTAACTGAAATATGTGCCTTTAGATGTTATGCCAGGCCAGTACTGTAAAAAATAATTTGTTATTAGTGTTTATGCCTGGTTAAATACAGGTGAAATAACAAAATGTTATGTGGGTTTTAGTTCTTGTTGCTAAATTCACACATTACACTGTATAGTCTCAGGGCACTGACCAGAAACATTCACATAATACCAAAAAAAAAAAAAAAAAAATTAGTTACATTATTTATCTAAAGAAGTAAACCAGCAGATTGCGTTGAAAATACATGATCAGAAATCACAAGTTATTTGCAACCAACATCAGTAGAAAATTGACAAGATTTATTACACTTCACAATTCATTATCGACTGCTAATAAAGTGTTTGGAGTAAATCTTGCAGTTTCAGACAGCTTGTCTTTTCTGTTGATGTTTTTGATAATGATATTGGCAAGCCACACTTGTTGGTGCCCAACACTGAGTTGCAAAGTTTGTTTGCTATGCTTTCTCAGTTTCAGGATATAATAAAAAAAAAATTAAAAAAACTTCCCTTTCCTAGTTTATCTATTGCATTTTATCGACACTTTAAAAATCACCATGGTGGTAATGCATCCTGTGGTACCTTTGTTCGTCCCCCTCGCTCATGTCATGCAGTAGGACATAGTACTTGAGTGTGTTTGGGATGAACCACTTGGGATGGGTGTAGTCTCCACTGTGCTGGACCCGGTGCTGCTCCTGGGACAGCTTCAGGAACTGCTCCAGAGGGACCGCCTCAGTGGAGGAAACCACCAGCAGACCTAAACCAGAACGTCAAGGACACAACAAAGATCCAGCAGCAGCAAGGGAAGCAAAGCAGGAAGCAGATTCTGCTGAGGTCACACTTCAGTTATGAAACTTGTGCTCGGATTACCAACGGCACACATGTTGGCTTCTCTTTCCATATCTTACTTCTTTATTGCAAACTTTTCAAACAGAAAAACTAGAGAGCCTTGGGAATGAGGCGAAGCATTTTCAAGAAGCAAAAGGAAGCTCAGGATTACCAATTTTTTTTCTATTTGCGAAATGCCAGAATAATTAGTATGAAAATGGTTTTTAAGGCAATTTTATTACTTTCTTCAAAGTCAAAAGTTTAAATACACTTCATTAGTATTTGGTACCATTGCCTTTAAACTGTATGACTTGGGACAAACGTTTTGGATATCCTTCCACAAGCTTCTCACAATAGCTGGCAGGAATTTTGGCCCATTCCTCCTGACAGAACTGGTGGAACTGAGCCATGTTTGTAGGCTGCCTTGCTCGCACATGCCCTTTCACCTTTGCCCATAAATGTTCGATAGGATTGAGATCAGGGCTTTGTGATGGCCACTCCAAAACATTAACTTTTGTTATCCTTGAGCCACTTTATAACCAGTTTGGCAGTATGCTTTGGGTCATTGTCCATTTGGAAGACCCATTTGTGCCCAAGCTTTAACTTCCTGTCTGACATCTTGAGACAATGCTTCAGTATTTCCACATAATGTTCTTTCCTCATGATGCCATCTATTTTGTGAAGTGCACCAGTCCCTCCTGCAGCAAAAACAACCACACAACATAATGCTGCCACCCCCATGTTTCAGTCTGTATGGTGTTCTTAGGCTTGCAAGCTTCCCCCTTTTTCCTCCAAATGTAACAATGGTCATTATGGCCAAACAGTTCAATTTTAGTTTTGTCAAACCACAGGACATGTCTCCAAAAATTATGGTCTTTGTCCCCATGTGCATTTGCAAACATTAATCTGGCTTTTTTTATGTTTCTTCCTGGCAGAGTGGCCTTTCAGCCCATGTCGATACAGTACTTGTTTCACTGTGGATAATGACACACTCTTACCAGCTTCAGCCAGCATTTTCACCAGGTCTTTTGCTTTTGTTCTTGGGTTGATATGCACATTTTGGACCAAAGCGCATTCATCTGTGAGACACAGAACCCGTCTCCTTCCTGAGTGGTATAATGGCTGGACATTCCCATCTTGTTTGTACTTGCATATAATTGTTTGTACAGATGAACGAGGCACCTTCAAGCATCTGGAAATTGCACCCAAGGATGAACCAGACTTGTGCAAGCCCACAGTTCTCTTCTAGCTATGTTGGCTGATTTATTTTGACTTTCTCATGATGTTATACAAGGAAGCAGTGTGTTTCAGGTGTTCCTTAAATTACATCCAGAGGTCTGTCTCTAATTAACTCAGAAGCTTCCAAAGACATGACATCAAATGTCCCAAATTGTTTAAAGGCATAGTAATCTCAAGTGCATTTAAACTTTTGATTTTGAAGAAAGTAATAAAAATTGCCTTAAAAAATTCTCACTCTCATTATTCTGGCATTTTGCAAATAGAAAAAATGTTGGTAATCCTAACTGACCTAAAACGGGAAAATTTTATTCCGATTTCACGTCAAGACAGTGTGAAAAATAAATGCATTTTTTTTTTAAATAGTGTATGTAAACTTCTGGTTTCAACTGTAAGTGTGCTTTGATTGTTGTAACTTGTCTTAATCTGTATTGTGGTCTCTCTTTCCCAGAACACTATTGAAAGAGACTTATCTTGAACTTTGTCCTGGTTAAACAGAAGTAAAATAAAAATAAAAGTAAATATGTTTAATCTGCAATGGACCACTGGACTGAACCGGTTCAAACCCTTCAATTAGGATACAGGCAAGGTAGTGATTCAGGAACTCGTGGTCTAAGGCCGGCATCGACTGCAGAAAGTTATCCCTGTAGGCTTCAAACCAGGGCGTGGTTACTAGAAACAAAAAACAAAATAAACTGTTTCATTTAACAAACACTATTCAGACGTCACTGCAAACAAAAGATTGTGCATGTCTGTAAATAAACCAAAGAACAACAAAAACTAAACATGACACATCTGTAGCGCACAACCCTCTCTAATGGATAATAGAATAAAAACCCTGACAATTACATGTAAAACAGCTCAGCTTTAAAAACAATCCAACTTTTTTCAAAAGTTACTGCTGGATTTGTTTCAGTTAAAAATGAAGAACTCTGTTTACTCGATAACTACAAGTTTAAATATATATCACCTCAATATCCATACTGCTTTAAACTTATTTACATACAACGAGAGTCCATTGTAGAAAGTGTTTAAAAACTTTTCAAACAAAATGGTTCCGACTCCAGTTCTTACCACTCAGGTTTAGGGAATAGTCTCCTGTTTTAACAACGGTGGCCTGAGCACCCTCCTGTGGCTGAAAGGACAGGACCACCTCACTGAGCATCCGGTACTGAGCTGGGCTCAGAGAGCCAGATGTTGGAACTGGGCTTGTGACCAGGTTGTTTACACAAATACGCAAGTTTTTCACCGTCTGCAGCTGGTTGTTGGGATCCCGGATGTGCCCTACAAAACAGAAAGCACTTCTTTAGTCTCTGCAGTCTCACAAATACAGAAAACAACAGGCTAGTGTGCATGGAGCTTTCTGATGGTCATGAGGGTTTTGCTAAAACTGAGGCTTCATCCACACGGAAAAGAGTTTTGTGTTCACATGACAGTTGTTTTATTGTTTCAGCCTAGCGTCCACATGAGAATGCTGTTTTAGGAGTGACTAAAAAACATTTTAAAAAAGCTTTTGAAACATCAATCGTGTTTTAGTGTGGACAGCCTGAACAAATTGGAAACCCTGACATCATAGCCCACCTCTAACCTAACGCATGACCCCGAGCGTGACAAATGTATCGATAGTAATGATGAATTTACATGCGTTTGTTGTGCTGCAGAAACAGGGCTGCACAGTATATGAAACATTTATATCCATCACAGTCAGTGAGCACAATAAATCAAGGACCTTTATAGCTCAAGCACCATGCCTTCATGTTCTGCTATTAATAACATAACTGGTCAACTCATTCTGACTGGTTTTGATGGTGATGGTAACAGAAGAGAAAGTGAGGACTCAGGAGTAAAGAAAAGAAGGGGTGTATAAAGTTTTAAAGTTCTGGTGTACCTTCTATACACCAAAGTAATTAATATATTAGATTTGATGCAGTTTGCTTATAAAAGTGACAGAGGTACTGAGGATGCCGTTAGTCCTGCTTGACTCTGTTTCAAAACAGCTTGAGCTTACTACTGTAGTCTACGCTAAAGTCCTATTCATAGACTTCAGCGCAGCTTTTAATTCTATAAAATTACATCTTGTTCTGCAAAGTTTGACTAATCTCAATGAAGAAAAGGGCTGGATTCTCTAGAGTGGAGACTTTCTGTCTTAGTGCCCTCAGAGAGTACGTGTAAATGGTAGTTTGTTAGGAGTGTGTATATTAAGGACTGGCTGCCCAAGGAAGCACCCGTTCTCCCTTGTTTATTTCCTTATTTACAAATGAGTTTGCTTTAAACAATAATACATTCAAATTAATTAAATATGCAGATGACATGGTACTAGTTGCCTGTACATGTACAACAATACCTTACCAATCATGCAGTTATTTTTTGGTTCAAGTACTTATTTATTTATTTTCAAATAGAGCGACCCTGGGCAGCACGGTGGTGCAGTTGTAAGAGCTGATGCCTCTCAACGAGAAGGTTGCCCTGGTTCAAATGCTGGCCTGGGGACCTTTCTGGATGGAGTTTGCATGTTCTCTTCGTGCATATGTGGGTTTTCTCCAGGTGCTCCGATTTCCTCACACAGACCAAAAACATGCATGTTAGGCTGATTGGTAACTAAATTGTCCTTAGGTGTGAGTGAGAGAGTGAATGGTTGTTTGTCTCATTTGTCTCCATGTGTCCCTGTGATGGACTGGAGACCTGTCCAGGGTGTCCCCCACCTCTCACACAGTGATGGCTGGACATTGGCACCAGCGACCCCCATGACCCGAATAGGAAGAAGCGGGTAAAGATAATGGATGGATGGACAGAACAACCCTCATAATGTGTTTTTGCGTCTATATAACTTTGTTTTATTCAAAAGGTTGATATTTAAACAATAGGAACACATGTTGGCTTCATACGGTTACAACCAAACCAAAATTTGGATCAAATTATATGTTGCTGACTGAATGATACCTTTTTAAAAAATGTTTGTTTGTTAAGATGAGTTGGCTGTCTTAGGTTAGGTTAAATGCAAAAGTTGTAGATGTACAGCCAATATTATTTTCTGCAAGTTACATTAGATAATTGGATGGAGTTTATTTAGTAAAAATAATGCATATACATATTAGTGCATCCACTAAACTACTTGGATCACAAAAGAAAGTGAAAACGCTTCCATTGTGGTCCAATAATTTATATTGTGGTAACAAACTCTCACACACGAACAAAACAATAATTACGGTAACAATAATTAACTGCGTGTGTATACTGTATATTACGGTATATCTGTCAATAAGCAGCCGGCTAATGCTAATACCTGCTTGCAAACAAGCAGTAAACCTTAGAACAGCTTCAGTTCGAACAAATACCATCCAACAAAGGCTTCCCCGTGTCTGTTCGTGAAACGGAGTAGAAAGTGAACAGTTACCTTCAGATGTCAGTCTGCAGAAAGGCCTCAGCAGCTCAGCAAAATTCAGATTGTTCTTGCGAGATACCGTCTCTGCTTCAGGGCTGCTTAAGACGGCTACCATCGGGACAAAAGAGTCCTGAGTGAACTCCTGTACGGACTGAACACATTGAGCCATGTCGGGACAAACAAAAAAAATCCTTCTTCACTACAAACTCGGGCGGACTTTCTCTTTTCCTGCTCCAAAACTTGACAAATTTAGCAGGCAGCGGCCATATTGGAACTTCCTACCTTTTTCCTGTCAAGACCCTTGTCGTGATAGGGTTGCCAAACAAAAAAAGACGAAATAGTGTACAGTCCGTTTCAAATTGCAACTGTTTTTTTTATACCCAAATTGTATGTGCTAAGTAATTGAGCACATTCTCGCATATTTTAAGGAGGATGGTAAGACTATGTACGTATCTATTTTTATCTGGGTTTTTAATAAAACTTAATGTACCATTTATTGTACATCGTCGGAACAATTTCGTATGAACACGAATTTGTATAAATACGAATTATTCTAAATCTGGCAACACTGAAAGTCAGACGACGCAAGTGTGGTGACGTAATATCTTTGTTTTTTTGGTTGTTTTTTTTGCCAGTAGAGGAGGCTGCAGTATATCCATCCAGCCAGCCATCCATTAATATATTCATTCAACATTTATTTAGACAGGTTAATCCCATTAAATCTCAGGGACTCATTTACAAGAGAGACCTGAATATACCCTCTTCTTATCCTGATGCATGCTCAATAATCCAGGTAGAAAAATCCAAAAAAGTTCAATCTGGTCCTCTGGACATTCAAAAAAACCAAAAAACAAAACAAAGCAAAAAAATATAGAAACGTTTTGTCTCTCATCCGAGAGACTTCCTCAGTCTGAGGTGCTGTATTCAGCTCAGTCTCTTAAATAGCACCTTCTCAGAGTGGATCAACCAGTTTGCTGCTGACAACCAAAACCAGCTGCTCACATGGTCAAGAAGGATCAGCCTTCTTGACCATGTGAGCAGCTGGTTCCCAATGTTGTGTAAACAATGTTGTCGTTTTTCTGTCTTGAACTTTTTTTTTAATCCATCCAGAAAGGCCAGGAATCGATGCAGTAACCTTTTTTCTGAGAGGCAACAACTCTATCAACTGTGCTACCATGCCACCCGCTGTAGTCTCTCTCTCTCTCTCTCTCTCTCTCTTTCTCTCTCTCTCTCTCTCTCTCTCTCTCTCTCTCTCTCTCTCTCTCTCTCTCTCTCTCTCTCTCTCATACACACACACGCACACACAAACACATATATATATTTATATATGTGTGTGTGTGTGTGTGTGTGTGTGTGTGTGCGTGTGTGTGTATTAACCGGATTCCAAAAAAGGTGGGACACTAAACAAATTGTGAATAAAAACTGTATGCAATGATGTGGAGGTGCCAACATCTAATATTTTATTCAGAATAGAACACAAATCACAGATCAAAAGTTTAAACTGAGAGAATGTATCATTTTAAGGGAAAAATCTGTTGTTTCCAAATTTCATGGTGTCAACAAATCCCATAAAAGTTGGGACAAGTCCATTTTTACCACTGTGTGGTATCCCCCCTTCTTCTTACAACACTCAACAGACGTCTGGGGACAGAGG
>NC_056500.1:24743255-24750544 GCF_014905685.2 Nematolebias whitei
TAAATGCAATGATGTGGAGATGGCCAATGTCAATGTTTTATTCGATATATATATATATATATATATATATATATACACACACTGTACACACACATTTTAAAACACATTTTCACATAAAATAAAAATGTAGTCACTCAGAAAATATTGGTGAGAACAACAACTATTACAGTTACTGTTACAACTATTATAACTTTTATGGTTACTATTTTACTATTAACAGTTGGAAAAACAGAACAATAAATAAAACTGTCATGGTGCTAGAAAACAAACAACTAAATGCATACAGAAAGTAGGTAAAACGGCATCTGAATAGGCCAAATAAACACATACACACATTGTTATGGCCAGAGACCATTTGTTTTGAGTGACACTGTGTAGTTGCAGATTGGTGATTTGATTGGCCTTGAAAAGGGCCTCAATTAGATCCAGTTCTCCTTCTGCATTACTTTGCTCTCGGCTGCCCTTTAAACAATCAATACCAACATCCCCCCCAAAAAATTGTGGGTGGGGTAGGTGAAGTACCCACACTTGCCCCCATCCTCATTTGCCCCACTCTGGGCCCATGAGCAAGGCCCTTAACCCCCATCTGCTCCCTAAACAGGTCTCTCTTGAAAATGAGTTCTCGTGGCTCCATGAGACTACCTGTATAAATAAAGGGTAAATGAAAAAAAATCCCACTTCTAACCCAATTGTGATCTGGGCAATTAAGATTTGAAATCGGTTCAGGAGGGAATTTCACTCTACAGAGTTACAGATTTTGGCATCTGTGTCAAATAATCCTGTTTACCCCTCAGTAGCTGATGGTTTTTGACACCTGGGTCTTGAGGGGAGTGCATTCACTGTGTGATCTCTATGATGATGGTAGATTTGCTTCTTTTGAACAGATAGTACAGAAGTTTAATGTTCACAAGTCAGAGTTTTTTAGATATCTGCAGCTGAGACATTTTGTGAGATCTAACTCTGATTGTTTTCTTTATTACCCCTCTAAACATTTTGTGGCTAAGATTTTGGAATGCTGGTCTGATACCAAGGGGGCCCTTAGCAAGATTTATACACTACTTAGTTCATACCATGAATCCAGTTTGGACTCCCTTAAACTGAAATGGGAAACAAACTTGGAGGAATCCATATCAGACTCAATCTTGGGAAGGATCATTAAGAACATTTACTCATCGTCGATCTGTCTGAGACACCTTGTGATTCAATTCAAAGCAGTGCACAGGTTGCATTGGTCCAAAGACAGGTTGTCCAAGATCAAAGCCGACGTGGACCCCACATACAATCGTTGCAAACAAACTCCAGCTACACTCTTACATACATTTTGGACCTGTCCCAAACTGCATACTTTTTGGAAATCCATTTTTGACACCTTCTCTGGAATATGTGGTAAAACTGTACACCCATTACCACTCATTTCACTGTTTGGGGTGGTCCCGGTGGATATGTACTTCAACAAATGCAAGGAGGATGTGATTGCCTTTGTCTCCCTTCTGGCTAGAAGGCTAATATTGTGCAACTGGAAGGACCCCCACACCCCGGCCTGGAATAAGTGAGGCGATGTATCATATCCATTTGGAGAAAATAACGTATACGATGAATGGTTCTGTAAAAAGATTTTGGGACACTTGGCGGCCCTTTTTAGTGTATGTAGAAAGTATGTTAATGCCTGTTTAATTAGTTTGTGTATGTTTGACTGATGCTCTATGTTCTTTGTTGTATGTTCGGATATGTACGGACTGAACTAGGCAAAACGGCCTTCTCCCACTCCTCTCCTGTTTCCTGAAATATCTTGCAAAAAGATCTGAAGCTCTCAACCTTGACCTCTCTAAGTGGCTGTTAAGTCAATATCTGTTAAGTTCCTGGCAAAAACCAATGCAGACATGCTCCTGTTTTTAGTTTTCTACACGGCATATCTAGCTGTTTGTTTGTTTTTTTTCTTTTCGCTACTTTTCCTTTTGACTGTCCTTTTGGTTGCTTTTTTGTTTTGGTTTGTTAAAAAAAAAGTCAGAAATTTAAATGTTGTACGCCCCTTTTGTGACTGTCTATTGTTGTCATTGTTACTCACTGTTGTCATCACTCTTTGTTAAGAAATCAGGTCTCTCTTGTAAATGAGTTCCCGAGGCTCAGTGGGATTAACCTGTCTAAATAACGGTTGAATGAATGTTAAAAAATATATATAAATTAATTAATTAATAAAAAATAAAATAAAATAAAAAACTCAGATGGGAAGCCATCTAGTCCAGGAAATTTCCTGTTTTGCATATTGTTGATTGCGGAGTTTATCTCAGCTACAGAGAACACCCTCTCCAAATCCCCAGCAAGATCAGGATTCACTGAAGGAAGTTTAAGATCTTTAAAAAAGTTCTCTAAGTCTGATAGGGTAGCTGATGACTCAGACATATACACTGACTGGTAGAATTTACTGAAACGTATTCATTCCAACATTGTCGTGACATGCAGCCCCCTGGTTGCTGTTTATAACTGGAATAGTTTGGCTGGCTGACTGTCGCCATACATGATGTGCAAGCAGACGTCCAGCCCTTTCACTGTGTTCATAGTAACTCTGTCTAGATTTAGAAATTAAATATTCTGCCTGCTGTGTAGACAAAGTATTAAATTCAGTTTGGAGTAACAAACAATTTTTCATTAGATCCTGAAAGGGGTATTGACCATGTTCTCTGTCTAATTGTAATCTCTCATCCGTTAACTGTCCTAGCCGTACCAGGCCCTTCTTTTTTTTGTTTGCACAATAAGAAATTATCTGACCTCTATTGGAGACAATGTTTGTGTGCAAAACATTGTATGAACCATGGCACAGATTTTAATGAAACCTTCTGAAAAATATTTATTGGATGCACATCTATAACTGAGTAAGTTCAGGTTCATATTTGTAATTGTTCTAAATATGTATTCAATGCTGAGAGTGGAATTAGAGGAAAAGGTTAGTCAAGTAAATGTCAAAAACCCCTTTTACCAGAGTTCAGTCCATTCAGAGGCTGATCAAAACCACCTATAGGTGTTTTATATTTAATTCAATTCATTTCAGTTTATT
The DNA here is from genome assembly GCF_014905685.2 of Nematolebias whitei. NCBI lineage: Eukaryota > Metazoa > Chordata > Actinopteri > Cyprinodontiformes > Rivulidae > Nematolebias > Nematolebias whitei. The sequence goes on from NC_056500.1 coordinate 24,746,308, forward strand.
TCAACACCACCAACCAAGGATTTAATGTATTTATTCATAGTGTATTTGGTGATCTGAGAAAAGATAAGTAGCATTGCAGTCAGCATTGCAGGCTATCAGCATGTCTATATGAGTTTGCATGTTTGTTCAGGAGACAGTTTCCTGTTTTACGAGTTTTCACCTTGAGGGCACTAAGACTGCTGCAAAGATGTTTCCTTCTGATTCTGCCTGTTTCTTAAATCATGCAGCTCCAAGGTGTCATCCTTCATAATTATGTACGTTCCTTTAAGTCATAAAGTTGAGGCTCCTCACATTGACAGATTTATATTACTGCAGGAGAAACAACGTGCCATATTTTACACACTACCAAACCATAATGGGTTCAGCTAAATGGCTTACACATGTTGTAGTTGATTTTTTCTACTCTAAATTGCCAGGATGTTTCAAATATTAGAAAACAATTAAATAATATATGCATATAAGGTTCCCATCACAGACAGCATTAGTTAATTTAGTTACTCACATTCTCTTGTGATTTAAATAAGACTACCAGTTGTGCAAAGGGTCACAGGACATGTCAAGATATGTTGAAGTGAAGACGTAAAAGTTGTGAGTCAAGATATGTTGACATGTTCTGTATACAGTATATATATATATATATATATATATATATATATATATATAATGTACATATACATATACCATGTGTATACATGCTCATGTTCGTGCTGCTGTTCGACGTAATGTTTTTATGCTATTAGTGCTTAGTGTATTTTTAGGTCATGTTTTTCTTAGTTCATATCTTAGATGTTATCATTGTTTTTCTTTACATTTTATTGTTGGATGTAATTGGGACCCTGTGTACATAATTTCGTTCTACCACATGTACCACATGTGGTGCAAACAACAATAAAGAACCTCTGACATATATGTATATACTGTACATATATACTGTATATATATATATATATATATATATATATATATATATATATATATATATATATATATATATATATATAATAAGTTAACACTATTTATCTGAGTAGCAGACAGCTTTGAGTTTAACTCCATCGCTGAACTCTCATCTTGAGCAAGCATGAAGGCAACAGAGGAAAGGATAAGCTCCCTCATGAGGAAGAAACCTTCAGCAGAACTAGGCTTAGGATAAACGGCCATCTGCTTCAACCGGCTTGGTTTGAGAGGAACAGGAAGGAAGAACAGATACACAATGGCAGGTTGAGAATCACATGTTAAGATAGAAATAGTATCAAATGAAAGCTATTCAAATTTAACAATTCATTTAAGGAAATTAGGTCAGTTTGTCCTCTAGTAGTCTAAGCCTATGGCAGCATAACAAGCCAACCCTAATAATAGGATTTATCAAAAAGGAAAGTCTTAGCCCAGTCTTAAAACTGGATGGATGGATGGATGGATGGATAGTTGGCTGAATGGTTAGATGATGGATGACTATATGGATGGATGATGCATAGATGGATGGATGAATGGATGGATGAATGGATGGATAAATGATGGCTGTTTGGATGAATCATGGATGGATAGAAGAATCAATAGATGGATGGATGATTGATGAATTGATGGATGGATGATTGATGAATGGATGATTGGATGAATGATGGCTGGATCGATAATGGATGAATGGACGATGGATGGATGGATGAATGGATGCTGGATGGATTCATTCATCCTTTATTTATACATGTGAGACTAAATGAGTCACAAAGACTCATTTTCAAGAGAGATCTGGATTCATCATCAATGAATGGATGGATGGATGGTGGATGGATGATAGATGAATGGATGGATGGATGACTGATGATGGAAGGATGATGGATTGATGGATACATAGATGGATGGATGATGGATGAATGAATGATGATAGATGGATGGCTTGGCTGGATGGTTAATGGATGGATGGATGGAAGAATGGATGAATAGATGATGGATGGCTGGATTGATGGTTGGATGGATGGACGATGGATTAATTGATGGATGGATGGACCAACAGATGATGGCTGGCTGGCTGGATGCATGGGCAATGGATTAATGAATTGCTGGATGGATAGACAATGAATTGATGGATGGACAGATGATGGTTGGATGGATGGATTTTCTACACATTTCAGCTATTTTTCTGATACTTTCAGCTTCTTTCTGTTAATTTAAGCATTTTTTTTTTATTTCCAGCTATTTTTTTCTGATTTAACCACTTTTCATCTCTTCAGCTTCTCTCTGCCCCACTCAGCTTTTTCTACACATTTCAGCTGTTTTTTCCTCTGCTTTCAGATGTTTCCTGCTTTTGTGAAATGACAGTTGTTCAAATTCAGCTCACATTTACTGTCACGATCCCAAACGCAAGCAGAGCTCCAACGATGTCACAAAAAGGTATTTATTTATAAAAAGGAAAACAATAAACATATAATGCTGACAGGGCAGCAACACTACTTACAATTCATAGGAATACTCGGAACATAGGACACTAGGAGTCGACCGTGAAGGTGCAGCCTGGCACTTAATGCTCCCCTGCCTGAGATGCAGGAGAACTAGGCGTATAAAGAGGAGACGTTAATTAAATGCAAACACCTGGAGGCTAATCAATTATGCGCACAGGGCAGGGCAGGTGCAGATCCCTACATTAACAGTTTAGAGATTAAACGTTTTCAGAAGAAATCATCCAGCAATAAGCGTTCACGCTGCATGTTCACAGGAAATTATATTTTTCTTTTTAAATCTTTGTAACTCTTTGTATCCAGGAGTCCCTGTAGGATTTTATAAAATAAATATATTTCCAGGTTGTCTGAACCAAAAGTTGAAGGTGGACGTTGACGTTTGACATCTTGTTTAATGTCTGTCTGTTAGCAAAATAACTCTTGAACCACTGTAGACATTTTAATAAAACTTTGAGAAAGTAATCCTTGAATGCACGGCGACAACTGGTTAACTTTTGGAGTTGATCCAATTGAAGACGGTCACCACGGCAAACCACCTGTAAGAAACACAAACGTGGCTTTAAATCAGACAGTTTTACAGATAGTGGGCTAAAATTTGGTATTGTAGTAGCTGAGAATCTTCTACAACACATTTTGAATTATCTGACATTATTACATGAAATTGCACAATATTTTCTAGATTTGACCAACTCCATCTCAATTTAGGATGATCTTAATCTAAAACTGTGGCATAAATGTGGCAGATGATGCATTTTTCACCTTTATTGCTCGTTTGATTTCAGTCAGTTTGATTTTGATGTTGGAGGGTTTTGTCACAGTTTTATTAAGCTTTAAAAAAAATCAGTTTCTCTAAGAAAGACAAATACAAAGGTACCATGAAGAAGCCTTTATTTATTTCTTGTATGACATAGGTATGCAGACATTTTGCCTGTGATCAGTAGGGTCAAGAGACAGTCATCAACCGGCACCTCAGGTGTTTTTACTCCACGGTCTATGACTCACCCTGTTCCACCTGCTTGCACCTGCGGTGGAACTCCACTCCTTGCTTATTTGCTTTGTTGGTTACTCAGGTAAAACCAGCAGCCACTTGTTTCTGAAAAACGTGTGAACACTTAAAATGATGAGTGCATACAGGGTCCTGTCCTGTCGGTACACGTCTCTGCAGCAACATTCTTCACCATGTGCTGCGTAGTTAAAAAATTTACAAGAGAGCACTTAATCCTTCAGTGTTTTGTTGCATTTTCCCATAGTGTTAGAAAACCTGATCACAGCTGTCATCTGCAAATAAAAATGAGAAAGGCCTCCACACCAGATAAGATCTCAGCAGGCTGTGTAAAGATGCCACAGAGAGGAAAGAAATGCAAATCATCCTCCAACCTTCACGCCAGCCTAAATAAAGATCAGATTTGATGAGAAATAATAGAACTACAGTCAGTTTGGCCATCTTGATCATTTCATTATGTGCATTATTTCATTTCAGCTCCTATGAAACCAAATTTTAGCCCAATAACAGTGAAATGGACGCATAGTTTTAATGTTTTCAACATTTGTTACGTGTGTTTTGTTTTCAGACAGAAACTACTTGAATTGCAGGGTTTTTTTTTTTTACTTGTTCAGACTTCCTCCTCCTTCCAGATTGGAGCAAATACCGCAGAAAGCAGATTAAATGGCCAGAAATCATAGTATGGAACGATCTTTGGACATTTCCGTTGAACAGCAGTCTCTTACTAGAAACCGTCACTGTAACGAACCCCTTCAAATACTGGACCAAAATCACCACAAACACT
>NC_056500.1:24750554-24750748 GCF_014905685.2 Nematolebias whitei
GAACAAAGTGACAAAAATATAAACTCAGACAGGCGTGAATCGTGACAGTCACCTGTAGATCTGGGTTGTAGTCAAATGTTTTGAAAGTTTTGACTGAGTGGTAGCAGTTTTTCAAATTCTTTTTATACATATGAATATATATACAGATGTCCAGATGACCTGACTGAAAAATGTTGGATTGTATACCTGGATTA
>NC_056500.1:24750758-24795401 GCF_014905685.2 Nematolebias whitei
GTCCAGATGACCTGACTGAAAAATGTTGGATTGTATACCTGGATTATCGAGCATGGACTTTGATGAATATATACAGTTTCTTTCAAGATGGTGTTCACAGCTCATTTACAAATAAGATCAGATGAGATCGTACTATACATACTGGACATCATCATCATTGTCCTAATGTGTTAAATTGTGCAACAGTGTGCGCAGTAGTAAAATAAAACCTAATAGTACAAATCATGCATAATATTAAAACTTTTTCCAGTCCAGTTTGTTCTGTGCTGCATTTGTTTTTGAGGCCTGATCACAGTTTTGAACTCAGATGTGGTTTGCTGTTTTGGAGCATGCAGGTGTGAATACAACACCAGGATGGAAAGACATCAGCGGGGACATCACAGAAGCAATTGTTGTTGCCCATCAATTTGGAATTCCCCAAGCTTTTTTCCAAACTATTTAGAGTCCAACATTTTGCAGAGAAAAATATTATTTATAAGCGAAAAACATTTAAGATTGCTGCTAGTCTTCTCAGGAGTGGCAAGCTCACCCCAAGATCAGATCATGGAAAAATTATAAAAATTCTTAGACTCTATCAGTAAGCAGGTTGAAGGTCAAAGGTCATGGCAGGATAAATAAAAATCCGCATGAACAAGTACAACTTGTTTGGAAGGCTTGCAGGAGAAAAACCATTTGGTCTACAAACAAAACAAGAGTACTGCTTGGGTTTATAAAGTTTCATCTGAATGAACTACAGCATTTCTGGAACAATGTTCTCTACCCATAATGCACAGCACCATGCTTAATGAAAACAAAACTCAGCATTTCAGAACAACCACCTCATAGCAGCTGTCAGTACGATGATGGAGGGTTTATGGTTGGGGCTCCTTGCAGTCATTGAATAGACTCCTCTGACAAAATGACTCTGGAGTCAAGTGTGAGTCAAACTCAAGCTGAGCTCAAACTGGGTCCAGCAGGACCATGATTCCAAACACAGCAGCTGATCTACAATAAAATGGGTACAAACAATAAAAAGGTGTCAAGGTGCTGCTACGGTCCAGAGTCCAAAACCTCATTCTGACTGAAAGGCTGTGGTGGACCTTCACAGAGCTGAAGAAACCTCAATGAACTGAAGCAACGTTGGAAAGAAGAGTGGGCTGAAATTCCTCCACAATTTCCAAGAGTTGTTGCTGTGAAGGTAGTCACTGTTGAGGAGTTGAGGACATAAAAGTGTGAGAAACCATTTCCCTGAACGACACATCTGCATGAACTTCCAGCTCAATTTGAGCCAAAAGTAGCTGGTAAAGATCGTTTGTGTTTTGTCTCAGCCCAGTGAGATACTGATGGGTCTACAAAGTACTGGATCATGTACTGCCCTTCACTTCTGTTTTCGTTCAGTGAATGATGACACATGGACATGTCTGTCGTGTGCTTCGGTTCACTCATAGTTACAGTTGAATAATGTTAGGATCTGGTAACGACCAGATGACGTCTTCATACATAAAGCCCCAGAAGAGAAAGTGTCAGGGCTTTCTTTTGCCCCCACATCTGTTTGGTGGACAAACCCACCGACTTCCTGTGACCTCAGCAGCCAAGACTTTACCGTACATCAAGCACACTGTGACTTTAACACCACACGGACACACACAAATAAAAACAAGATATGACAATTGACATGCTATATTTTATTTTAATATAAAATTAGTTTCATTACATAAAAGGCTGTTAGCTGTTGCTTCTTTCAGTGAAAGGCACGGTAAATATTTATTTGGAAAAAGTGTGTGGTTAACATTTGTTATTGTTGGCTTGGTTGTGGTTTGAACGTCTCTGTCTCACTGGTTGGACTCCATGTCTTCCCTGGGTGTGACAAGATTATCTCAAATCTGACTCATCTCACTTAACGTGACTGTGAGAAAGATCCCTGACTGGGTTCAGAAGCACCCAACCTTCCATCGACATGATGTGTCTTGTTGATGATATATTCAACTAATAAAGTCAAATGTGTAGATCTAAATAAAAACTGAAGCAATTGTTTTTAAAGTGGTATTAAAAAAGTAAAGTTGGCGCTGTTTAATAGTTCAGAGCTCTTAAGAACACTTTCCTGGAATGACTTGAGTAGGCCTTAATCCAGTACAAATAAAAAAACCGTGAGCAAAACTAACACAGATTAATTTCATATGATCTCAGCTAGTTACTATTAGCTGAATTGAGGTTGTCCATAAAACATTGAGTTGATTGAAGAAAGTACAAAATAGTTTGGATCCAAAAAGAGAAATTTATAAAATAAAATATAAAACTGTGGCATCAGTCAAAACTAATAAGCACTGAAAGACAAACAAAGCAATTTTGTTCATTTACACACTTTGTGTTACATTTTCATTTTTATTCAATACAAAGTTTGTAAAAAAACAAACAAACAAAAAAACTAAAACATTGTTCGCGACAAGTGAAAGCTGTTTAAAACTGGGGTTAATTCCATAACAACACCATGAAAGGGTGGGCAGTTCACAACATACAGTAAGCCCTTTTTTCTCACATTATTCATTCGTTTTCTAAATCCCCTTCATCCTGTTCAGAGCCCGAAGTGGGGGAATGTGTCAGTGCTTGTTTCAGGCAGTTTAGAAGAAGTACACCCTGAACAAGTCAGCAGACTTTGTTGAATCTTCACTTTACTCTAATCCTCCTATACCCTCAGCAGGCACCAGGGTGCCAATGTAAAGGATCAACAGAGAGAAACCAGCACTCAGGATGGGTGGTCATCTGCCTTAACAGGCAGGGTTTGAGACAGTGGAAGGAAAAACAGACAAAACAGATTAATGGTAGTTATAGTTACAGCCTCAGATTATATGTTGGGATAATCCACACCAAATTAAATTAACTGTAAATGGTAAATCGGCTGTACTTATTTAGCACCTTTCTATCTTATGAAGATACTCAAAGCACTTTACACTAAAATATGTGCCCTCAGAATCAGAATAAGTTGTATTATCATTGTACCAGGATATAGTGAAATTATGTTCGTACAGTTGTCTGAAAGATGGGTGGAGTGCACGTTGCTGCTGCTATCATAGCGTGGCCCCTTATTCTTTATCAGAATACTTTTAGATAGAAAAGGGGAAATGGCCATGAGGGGGTGGATAGTGGTACTACTAAAAAGATCTCTTCACACCTTGTCCTATCAGGACACGATTTGACACATCAAAAAAACTCTACCAGTAAGCACAGTTATAAACACATTACATATGCATTTGACGTCAAGACGTTGAGATTCGTCGGTGAGCACTTTCAAATAATAGGCCATAGTCCTGATAAGATGCTGGTCAGCTGGCACAGTTCTTTTAAGCGTGCACAGAAGTTTTCGGGGCGGGGGTTGCGATAGACAAAGCTTTTTCCCTAGTTACCCATGTCCCAGGAGAAATTTGATAGTCGGCTCGTATCTGAGGCCAAACAGGGGAGTCAGATTCAGATAAGCCATAATTGTTGATTTTCTTCAGGCAGACTGTTTTTCTAGTCAGCCTTGAGTCCTGCTGGAACTTTCTCGATCCAAAATGGCCAGATTTATGGATATTCCTCTCCACTGATCCGTGTTATGAGCATCCCCAAGGTCGATCCCACATGTTGTCGAGTCCTAAAGCCGATGGCCTGCGATTCTCACAAATCGTCTCCATCTTATGGTTTAGCTCGTTAATCAGCTGATTTTGAGTCCTCATAGCATGTACCAAACACAGACTCTGAAGCTTTGCCATGACGGAAACAGCTGCCAAAGTCTTCTTCAAGTTGGTAAAACAGAGCCCCGCTGATGCCATGGAGCAGAACCCCTGCTATCATAAATCCAAAATATAAACGTCTTCAGTGTCCTCCTTAGACAGAATTGAGAGACACATCGGCTGATCTCTGATGTACCCCGCAGTGTGAGTCTCAGCCGGGCAAGAGGGTTCTCCAGGATCCTGTCGTTTTGTTGAAAAGATTTTGTCGATTTCATTGAAAGTCCAGCTCATCAGATCCATAATAATATTTTTCATTTGGGAGATGTGTAACAGGAGCTCCGAGACACACAGAGAGCAGAGGCAGGGGGAAAGGGAGAACAGGGGGAGGGAGAGGAGAAGCATCTGTCTTGAGCGAGAGCGAGAGGAGAAAAGCTCATTTACCCATTCATACAGCACTCTACTAGATAATCGCTGCTTTACCACATTCATGCACTGATGGGACACACATTATCGGAGGGAATGCAGGGTTCAGTGTTTTGCCCAGGGACACTTTGGCATGTGACTACTGCTGGTGGAATCAAACACCCAACTTTTGATTGGAGGACGACTGCTGTTACCACTCAGCCACAGCTGCCCTCAATATCAAGATCTGTAAAACTGATTGATTTATTACAAAGTTAAGTCAGGTCCTCTGGATGGTTTCTTTTTTTTTTGTTGAAACGTTTTGTCTTTCATCCAAAAGACTTCTTCAGTCTGAGGAGCCACAAAAAACTCAGTCTTATAAGTAGCACATTCACATAGTGAGCCAACCAGTTTGATGGTGATGAGCTGGTTTCTGGAGTCCACCCTCTCCCCCACCGACTCGTCTGAGGCAGCCATGACCAAAGAGGTTCAAACCCTGACCTAACCTGATGAAGTCTTTTAGATGAAAGATGAAACGTTTAAAAAAAAGAAACTGTCTAGAGGACCTGACTTAACTTTGGTGGATTTTTTTTACCTGGATTATTGAGCATGAACTTTGATGAATGATTTATAGCATTTTTTTAAGTTCAGCTGTCTGTGGTGCTTCTTGAACTGTATTGTTCCCAAAGGTTAAATTGTTTCTTTTTCCAATTTTCATTAAAGGTCATCCAGTGCTTCATGTAAACAACTGCTAATCAACAGACACATGAACACAAACAACACGAAGCAAGAAATAAATTACAGCTATAATGAAAACGAAGCTGTCGAGTCTGTGTTCAGCGCTCGTTGAGCTTCTTCAGACCTGTCATTTAAAAAGGTTTGAAGCGGTTTTGAGCTTTTGATTGGACTGTGTTAAATACAGGCTTGAACTCCATCACTGTGCACCTTCGGAGGGGTTCTGGACTGCTTTCATCCATTTGGTAGTCTGAACGCAACCTGAGCCTGGATGCAGGAGCTCCCACTGAAGTGATGCGAGCCAACACAAACTGAACACTTCTTACATCTGAGGCTTAAAAGAACAAGTCTGCTCACGTGCTGGCTGATTGAAGAGCAACTCTTGGAAATGTTCTGAAGGTACGGCGGCTAAAAGAATTATAGAAGTCATCTCAATATGCAAATTATCATTCTTTTCTTTTTGTTTTTTTAGATTTTATTAACCAAAGTACATTCAGGATGTTATGACAAGTTTCTCTTTGGTTTAGTGTTTGTTCTGATGAGTTCTGCGTCAGCTGTGGTAATTTGAAGCGATAACATGATGTGAACCAGAGGAAATCAGTCTGAATAACTTTCTGTTGTGACAACTGTCAGCATTCAGGACTTTTACAAGTGTTTGCTCAAAGACTGAACTCTGTGAAGTCAGTGACACTGTATAGGTGTTTTTTGTGACCCCTAAATGACAGTTTAATGACAAGTCAGTGTGCCTGTTGCTGAGGGATACCTGAGTACCTGAGCTTGACAGTGCCTTGTACTTTATCTTTGTGTCCTTTCTTGATTTATTTTTGTCCTTTGGGTGCTGATGTGATTTCCTGTTCAGTTTGGATATTTTGTGATTTTGTATTTCAGTGTTAGGGTTTTATTTTGGGGCAGCACGGTGGCGCAACTGGTAGAGCTGCTGCCTCTCAGCGAGCAGGTCCTTGGTTCAAACCCCGATCCAGGGGCCTTTCTGGGTGGAGTTTGCATGTTCTCTCCGTGCATGCGTGGGTTTTCTCCGGGCACTCCGGTTTCCTCCCACAATCCAAAAACATGCATATTAGGCTGATTGGTAACTCTAAAATGTCCCTAGGTGTGAGTGAGAGAGTGAATGGTTGTTTGGCCTGTTTGTCTCTATGTGGCCCTGTGATGGACTTGCGACCCGTCCAGGGTGTACCCCGCCCCTCGCACAGTGATTGCTGGACATGAGCACCAGCGACCCCCGTGACCCAAAATGGAATAAACGGGTAAAGAAAATGGATGGATGGATAGTTTTATTTTGAGTATTTCGGTTTAGGTCTTGTGTTGTTTCCCAGTGTCTTTTGTGCCATCTTCTATTCACCCTCAGTAAGCCTAATTCTCAGTGCCCCCGCCCCCCACCCCCCACCTGTCCCCAGCCTAGTTGTTCCCATTTTCACTCTCACTCAGTTTGATTTTTTTAACGGTCTCTTACCACCATCCCAGCAGCAACTCACTGCATTGGTTTCCCCATATGTCTCGGTCCTCCTCGTGCTTCTCTGTGTTGTTTTGCTTCTGACGTTTGTAAGTCGTTGCCACCACATCATCTTTTTGTTTTGGTTTTGTTAAAATAAATGTTTTGTTCTATTTTGAGCTCTCCTTATCTGGGTCCAACTCCCCACACTGATTGTGACAGATTTGAATAGTGAATGTCTAGTTTTCATGATGAGTGTTTTTCCGGACTGGAGTTGAACAGAGAATGAAGTAAATCTTGTACAAACAAGATTCCAAAAAAGTTGGGACACTAAACAAATTGTGAATAAAAAACTAAATGCAATGATGTAGAGATGGCAAATGTCAATATTTTATTCGTAATATAACATAGATGACAGATCAAAAGTTTAATCTGAGTAAATGTAACATTTTAAAGGAAAAATATGTTGATTCAAAATTTCACAGTGTCAACAAATCCCCAAAAAGTTGGGACAAGTAGCAAAAAGTGTCTGGAAAAAGGAAATTGAGCATATAACAAACAGCTGGAAGACCAATTAACACTAATTAGATCAATTGACAACATGATTGGGTATAAAAAGAACTTCTCAGAGTGTCAGTGTCTCTCAGAAGCCAAGATGGTAAGAGGATAATCAATTCCACCATTGTTGCGCAGAAAGATAGTGCAACAATACCAGAATGGTGTTACCCAGCGTAAAATAGCAAAGACTTTTAAGTTATCATCATCAACCATGCATAACATCATCAAAAGATTCAGAGAATCTGGAACAATCGCTGTGTGTAAGGGTCAAGGCCGTAAAACTCTACTGGATGCTCGTGATCTCCGGGCCCTTAAACGTCACTGCACCTCAAACAGGAATGCCACTGTCAAGGAAATAAGAGAATGGGCTCAGGAATACTCCCAGAAAGCATCGACAGTGAACACAATCCACCGTGCCATCCGCCGTTGCCAGCTGAAACTCTACAGTGCAAAGAGGAAGCCATTTCTAAGCAAACTCCACAAGCTCAGACGTTTGCACTAGGCCAGGGGTCATTTAAAATGGAGTGTGGCAAAATGGAAGACTGTTCTGTGGTCAGATGAGTCACGATTTGAAGTTCTTTATGGAACACTGGGACGCCATGTCGCCCGGACCAGAGAGACCAAGGATAGCCCAAGTTGTTATCAACTCTCCGTTCAGAAGCCTGCATCACTGATGGTATGGGATTGCATGAGCGCTTGTGGCATGGGCAGCTTGCATGTCTGGAAAAGCACCATTAATGCAGAGAACTATGTTCAGGTTCTAGAACAACATATGCTCCCATCTAGATGTCATCTCTTTCAGGGAAGACTCTGCATTTTTCAACACGATAATGCCAGACCACATTCTGCAGCAATCACAACATCATGGCTATGTAGGAGAAGGATCCAGGTACTTAAATGACCAGCCTGTAGTCCAGATCTTTCACCTATAGAGAACATTTGGCGCATCATAAAGAGGAAGGTGCGACAAAGAAGGCCCGAAACGATTGAACAGTTAGAGGCCTGTATTAGACATGAATGGGAGAGCATTCCAGGCAGCACGGTGGCGCAACTGGTAGAGCTGCTGCCTCTCAGCGAGCAGGTCCTTGGTCCAAACCCCGGTCCAGGGGCCTTTCTGGGTGGAGTTTGCATGTTCTCTCCGTGCATGCGTGGGTTTTCTCCGGCTGCTCCGGTTTCCTCCCACAGACCAAAAACATGCATGTTAGGCTGATTGGTAACTCTAAAATTGTCCCTAGGTGTGAATGAGAGAGTGAACGGTTGTTTGTCTCGTTTGTCTCTATGTGGCCCTGTGATGGACTTGCGACCCGTCCAGGGTGTACCCCGCCCCTCGCACAGTGATTGCTGGACATGGGCACCAGCGACCCCCGTGACCCAAAATGGAATAAGCGGGTAAAGATAATGGATGGATGGATGGGAGAGCATTCCTATTTCTAAACTTGAGAAACTGGTCTCCTCTGTCCCCAGACATCTGTTGAGTGTTGTAAGAAGAAGGGGGGATGCCACACAGTGGTAAAAATGGACTTGTCCCAACTTTTTTGGGATTTGTTGACGCCATGAAATTTGGAAACAACAGATTTTTCCCTTAAAATGATACATTCTCTCAGTTTAAACTTTTGATCTGTCATCTATGTTATATTACGAATAAAATATTGACATTTGCCATCTCCACATCATTGCATACAGTTTTTATTCACAATTTGTTTAGTGTCCCAACTTTTTTGGAATCGGTTTGTATTTAGTGCAAGACATTCAAGTGGGCAGGAGTTACAGGAGGTAGTTGGAGGGAATGAGATGGATGAAGATGACTTGCTGTGGCGACCTCTGAAAAGGGAAAAGCCATAAGTAGAGGAGTTACACTGTGTAGAAAAACAGAGGTATTTTTTCTTTTAGCTTGTCAAAGGCCTCACAGAGTGACAGATCCTAATAAGTGGAGGGAGAAATTTTATCCACGACCAGGCACAATGGTGAGATAGGGGGTTGCCAATGGTGGCCCTGACCGCCATGGAATAATTTTCAGCATATACAGTATGGTGGTGGTCATCTTGATGTTGATGTAGTGACCCAATTTTCAATAATGACCTTTCTGTACCTAGATGTAGTCACACACCAAAATGAAATCTGGTACCTGACTTACTTTTCAAGTTATCGTGCTCACAACATGCATTGATGGATGAAGGGTATTACCAACTTCCCTTCAAGGACTCAAGGATTCAAGGTTCTTTATTTGTCATTCCACCACATGTGGTACATGTGGTGGAATGAAATTATACAGGATCCCAGTTACATCCAACAAAAGTATCAAAATGTAAAAGAAAAACAGCAGTAAGATATGAACCAAGAAAAACTATAATAAAAATACACCAAGCACTAGCAGCATAAAATAGCATAAAAACAATACACCGAACAGCAGCGTGCACATGAGTCTGTGTGAGCAGACGAGCACAAATGAACACAGCAAAATGATGATCAGCAGCAACATGATGCGATTTTTCAGTGATTATCCTGGTTAGAGATTCATGAGTCTAACAGCTTCAGGGTAGAAGCTGTTCCTCAGTCTAGTGGTTTTACACTTAATGCTCCTTAACCTCCTTCCTGAGAGGAGCGGGGCAAAAAGTGAGTGTACTGGGTGAGTGGGGTCCTTCATGATGCAGGTGGCCCTCTTCCTGCATCTTGAGGTGTAGATGTCTGTGATGGTGGGGAGGCTGACTCCAACAGCTTCATCGCTTTGATTCATCACTTTCAAAGCTTCATTGCTTTGATAAGAGGGACATTTAGGATACGATGTGCATACAAACCATAACTTGTTCATACTACACAATGCATAGTTTGTCTTTTTTCCCAGACTTGTAGAGGAGAGTTCAGTCTGACTGATAGTGTGGAGTTATCAAATGCAGACGGGTGGCTTATCCTGCACTTCACCCAAATTAAGACGTTTTTTTAATTCATACTGTTTTGTTAGAATATTCAAAGATAAAACAGCATTATAAACAATAAAATGCACCATCTTTAACAATGTGCTATTGAAGGAGATAATGTAAAAGGGTGATTTACGATAACTTTTCTTAAAAACAATCATCTTTAACCACTGGTAGGCTTACAATACTTTAACATGTCTCATCTTCCAAGACTGGGTGGGAATACCTTGGACAGGTTGCAAGTCCATCACAGGGACACACAGAGATAAACGAGACACTCACACGTACAGCTTGAGTAAATGACATCCAACTGCAAAACCTTTTGGTGAGCCAAAATTACCACCACATGTACAAAGATGTCAAAGTCACCTAAAATGGATTCAATCTGCTTTGCAAGAACAAACAGGAACAGCGCCCATGACTTCAAACCTAGAAGTTCATGTTCACAAATTAGCTGTAGCCCAGGGGCCCCACATTTAAATACAGCCCAGCTCAGAAACTGACTGAGCTCAGTCGGATCCAGGAAACGTTACCATTTAAAATAAATTACCAGAGCTTTAGCCACAAACAGGAAGACAACTGCACCTTTTTTCTACAGTATAGGGAATAAACGACACATGATGATATAATGATACCTTGAAAGCATTGAAGAGAATTCCATGTTATTTAGAGTTCTAGAGAACTGGTGCTGACATGTCATAAAGCCAACCCTCGGGACTGGGCGAGGTTAGTGTTAATGTCAGAGGAGGAGACACCACACACTGGCTTCCTGCTCAGTTTAAAACCAATCTGTTTCACCTGGACCAGCTCTCTGGTTTCATTTCATTCGGATCAGACAGTTGCTGCCAGCCATGGAGGTTCGAGTTTCACCGAACCGGTTTATTTTGCTTCTTTTAGCGGTGAGTCCCACTTTCATTTAGTTTATTTAAGTTTTTGTTTCTCACTGTTTCATAGGAACTAGCATGTGAATGTTGTAAAATAATCAAGGTTTCTGCTCTAAAAATTTTTAACTGAGGCCTCAAATGTAGACTTTTAAATTTAAATTTGATGAGATATATGATACTTCAGACTCCAACTTGAATATAACAAATAAAGTTTCTGCTTTAGTTCAGTTCTGTGATTTTCCCGATTATTTCATGTAAACGCTTATAAATAAATCATCTGATCTTATAGAAAGTCTTTCTGTTACAGCAGTGTTTAACACCTATTATTACTATAATTAGCAGTGGTTTCAATAAATATGAATTTAAAATAAAGCAAACGGCCCTGTCTGTAGGACAAAAGCCCAATATTAAAAAAAGCAACACTGTTTTTAATTAAAAGCCCAAGTATCACCCACCACCTTTCAAGTCTTGCAGTTTTAGACCAGGTAGAGAAATAAAGGTCCCTGGGCCGTATTTAGTCCAACAGGCTTTGTAAACTGGCCCATTAAAAACTGGAACTAAATTGTTCTCATTACAGCAAAGACCACTTTCACTTGGTGTTTCAGCTAATGCCACTAGACGGTGCAATCAGACACAAATGATTTTCATTGAGTCGATCCTTTGATGCTACGTTGAGCCCGTCTGAAACGATCAACGCACAGAAGTGAAGAGAAATCGACAATGAGTGTTGAGTTTTTATTTTTATTTTTTAAGAGTTTTTTTCTCTGACATCTGATTTAAGGCAGTTTGTCCTTTTAGCCATGAACCTGTTGCAGTTTTCCAAAAATTTAAAACAAGCTGCCATTTTCCCACCAGCCGTGCTAACTACACTAGCAATAAGTCATTGCAAAAGTGGGCGATGGCGGCTCAGAGGTTGGCAGCCATTTTACAGAATCAGACAAATATTTTTCTACAAGAACTACATTTTAAGAGTTTATCAAGTCATTTGCAGGCATTTAAATCTGCAACATCCAAGAGGCCTTTCTTCAATGGAGTTTTCCTTTTTTTTTTTTAATAACACATGCATAGTGGAGACAGCAGAAATCTTGTGTCCCGTGAGTACAATCAAATTTAAAAATTGAGTTTGTCTCTCAGGACAGACTCGCTGCATTGAACTGACTGACAAAGACAGCAGATGAGTTCAATGAAAAGCCAAGTTATTTAGGTTATCTTCATTGGCTCTGGACGAAAATAACGGGATAAAAGACAACACTCAACTCTTAACTTGCATCATAGGATTGAATGACAATTTTGACGTACCATAGCAATATTTGCCCATAGAATCCCAACGAGGGAAACTCAAGGGGAGGACAGCATGATGTCATTGAGAGGCTGACACTACCTTGGTGTAAACTTGCCAGCATCACAACAAATGGATTCTCAAACACAAAAGTCTCTGAAATGAATCCAGGATATGGTCTACAAAGGAAAAACCTGGTCTGGATGTAAATTTTCTGCACTACGTAATCCATCAGGAAGCCCTGAAGAAGCCTGTACTGTAGCTGAATCATGTAACGAAGCCGGTCGTGAAGTTGTCAACTTTATTTGTAATAAGGGACTTCAGCATCAACAGTTTGTTAGCTTCTTTGAGGAAACTGATGCTTATCATCAGGGGCCTTACACATTAAACACACAAATAGGTTGCATGCACCAGATTCCATGAACACGTCGAGATGTATCAAAATGAATGTTGCGTGACAGTGTGTGTAAATATATGTACATTTTGTACCTGCTATGAGAATGTGTTTACCTCTAAACTTTGTCTGTCCACAGTATCAGACTTCTCTTTGCACGTGTGTGGCATACATGTTTTACACCCCACTACTTATTTAGGAGCATCCATGGCTCACATTCCATTAAATTCCTCATTTTGCTGCATCTAGACATTTTTTTTTTTTTACCAAAAACCACACATGCAAAACATATTTGCATTTATTTAACTTATTCCAATGGATGCGTGTCAGAGGAGGTGTCTCATGTGCGCACAGTTGCACTTTCGTTCACATGTATGAAGGAAAGAAGTGCAGAAATGTACATGTGCACGGTTTGATGAATCTGAAAAATTCTCTGCACCCGTACGTTTCTCATTTTGTCCCTACGCCAACATTCACTATGAAAGCTGCACATTTTTTGATGCATGAGGCCCCCAGAACATTTTTAACAAGTTTGTCTAAATATATTAAATGAAAATCTGAATATTTGGAATCAAAACCTGAATTTATTAAATAAAAGTGTCAGTAGTTTAAATTAAATAGGATCTGACAACATAAATAAATGGCTTTATCTTGATATTTAGATGCATAGACCTACTCTAAGACAGTTTATATGTTGTTACTGCAACACGAGTTAATGGTCATGGAGCCTTATCACTCACTGCACGACCAAATAGCAGAGACATTGTTAACATCTGGACTAATATCTTCAGAGTGATTAAAGCAACAGAGAAACCCACCTTTCACCTCACAGGAACTCCCTACAGCAGCCACCATCTATAACCTTCGTCCGTTCATACAATATAGTCAACCTTTCATTCCTATTTAATCTGACTTTTAAATTAATTAGTGTAGGTCAGCACTTTTCTCTCTAAGGTCTTGTGTATTTTTTACACTATTACAATAAACCGTTAAATAATACTACTTAACAAATTCAGATCAAATATACAAATCGAATTAGTCCAGTAATGCATTACCACTGTATAACTTCTGTATTTTGTACTTTACATTAAAAAAAAATAAAAAAAAAAAATTAACCACAAAAATTGCTTAAATAATAAATACTAATTTCTTTATTTACTGTTATGCAGTGTAACCAATGCAGGCATGTTCTTGTTTTTAGTTTACTACATCGCCTTACAACCTAGCTGTTTTTTTGTTAATTTTTTTAATACCATTTTATTTTCACTTCTTATTCTCAGTTTGTACGCATCCTTTATGATTGTCTATTGTTGTCCACTGTTGTCATCACTCTTTGTTAAAATCAGGTCTCTCTTGTCAATGAGTCCCAGAGGCTCAATGGGATTTACCTGTATAAATAAAGGTTGAATTAACTTTTTTTATGAAACGTTTTTATGGTAAAACAATTATTTTTAAAGCATTATAAACATCTAAATAGCAACAAGTTTTTGCAACTTTATATACACTTATATCACTGAACAAAAGCATGATAATTTTTTTCTCAATACGCATCAACACGCACACTTCCAGATGTGTGTGTGTATCTTAGAATTCTATGGGAAAAAAGTTAAAATCCTGAGATAAAAGTAAGAATTCTGATTTTAATCTCAGAATTCCAACTTTTTTCCTCAAATTTATGACTTTTTTCTTAGAATTCTGAGGAAAAAAGTCCTATAAATCTTCAAAAGTTCTTATCTTTTATATATTTTATCTGTGGTTCTAATTCTCTTCCACGTGAAATAGATCTTCTTGTCTGTACAACAAAGTCTCTACTCAACTCAGAGGCTCACAGTTGGTCAAGACCATATGTTTCCTAGCTAAAGGTGACAAGTTGGGACTGAAATTTTGTTGAAAGATTGTTGTGGGATCTCTGAAATTCCTGAGAGACCGATGAGCAGTTGTACGCTTCACAGTTTGTCACTCCAGCCAGCACCTTCTGCATTAAACACTGGAAGGTGGCGGGTGCGTTACGCAACCCAAAAGGCGTAACGGTGTACTGGAAGACGTGATCAGGTGTCATGAAGGTAGAAAGAAGTTCTTCAAATGCACTTGCCAATAACCTTTTAACAGGTCCAACTTTGTCATGAATTTAGCTGAGCCAACTCTGTCAATGCAGTCCTCCATCCTGACGAGTCAGCTTTGGTGGCTTCATTTATTTTTCTGTAATCTGTACAGAAACGGGAAGTTTCGTCTGGTTTTGGTACCAAAATGCAAGCGGAACTCCAGGCACTATTATTGGGAATGGCTAAACCATGCTGAATAAGATAATTCACTTCCTGTTGCATTTGAACACTTTTGGTTGAGTTTACTCTGTAGGCATGCTGCTTTATCGGTTTCTGTTTCTCAACATCCATACCATGAGACAGCACAGAAGTTTGGCCAGGATGGTCAGAGAAAAGAGACACATTTTCTCTAAGGAAACAAATGATATACTTACAAGCAGGTTCAGACAGATGGGACAGAAACAATTCCAAGTTTTCCAACTCCCAGAGTTTCTCAAACATGACATACAGCTACTTTTCTCTGTTAAATCATCTTCTGCATTTCTGGAGCATTTTCTGGAGTTTTATTTTCTGACGCTTTAGCATATTAATATTGCAGACTCTGGATTGTTTTCTGTCGGGTGTTTTCACAATGTAACTAACCATTAATTTTTCTTGTTCACTATGCATGGACCTGAAAACTGAGCATGCAGACTAGAACCGGGCAACGGGAGTAATCTGAAATTGTAGAATATGACCTTTAGGTGTGCTTAGCCCCCAGTGCTGACAATGGCTTTTGGCTTGAACAACGCAGTGTTCAATAATTAACAGTTATTACATTGGGTCAGACGAGTATGTTTGCACTCTGCACACATACAAACATTTTGTACTGAACTACTTCATTGTAATCTTCAAATAAATAAAGCAAACAAATGCTGTACACAATTTCTATTCATAAATATCACTGACATAATTCTAAATTAACTAATGATGCATCACCACTTTGCATATAGAATTGCCCATTGCAAAATATCATTGCATTGCAAATTGCCATTTGAAAAAAAGATGTTGATAAAGAGTCTCCCCTCATCAATGTGGTTAAATATATAAAGGTCTTTACTACTGTTTTTTTTTCTAACTTCATTCATCTTGTGTCTCCTGGGCTCCTTCCCTATCCTCTTCTCCTCCTTGTGCTGTCAACCAAAAAGTAATGTCAAAAATTATCATTCCAAAAAGTACAAGCCAGGTTACACTCATCAACATTACATACATATTTTTTTCAATATTGGGTTATTAGGCTGCTCAGTGGGGTTATTTTATATTCCTGTACATGAATGTGTCTGTGGGCCTGTTATCTTAAAAAAAGAGCATATGTACTTTGTATATCCATCTATAGAAAAGTAGACATTATGGGTCAGGGTTTTGCTGTTCCACTGTTTCAGTTCACTATCCATGAGGTGGTTCTATCATAGTTACAGTACATATCACCTTTCTATTCACATGCAAAGAAACATAGCCTAATATGGGCTAACCATAAAAAATAACGGGTAAACCTACATATAAATCAGTGGCATAAAGCAGACTAACTAAATTTGTCCTTTCTAGTCACAGTCTAAGAAACAGTGTAGACTAAGTTCAAGGTTCAAGGAGACTTTATTGTCATTTGCATCACATGTGGTACATGAGGTGGAATGAAATTTTGTACTCAAGGTCCAGTTACACCCAAAAAAAGCAATATATAGTATAAAAAAATAAACAGTGTATAAGGATCTAAGATATACATTAAAAAATATATAAATAAGATTTAGTAAACAGCAACCTGAATGTCATTTATGAGCAGATGGTATGAATATAGCAGCTTATGGGCAAGAAATCAGCAGCATTGTTCAAGTGTCAAATGTCCAATTAAAGTGTCATCACAGTGATTTGTCCGGTCAGGAATTTAAGTCTTACAGCTTCAGGGTAGAAGCTGTTCCTCAGTCTAGTGGTTCTACATTTGATGCTCCTCAACCTCCTTCCTGAAGGGAGCGGGGCAAAAAGTGTGTGTGCTGAGTGAGTGGGGTCCTTCATGATGCAGGTGGCCTTCTTCATGCATCTGGAGGTGTAGATGTCTGTGGTGGTGGGGAGGCTGACTCCAACAGACTTCTGTGCAGCCTTCACCACTCTCTGCAGAGCTTTTCTTTCTGCAGCTGTGCAGCCTCCATGCCACACGTTGATGCTGGAGCACAAGATGCTCTCCACTGCACACCTGTAGAAGGAGGTGAGGACTGAGCTCCGAGTCCAGCTCCCCTCAGCCACCAGAGGAAGTAGAGTTTCTTATGTGTCTTCTTGATCAGACTCGAAGTGTTGTTGCCCCAGCTGAGGTTGTTACTCAGGTGCATGTCCTAATACCTGTAACTGAAGGCCACTTCCACCTCAGATTCTCCCATGTGCAGAGGGGGGTATGTGTGTTTGTCCCTTCTGAAATCTCACAATCAAAGTTAACTTTTAGGGGGAAAAAAATCACTAGTCAAAATGAAATAATAATAATAATCGCTCCTTATTACCAATGGCCTAGCCTACATAAAGCAATATGGTCATCATCCATCGTGTTTAAAATATCCAATTAGAACTCCAGTAATGGGCTAGTTCTACTGTAACATTACCCAGTTGTAGGGTCAAGAGACAAATATGTAACATTAACGCAGTAGAAACAACATTCAGGAATTGTTTCTATAACCATTATCAAATATTTTAATATGTTTCATTTTTAATTTATTAGCCATACCTTTACATTTTGCTGGGAACAATGACACAGCTGCACTGTCAAACATCTGCAGAACAGTCACATGCATTTGAATTCAACGAGGCAGTGGCGGAGGCGCCAACAATTGCCATGACATGAATGGTAAGATCGCTCCGCTCACCCGGAAATACAACCCAGGGTGAGCTAATCTCGGACAAACAAACAAGATAGCTGTAATGGTGGAAGTAGTGAAGCTCACAGTGTTTAGTGAGACATTTCTGCCTTAGCAGCCAGCATTAAGGCGAAGAAGACAGGCAAAAAAAAAAAAAAAATAATAATAATAATTCAAAGATATTAATAACTTAAAATAGTTTACTACAGTAGATGTTTTCAGGCTGCAGAGTGACACATGGCAATAGCTAACAGTGAAATTCAGTATGTAAGAGTGTAAATTTTATGTTACACAACTATTAAATGCTTTGTACAAAATCAGTTTAGCATTAACTGATCATAACAAAGAATAACCTTGTGCAACCAGAAGTTGCAACATATATCTACAAATAAAACATAAAACAAAGCACAGCTAACTTCAAGCATTAGCCTATAATTTAACCATTAAGCATACAATGTAATTATGACAGAAGATGGAGGATTTAATTGTAGTTTTTTCATTCAACCTTTATTTAAACATATAAATCACATTGAGCCTCGAAGACTCATTTACAAGTGAGACCTGTTTGGACAGACAAAAAACAGTGGTTAACTGGACACATGTAGGAGTTGGAGGCGAAAAAAATTCCTATCAGACTTTTTTCTTGGCTGAGAAAAACCCCTAATATTGAAAAAACACCTCGCACAAACAAGTACATATTTACGTAGACGTTCTGCAATAGAGCAGAGCAGGAAGAAGGAAGAAACAAGACCGGTCAACAACGTCTACAGATGCTCTCGAGGTCACTGTAATCAGTCAATGTCCTCCGGTGAGATCCATAAACATTCTCGAGGTATGTTACCTTCCTACAGATGAACATGTGGTAGTTCCCATGTTGTATTCAGCTGATCATGAGGTTGGCTGCACGTCTTTATAATATTTTACATTTCTACAAACCTTATTTAGTATCTGAAATAGAACAAACTGTATTATATCCTCTAAACACTCAGGGTAACACGTGTCTGAATCGCATGTTCCCCACTGACGTTTAACCTTTTTTTTTTAATGATATTTCATGAAATCTCTATGACTGCAAAGAGTCCGTAAAGCAAAACCCAACAATGTTGTCAGAGGAAAAGGGGGTGCAGTTCCTGCAGGTAAGGGGCATTTCACTTCGGGACAGACTGAGGTCGCCGATTGGTCAGTTGCTGACAAACCTACTGGATTGATTGACAGACGGCATTGAGGATACGACTCGTGCAAAAAACATCATAGATTTTACTGGCCCATTTAAGACCGTCATCATTTATTCCTCTTTTTTATTCCAAATTTATTCCATATTTTGGTGAATCTAAGGATCGAGAACTGAGTTTGCTTACAAAATCGTAATGATGGTTTCTTAATTTTTCAGGGGTGCTGATTTAAAGTTTAAAGGTGTTAGCAACCCCCCCCACCCCCCAAAAAAAGGCTAAAATCGCCACTGTCACACAAAGCTATACAACGACAGTTGTAACAGGGAACACTGGACAACCTTGGAGATCACTGAGTGCTCACTGAAAGACCGCTGAGAGCAGATCAACAGCCTCTCAACGGTTTCGCCTTGGTGGAAGAACACTTTACCAAAACCCTGAATATCCTGTTGTGTGACTGAGATGCTCTTACTGTATTTTATCTTTCAGCTGTCAGTACTCGTTTGTTTTCTATTGAACAACTAAAACTTTAACAGCTGCTTCAGGAGGCCCTTAAAATGTTAGTTTCTAAAGTCAGATATCTTTAAAAAACAGAATGGAAGTACTTCTGAGCTTACTTGTTCACACTGATTGATCTATCAGACTTTGAAGGTGAGAAATGGATATTGGGTGAAGTCTGAACTAACTGCAGAATGTTTTATGTTGTGTCACAGATCCAGGTTGTTCTTGTGGTGAGGGCAAGTCCCAGAGATGGTATGGTACGGAAGAAAAGAGAATGGATTCTCCCTCCAAAACCTCTGAAAGAAAATTTCGATTACACTCTTCAGACATCTGTTGCCAGAGTGAGCTGCTGTTTTTTACACGACTTACTAATCCTCATACACAGTTACTTGGAGTATCATGAAGTACTGACACGTTGTTAAACCTGTACACGTTATTTGTGTTATCTGCATGCTGAACATGTCTTGTTCTGTTTCAGATTAGATCTGACCATCAATCTGGATCAAACGTTCGCTACTCATTAGAAGGCATCGGTGCAAGCAAGTATCCTTTTAACGTGTTTGTGGTCGACGCGCTCACCGGAAATGTTCATGTGACCAAGGAACTGGACAGGGAGGAGATTGATACGTACATTGTGAGTTCTTCTACAACTTTTATCAGTAAAAGTGATGATGAGGTGCATTTTTGTTTTGCGATTCTGGGGTTTGGTAGAACCCATGTGCAGGAAGGACTAGGAGAGCGCAGGATTTAAACTAGAATATATTTCTATAATGAAGAAAAAACAAAAGCTGACTTTCAGCAAATTTATAAAAATCAGGGATGACACAGAGAAAGACAGAACCATAACACCATACATGACAATACCCAGACAATAAGGAACACGACAGACTTATATACAGATGCTAACGATGACACCTGAGGAAGGACAACAGGTGGCGGCATGGGCGTCAGAAGCATCTGTAATGTGGGGGGGACACGTCTCCTTCACATATAATGGTTGCAACACCAATGGGTGGCTGAGGCAGGAGCTGATTACAAGAGGGAGAAACACTGAGGAGAGCAGGACAGAAGACACCAGATTACACAAACACACACAGATCCTCTCAATTTTAAACATACGTCCAAACAGTCTGTCACTGGACCAGATACTTTTTTCTTTTTGCATTTTCTCCTATTGGATTTTAAAATACTATATATTTGATGGCAGTATTCTACTCAGTTTTATATTTATTTAATTGTTTGTACAGTTGGCAAATAGTCTAATTTTAAAGCTAATTCCTGCTCTTTCAGCTAACAGGTATTGCTACATTCAAAGATGGCACTGAAGCAGAGAAAAAAATTGACATCCGAATCAAAGTTGAAGATGAGAACGACAACCCTCCAGTGTTTGGAAACATTGAACCTGTTAAAGTGAACGAAAACAGTCCTCAAGGTTAGTTCTCATTTAGCTGCGTAAAGGAACTGTAACACTACAAAAACACCCCAAAAAAACATCAACGTTGAGCTGAATCTTATAAAAATCCACTAATCTTTGTGAAGGATAAATGTCTGTTGAACAAGCAGGAAACATTTTTAAAGGAAAGCTGTGGAATCCTTTAAAACACTGTTTGAAACCAAAGACAAAGACAACATAAATTTGTTCAAGTCTTCCTTCTCAGGCTTCTCAAAATTTTATTGAAATGCTGTGTTTTTTTAATCAGGAGCTATAGTTACGAAAGTCAAAGCAACTGATGCTGATGAACCAGGCAACATCAATTCAAAGATTGCCTACTACCTGATAGATCAGCAGCCACCACTGGGTGTTTTTGCCATTCAAAAGGATGGAACCCTCTACATCCAGAAGCCTTTGTTGGATAGAGAAGTATGAACATCTGACACAACCTAATCTACAACTGTTTGCTTTTAATTGTGTTTGTACCTGGTTTTTGTTACCTATTAATGGTATAATAATTTATAGTCAGGACCAGTACTCCTTAAGAGGACCAAAGACTTTATTTTTTTCTTTATTTTTAGATTTTTAGGTTAGAGATTAGGATCAGGGCTTAGTGTGACTTCTGCCTTTGTAATTACCACAGTGCTTTATATATAATAATATGACTGCTTTATAGATATTAACACTATTGAGATCCATTTTTCTTCTCGACGTTTTTCGGCACAAATATTTCTTACACGATTTAACGCTATTTCATCCATTTGTGTATCAAAATGTTCAGCTCATTCAGGACATTCCTGCTGTGAGTTTGTGTTTTTGGTTTTAGAGTTTCAATTTTATTTTTGAATGGAAAATGTTTCAATCTCTTAACGTCCGTCAAACCGTTTGTGCTGTTTAAACCTTTTACTGCTCATTTCATCTTCTTTACGCAAATTTTGGCGTCTTTTAGGTATTTCAGCTTTTTTCCATTCTTTTTTGCAAATTTCAGGCTTTTTGTCATTTTTTTCAGCTTTGTTCTGATAATTAAACCTTTTCTGCTTTTCACCTACTTTTAAAGGGTTTTTTTAGTGCTAATTTTAGCTTTTTTTTTTTTTTTAGGTATTTCTTTATTTTTTGCTAATTTGGGCTTTTTGTGAATCTTTCAATATTTTTTACTTTTTTTTCTTTCAGCTTCTTTCTACAAAGATCATCTTTTCTGATAATTTCAGTTTCTGTTTTTTTGCTAATTTCAGATTTTTGTAATCTAGCAGCATTTAGCCTTTGCCTATATTTCAGCTGATTCTGCTACATTTGAAGCATTTTAGTGAGCAGGTCTTTCTTTGGCGTTTGTTCCATTTTTACTGACATCGTGGCATTTCTTTAAGGGATTTTAAATTTTGATAGGTCAGAAAAATCTAAGCAAGTGTTTTCTTGTTTTTTAGTATTTTACCTTGTTTTATATGGCACTTTGATTTATTGTTTTTATTACATTGTGTCACTAGCTTTATTGTTGCAAATGATTTTGTCTGTTTAAAACAGTTATCTCTTGAAAATGAGCCCTTATGACTTAATGAAACTACCTGTATTAATAAAGGTTAAATAAAATAAAATAAAAAATGTGCTCTCTTCAGCTTTTTCTACACATTTCTGCAATTTGCTTCCACTTTCTGCTTAACCAGACAAATCCCACTGAGATTACAGATCTCTTTTGCAAGAGAGGCTTGGGCCTGAATGCATGTTTTTGTTCTGTGGGAGGAAACTGGAGTACCCAGAGAAAACCCACGCAAACACAAAGAGAACATACAAACTCCACGCAGAAAGACCCCAGGTTCAAACTGGAAACTAAACTGAACCCAGGACCTTCTTGCTGTGAGGAAACAGTGCTAACCACTGAATTGTTGTGCTGCCGCTGCTCAAACTCCATTCACATTAACTGTTAAGTTAGAAAACTTTTCAGCCTGCTTTTAACTTTGACAACTTTCAGCAAAAATTGTTCATCAATAAGAATTCATATTGCATTTTCACAGGAAATTACATTTCTCTAGTTACATTTTATGTTTCCTTTTACTTTAAAGTTTAACATCGAATGCTGTTGTACTTTCAGGAACAAGACCAGTACATTCTGACATTAATGGGTAAAGACTTGTATGGCGAGGAAGGTGGACACAGTGGAACAGGGACTGTTACCATCAGTGTCCAGGATTTGAATGACAATCCGCCAAAATTGGAGAAAGACGAGGTGCTTTTCTTTCTTATATTCAACACATAAACATCATTATAGGCTAATCTGGTGTGTATTCTCAGACATCCAGGAAGTGATAAATACTGATAAAGCATCAACTCTGTGGACAACATCAAGTTCACCAGAGAGGTTGTTTTTGACAACAAGCAGCCTTTTTTGGACTGTTGGGTGCACATGGAAAGATTAACTCAAGTCAGAAGGAAAGGAAAAGGAACAGAAAAACATTAAAGAATCTCTCCAAAACTGTGGATATCCTAGCTTGGCTTTTGTCACATGACCAAAGTAATCTAAAAAACA
The DNA here is from genome assembly GCF_014905685.2 of Nematolebias whitei. NCBI lineage: Eukaryota > Metazoa > Chordata > Actinopteri > Cyprinodontiformes > Rivulidae > Nematolebias > Nematolebias whitei. The sequence continues at coordinate 24,773,597 of NC_056500.1, forward strand.
CCTTACAGAAGAGAACAAGGAGAAGTGTGCTATGTGTTGTCATCATTGTATGTTCCTATACAATGGCAAAATTGGTTCTCTGCATTTAATGCATCGCACCTGGGATGTACCCAGGTAGAGCAGTGGGCAGCTATGTGGGCGTCCGGGGAGCAATTGGGGATTGGGTGTCTTGCTCAGGGACATCACGACGTAGGAATGGCTGGGGATTGAGACTGGGACTTTGGGTTCCGAGTCATCTGCCCTGCCTCTACCCCATCTCGGCCCCCCCAATGAGAAGACCAAACACAAAAACAGTGTCATCCTAAATGTTCTGGTGTATCTGAGAAACTCCCAGGAATTTTTCCTAATGCAAAATCCCAGTACATTTCAAACTTGACAGGACTCTCAGACAGAGGCAGGTCAAGGACAGAACCCCCAAACCCAAACTGAGAGGAGTGGTGTCTGCAGGAATGTTCAGACCGTCATGTTGGAGAAACTAAACCACCTCTCCACAGACACATGGCTCAACGCAGGAGCGCAGCTCTTCAGGACCAGACTTAGTGGTCCACCTACATCTCAAGGATGAGGGACACTCTGGCGAGGACCAAAATGTTCATCTATGACCCATCACGTCAAACTAAGGATTAAGTCAAATTCGATAAAAAAGAACAAAACACATTCTCAAACTCCTGGCTCTTAAAGTTACATTTTGATAGCTAAATCATCCTGATATCATGAGTTAACAGAGAAATGCCTTGATTTGTTCTGCTAATCGGATAATCCCTGGAAAATTGGTCTAGATGTTATTTATTGCAAATTCTAACGAAGATTTCTTGACATCATTTGAAAGAGAAAACCTCAAACCATAATTTGGATGTTGAGATTTCCCAGCTGGAAAATAAGAGCTTTGCTGGTGCACAGGGAAAGTAATGAAACTAAACAGCTTTTCTGCTCCAAATCATTGATAGTTGTTGGTAATGCAAAAAAGTGTTGCAAAATATTATTCCAAGATTATATTTCAAACATTTCAGTCAAGGGACACATAGATAAGGTACTTTTTATTCATCTAATTTTCTCAAAATCGATTTATCAATTCATAGCTGCTTAGATCTCAACATACTACTTTGTGACGTTTTCCTCACTTCGATGTGATGGGTCACATATTTTGAACAGAAAAGACAGATGGTTTGAGAAGGGGGCGAAGGAAGCTATTTATGTTAAACAAAAAAAGCAACTTTAAACAGAGAGTCTCAGATTTCTTTTTTTTTTTTACTTTCAGTGGAGCAATAGGTACGCAGCACCCAGTCATTTTCATTCTAATCCAGTTTCATGACTGAGACCAAAGCAAAGACCCTGATGACCCTCAGAGGTTTAGGGAGTGAGATTAATCTGCATGCGAGTTTAGCTGCACAACAGATTAAAGCTTGGAACCTCACACTCTCCAGTTTTGAACTGAGAAAATTCCCGGAAAGCAAAGCTTCAACTATGGTAGAGAGGAATAGAAAATTAGCTGTTTAGTTTTGTATCAATGTAGGTTTTAATGTTTATCAGATTCAGAAATTTCTACTGTGAAAACATTTGATGGGTTTTAGTATTTGAGAATCCATGAAAACATTGACATGCTTGTGCTATTGATCAAAGAAATGATTGTCAGATGTGTTGTGAAGGTAGATATACGTGTTAATGTTATATTATATCGTATTGTTTTTTTTATTTGTAGTATGAAGGAAGCATTGAGGAAAATGAGTCTGGTGTGGAAGTGATGAGGCTCAAAGTAGAAGACCTGGACCTGGAAGGAACAGACAACTGGGAAGCTGTGTTTGATATTGTCCAAGGAAATGAGGCTGGATATTTCAGCATAAAAACTGACCCCAAAACCAATGAAGGCATCCTGATGCTGGAAAAGGTAGGCTTTATTTTTTCTCTCAGAAGAAACTTATGTGTTGTTCTCAGGTTTGAGTCCCAGTCTGTGCTCTACCTGCAGACCATTGTTCTTTATCTACTTACTTGTTTGTTCCATATAAAAGTCAGAGTCAGAATTTCTTTATTTGTCATTCGCACCACATGTGGTTCATGTGATGGAACGGAATTTTGTACACAGGGTCCCAGTTACATCCAACAATAAAATGTAAAACAAAAAAACAGTAATAAGATCTAAGATATAAACCAATAAAAACAATAACTAAAAATATGCTTAGCACAATTACAACAAAAACAATATGCCGAACAGCAGCATGAACACAAGTTTGTGTGAGCAGATGAGCTCAAATAAACACAGCAACATGAAACAGATCAGCAGCAACATGAAACAGATCAGCAGCAACATGAAGGGATTTTTCACAGTGATTATTCTCGTTAGAGATTCATGAGTCTAACAGCCTCAGGGTAGAAGCTGTTCCTCAGTCTGTGGTTCTACACTCATTGCTCCTTAACCTCCTTCCTGAGGGGAGCAGGGCAAAAAGTGTGTGTGCTGGGTGAGTGGGGTCCCCCATGATGCAGGTGGCCCTCGTCCTGCATCTAGAGATGTAAACATCTGCGATGGCGGGGAGGCCGACTCCAACAGACCTCTGTGCAGCCTTCACCACTCTCTGCAAAGCTCTTCCATCTGTTTCAAAAGTCAACTACAGTGAACTAAAATATTTTTAACGGGGGGGATATTGGTACCAGTATGTCTTTTCTTGGGGTCAAAAGCTAGTTTGAGATAACTGTGAACAAAAACACCACAATTTCACAATATGATGAGGTGCATCAGCTGTCATTTCAGTACATTCAGTATGAGTCCAAATGGGTTATTTTTTGGTTTCCTTTGTTCTAGCCTGTGGATTATGAAGATGTGAAGAACCTTGAACTGGGCCTGGTAGTGCACAACAAGGCCCCACCTTTTAATGGATCTGAGCCAAATTCTGTAATTGGGATTGGATTCGGAGGGGGAGCAGGTGGCGGTGCTGGCGGTGGTGCTGGCGGTGGTGCTGGCGGCGGTGCTGGCGGCGGTGCTGGTGGCGGTGCTGGCGGCGGTGCTGGCGGTGGTGCTGGCGGTGGTGCCGGCGGTGGTGCCGGCGGTGGTGCTGGCGGTGGTGCTGGTGGTGGTGCCGGCGGTGGTGCTGGTGGTGGTGCCGGTGGTGCTACTGGAGCATCTGGTGCCAGTGGAGGTGGAGGATTTAAAACCTACCCCATTAAAATTAATGTGAAGAACAAGCCAGAGGGACCACGTTTTAGCCCAGAGGTTAAAGCTATCCCAATTACTGAAGGAAGCCACAACATTAAAGAAACTATTGCCGTGTACCCTGCCATTGATATGGATACTGGAAAACCAGCTGAGAATGTCCGGTCAGTGGACACAAACCTAAAGCTTCTTAAGAGAAAAGCACTTTTATATCAATTCAACCTATTATTTCCTTAGGTATGCCAAAGGCTCAGACCCTGACAACTGGTTTACCATTGACCCAAAAACAGCTGAAATCAAACTGAACAAAATGCCAGACAGGGAGTCTCCAGTCCTTGTCAACGGGACATACATTGCTAAAGTACTCTGCATTACAGAAGGTAAGACTTTATAATAAATCTTTAAGTTTTAGGAAAATCTACTAAACCTTGTTGTTTCTCAAGATACAAAGGCCTTGCTCATCTCTTGTTTGATCTTGACTTCTAAAAAGTTCTTGCTCACATCAGTATGCCATTTGTTTTTTGTCATTAATGATAAGTGTGAACGAACTAATCCAAGGTGTAATGATACATTTATTCGTATTGATCACGGGACATGCATCAGGGTCTGGTGTGTGCAGATTACATTAGTTCCTGTAGATTACCATTCTTATTTAGATGTGGAGAAAAATGCCTTTTGCTAATTGCCGCAACAGAAAGAGAGAAAGGTAAAGATACATTCTACACCAAAGAAAGCAAATACATTTAGTTCAGATGAAACACAAAAGCTGTTTGTTTCAAATCAGCAGTGTTGATATACTGTATCTAGACCTCTCAAGTGGACCCAGAAGTTGAAGCCAGAATAGGACCGGCTTTCCTGTTGACTGGTTCAGGTAAAAGTTTTAAGTCCGACCTATTAGCATGCTACATCTGTGGTAGAGAAAAAAAAACCCCTAATGATTCTTAACTTGCATGGTCTGAAACACCATCTGCTTTCTATAAAAGAACATTAAAAGTGTCCCAGGAGCCCAATAAGCACCACTTACATATGAACTCTAGCATGCAGCTAGCTGAGAAGCTAGGTGTGAGCTGCATATTCTATACATTAATTTAATTGTCAGCCATCATGGAGATAAGAGGGGGAATTGGAAATAACCTCTATCTGTCTATTCTTATGTGCATGTTGTGATGCACATTAATTTATTCAAATTCATTATTCACATCCCACAGTGACAGGGGACATTAATATATTGCTTGTTTTCACGATTGTTTGTAAGGAACTTTATTACAATTAAAAAAGATATGGTAAGCCAAGCCAACTTCCCAACATCATGCTCCTGTTTCTGTTTGTCGTTCTCAGACATGCCATCTAAAACGGCTACTGGCACCATCGCCATCCAAGTGGAAGATTTTAATGACCACTGTCCCACGCTAACCAGTAATGTACAGACGATGTGCACAATGAAGAACACAGTGATTGTTGATGCTAAAGATGAGGATGCATTCCCTAATGGGCCTCCTTTTGAATTTGATATTGTCCCTGAGGGCACAGACGGAAAATGGCAAGTGGAACACCTCAATGGTAAGAAGAATGTTTTGAAAATCTATTGCCGTCAAAGCCTCTTTTAATGGCTCATTGTGGTCACCATGGTAATCACACACCTGTGTCTGTCATTCTCTGACTGTCAAGTTAATGACAAACTGAAAAGTAAGCTTCAATCAGTCACTGTGTGAAAACTATAAGTCAGATTTGAACAATTCTTGTACTGTGAGCAACAGACTGACAGTGGCATTCTTTACAGTAGAAACATCACCCAAAGTGTAAGCTGATCGCATAATATTGGTTATATTCTAAAACATTGACTATGGTATGCACGTGTTATTTCAAAGCTGCAGGATAAGGTATAGAAGAAAAAATTGTGACAGAATAGTAATAAAGATGCCTTTAAACCTCTGTGCTGGCACCCTTAAATAATAATTTTAGAACCAATGACTTAATAACGGCTTGTATTTTTTTCTTTTTTGAATGTAAGAAGAAGCTCACTTAACTAACCAAGGTGTAATAACTGTCCTGTGTCCTACAGAGACTTCAGCCATTTTGAGGGCTCAAAAATCCATGTGGCCTGGTTTTTACAAGTTGCAGCTTTTGGTGACAGACCAGCAGGGACTAGCCTGTCCAGAGCCGCAGAAAGTGACAGTCCAAGTTTGTGACTGTGAGGATGGAGTTCACTGTGGAAAACGAGGGGCCAATGGTCAGACTACGAAAAAGGCTGACCTAGGACCTGCAGGCATTGGACTGCTCCTTCTGGGCCTCTTGCTCCTTCTACGTAAGTTTGAAAAGATGGATAATCTCGTGATGAAAATAGCAACACCTACAGTACCACCTGGCGGCTGTGGTGCAGTGGTAGGTCAGCCGACTTGGGGCCATAAAGTAGCAGGTTTAAATCCCCGCCATGCTCAGATGTTGTGGTGTCCTTGAGCAAGACACTTAATCCCTAACTGCTACCCGGGCGCTTACATAGCTGCCTGCTGCTCCACCTGGGTTTATTTTATGTGTGACGGGTTAAATGCAGAGAACTAATTTTGGCATTGTATAAAAACATAAAATGATGACAATACATACCACTTTCACCTGTAAAAAGGCCAGGATATGTCATAGTTAAAATTCCACATGCAACCATTTTTCAGTGTTTCTGACAAACATTTTTTCCCAACTGAGGAGGCCTTTGCTGGGTCTTGACCCTCTCTTCAGATGCATGTTAAGAATGCATTGGGCTCACCATTATTGAAAGACTATGGTTGGTCTGCAATAGTTTTGAGCATGCAAAAACCTTTAATAATGGGTTTGTGGTGATTTTTTTTTTTCATACCGAGTGCGTCAGCGTCCTGGTAAGAGATTGAGAGTACGGTACCTGCCGGCTATATATATATATATATATATATATATATATACATATACATATATATATAAATGTGGTACTTGTGTTGTCTGACAAGGCTTGTTCTGCAATTATTTGACTAGGCTGGTTACAACTTCATCCAAATATGTTAACGCTGTCACTATGTGGTTGCAAAACTTAATCCACTCCAATATTTATCTTTATCCAATATACATTTATCTTATCCAGTATTTATCTAGTTGTGCTCAGTTGTCCCCCATTCATCTTTTAGACACAAAACACAGAGCTCTTGTTCTTATCATGGTCAGGCCTGCTAGACCAGGAAGAATAAACTGGTGGGTGTGGTCGAGGTTCTGTACTGAAAACTCCTTCACTTGTATTCTCGCATACAGCTTGATGGTGTTTACACAGCATGGTTCAATCTGATAGTAAATCCCCAGAAACCTTTGGTATACAATACCTTCAAAAACTGTTCATGCCCCTTGTACTTGTTCACATTTTTTATGTTACAGCCACAAGTTTTTTTAAAAATATTTTTAATTATGTGATGGACAAACAAAAAATGGTGCATAATTATGAAGTGAGGAAAATAATACGTTTTGTTTTTCAAAACATTTTTGCCAAAACAATCTGGAATGAAAAGGCAGCACGGTGGCACAACTGGTAGAGCTGCTTCCTCTCAGCGAACAGGTTTTTTTAATTTTTTTAATTTTTTTTTTAGCCTTTATTTATCCAGGTAGTCTCATTGAGCCACGAGAACTCATTTCCAAGAGAGACCTGTTTAGGGAGCAAATGGTGGGGGTTTAGGGCCTTGCTCAGGGGCCCAGAGTGGGGCGAATGAGGGTGGAGGGAGGTGTGAGTGTTTTACCTTTTCCACCCACATTTTGATGTTGACGGTACCGGGAGGTGAACCTGCGACTTTCCGATCACAAGCCCATCTTCTAACCTCTGCGCCACCACTCCCCATTTGAACCAGGTTACCCTGGTTCAAATCCCGGTCTGGGGGCTTTTCTGGGTGGAGTTTTCATGTTCTCTCCATGCATGCGTGGGTTTTCTCTGGGTACTCCAGTTTCCTCCCACAGACCAAAAACATGTATGTTAGGCTGATTGGTAACTCTAAATTGTCCCTAAATGTGAGTGAAAGAGTGAATGGGTTTTTTTTTGTCTCATTTGTCTCCATTTGTCCCTGTGATGGACTGGAGACCTGTCCAGGGTGTACCCCCGCTCTTCAAACTGTGATTGCTGGACATGTGCACCAGTGACCCCCATGACCCAAAATGGAAGAAGCGGATAAAGATGATGGATGGATGGAATCTGGAATGTTTGGAGAACATTTGCATTCAGTCTACTTTACTCTTATACCACTAACTAAAATTCTGTGCAGCCATATATTTAGTAGAGTTCACCTGTGTGTAATTTAATCTTAGTATATACAAAGCTGTTCTGTGAAGGCCTCAGAGGTTTTTTCTGTCACGATCAGCAGTCTCTGCTTGCCCCCCCATCTGCTCAAGTCTCTTGCCCTTTATGCCTTTTTCACATCCTCTGTTCCATGCCTCATTCACAGCCCCTCATGCCATGTTTCTTCCCCCTTCATGTCTCATTTCTGCTCAGTCATGCTCCACTCTCGAGCTCTGCCTCTCAGCCACACCCACTTCACCTACAGCTCAATCAGCCTCATGTGCTGCACCTGCTGTCTGCCCTAATTAAGAGCTCTTGTTTCACTACTCCTGGCCAGATTATCAAACCCTTCATGGTGTTAGATGTCCAGCCATCTTGTTCCTGCTCTAGTTCACGCCTGATACTAGTGATGGGTAGATGAGGCGCCATGAAGCGTTTCAACACATTGCCAAGCTGTACTGTAGTGATGGCGAGATGAAGCTTGATGAAGCGCTGAGTCTTTCCATCAAATAGCTCGACTCATGATCCAATGCACCATGGCGCTCTACTGCGCCATCAAGTGGACTATAAATGTAAAACCGGTAGATGATTATGCAAAGCTTTAAGTTGAATAAAACAAACAAACAAAAAAAAAAACCCCACAAAATCATGTTTGTGAGGACCTCAAATAGTCTAAATTTGATCCACAAATGATCTTAATCTGTCTTTATGTTGCTGGTGATGATGAATTTTTCTGTCTGCCCCTTATATTTCGAATCTCGTGCATGCAAACGAGCCAGTTCCTGAATCGGTAACGTGGTACGGCCCGCTAGCGAGGCCTCGAACATCACTACATGCATCATCAATACACGCCTTGATACACGCTCCACATAAATCTTCCTGGATTACTCGACACACGCTTCGAAGCCTTGACACAGAAGGACACGTCACTACTGTATTGATACTGTGTAAATTCTGTGTCACTGAATACTGACACCTGCTGGAACTTACAAATCCCTACAGGCAACCTAGTTGACAGACTCAACTGATACTAATTTGATGACCTAGTGTATACAATTATATAATTTAAGTCATTGTATTTTATATTGTATTTAATATTTTCATTTAAATGTAAAATATCTTTGATATTTTTAGATACAGTCAATAAATAATGTGAGCATGTATCATAACGTGAAAATATAAGTGAACATGTTGTGAATGAAGATGCTTGTGGACTGGGATTGGTGTTTTTTTTTTAACAAATTTTTATTCTTAAAAAAAACAAGTTTGGCTGGCAGTTCTTCAGGTTGAAATTCAGCAGAGCCTCGTCCAGCATCTGCTTCCTGGAAGCTTGATGGTTAGAAATGAGTTAAAGAATAAAATAATAGGAATTAATTATCAATAAAGCAACTGTGAGTAAGTTGTAGAATGACTGTATACCTGAGTTTACCTTGGATGTATTTGGGACTTCTTTCTCATGCCTGGCTCTATAATGCAGTGATCCTCACTATTTTATTTTATTTTCTCAAAAGAGCCTGACAGATCAAAGTCAAGGGGAAAGCTGCAATATCACTCCAAGTCACAAAAAAAAAAAATAAAAAAAAATGGAACAACCCACCTATGAACAAAAAAAAAAAAAACACAGCCAGCACATTATCTGCTTAAACAAAATGTACATTAGTACTGAGATGAACGGAAGCTGTGGTGCAAATTGACTTTCTTCATGTTGTATTTGTAATCTGTTGTTGCAACCACAGTGGGGCATTCAAGATGGGCATGGGTCAGTTGGATTCTCTGTTTTTGCTTGATAGTGTTCATGGTTAACAATGTTGACTCACATGGTGTCAACATTTCAGCTTTTAGCTATTACCTCAATCCCATGAAGAAAACACAAGTCAACAATAACAATGAATACCAAAGTCCATGCTCAACAATGAATATGCTGTAATATGCGTACAGATGAAGATGCCCCCCTTCACATTTCGGCCTGCCCCTTCATGTAACCATGCCTAAAACCGGCCCTGTGATGCTCCTACTTCACTACAGATGACAGAAGGTGCGGAGACATGTGGAGCTGGTAATGATTAGCTGATCCATCTGAGGTTAACAGGGCATTTTTTACGTCTTTTGACCGGCGGGTCAGTAGACGCGTTCGGCTGGGGTCGCGGCCAGTGATAAGCTGATCCATCTGAAGCTTTACAGGACTTTTTTTTTTAACCTCTACCAGACGGTCGGACTTGCCTCCTCTTCAACAAAGATTAACACAATTTTATATTGTGCATTCTTATTTAGTTTTTTTTGCACTGTATGATTTGTAAAACCGCATCATAGAAGCCCGAGCCGACATGCACAATCATTGCGCAATGCGCCAGCACGTTTTAAGAATTTAATAAAACAAAAATGAAAACAAATGGCTTGTTTTCCGATATGAACTCAAAATGGTCCCACAAGACAAAAACCTTTCATTTGGTTTGAGGCTGCTCCATAATTCTTGATGTATTTAATGATGACCAACAAAAGATCAAAGATTCTTTTGGCAGATGCATCACATTAGAAGACACGCTTCCTTATAAACAGTTGGGCGCGTCAGTGTCAGTTCGAAACGGCTCCTTTATCGGTCACGTGACTTTCTAATAGTGATACGCGCACCGACACAGGTTTTACTCTATGAGCTCGACGCATGCGCCGACGCATCGGTGTTGCTGGACCCATCGTTACCTGATACTCAAGTCTTGTTTTTGGATTCGACCTCATGCCTCGTCTTTGGGATTTACCTATCTGCCTGCCCCTCGTTTGATTTGTCTGCTTCATCTGACCCTGGTACAACTACATTTTCTGCCTCAGATATTAGATTTAGGATCACCTTTTGGACTTGTGTTTGGAACTCTGACTCCCTGTGCTTGACCCCTGCTTCGCCTTCTGTTTAATGACCCTGGATTACCCTACTGTTCACCGAATTAAAGGCCTTCTTCTGCAGCTACTTTCCCACCAGTTACAGTGACATCATCCTGCCCAGCTCCAACCGGTAGCCCCACCTCGCCTACCTGTGATGTGCTGACAGGTGGCTCTCTCCCTCAGCCTGTGAGGACCTGTCATCACAGTTGCATCCTGATTATTTTATTTATTCTGCAGCTGCAAAATAAATAAAACTGTTCTTGTTTTTACTCTTGTCTTTGTCTCTTTGTCTCTTGTCTTTGAATCCAAATACCCGGTCCATGACATTTTCAGGATATTAGTGATCAAACAGCATCATGAAGACCAAGGGTTTTGGGATTTTAGCCAAGAAGTGTAGCCAAGAAAACAACATAAAAACATGGTATATTTTAAGGAGCTACAAAGATCCACAGTCCATGTAGGATAATGTGTCCACAGAACTACTACTAGATGTGCACTTCACAAATCTGGCTTTTTATAGAAAAGTAGAAAGAATTAAACTGTAATTGGAAGGAGGAAATATGTTTGTTTTTTTTTTGCTCAGTGTTGCTGAGAAACAGCCAGGTAAGTGTAGGGTCTGTGATTTATATTGCAAGAATTAGGCTTTTAGACTGTATATAATTTTGCTCTAAAACTAAACTGTAAGTGTTTTTGGTCAAATTGATTTTAAAAGTGACAAAAAAAAAAAAAGCCAACAACAACTTGTCAGATGCTGCTAGATAAACACAATACAATAATTGGTTTATTTTTGCAGACATAATTTGCCTTTCTTTAAATTGAACTTCATTTGTCTCTTTCTTCTTTTTTTTTTACAGTTGCTCCCTTGTTATTGCTCTTCTGCCCTTGTGGGGCTACTTCCACATTTCCAGACATCTTTTCTGAAATGCCTTTTGACACTAAGTCCCACCTCATCAGCTACAACACTGAACGCCTGGGAGACAACACAGTAAGATATTCAGACAGCTTAAGTCTTCATGTGGTGTCACTGTTAAGAACGATATTTTGTATAAGGGTCACCTTATATTTACTGGTGTGTGTGTATGAATGTATATACCTGTATATATTTTTTTCTTCTTTTTTTCTTTTTATCAAAAAAGGGCGAACTAACATTTGTACCTTTGGCCTTTCTAGGACGTACCACAGCTGCATGTACCAGCACAAGAGGCTATGGGATTACATCAGAATCAAGTAGAGGTAGCACCTGGTTTACTGCAGTCAGTCCACTCCCTGTATAGGATGAACGAGATGGATGAGATGGATGGGATGAATTGGATAAATGGAAGTACGTTTCAAGATCCTTCCTCCAGTGTCTACAGAGATGGGATGTGGGGGATGAACCAGTGGGATGGCAATGGCTACTCAGAGACTGAAAGCAGAGAATCACAAAGAGGTGGTGGGATTTTTGATGGCATAGGTCTGTCGGACAACTTCTTACGACAGTACTACAACAAGGTGAGTAAACAACTAACCACAAGGACACATTCAAAATACTCTTAAAAGCTTTTATGTAGTTTTTGTGTCTTCATGTACAAACTACTGTATAAAAACCTTGTTGATGTACTGTATTCAGATGGTTTTCAAGCCAGTTATTCCAGAGCTTTGAACAAATCACTTTTATAGTTTGACATCCTGGTGTGAATTACGACAACGTGTTGGTTTGTCTGTTGTCTTTGCTAAAGAAAACAAGCTAAAACAACTTCTGTTCTGGAAAGCAACTGCATTTTTATTGGACCTTTGAGGTATAGTTGGGTTGATATGATACAATTTTCCACCTAGTTCCGTTTATATAGCACCAACTCACAAGATTAAATTAATTAAATGAATTAAATGAATTTAGTTGTGAATTGGTGCTATCTACAGCAAAAAGTCAGCAGATTGCATCAAATAATAAACTTATTACAAACCCCTATTCTGAGCAGCACATTGGCACAGTGGAAAGGAACAGCTCCCCTTTAAGATGTAGAAAACTTCCAGAGGAACCTGAACCAGACTCAGGATGGGAGGACATCAACCTCTGAAGATTGAGAGGACAGGAAAAGGACACAAACACAGCAAGACAAGTCCAGGTGTAATTTCTGACAAGAAACACAAAGAAAAAACAATAAGAATAATTCATCCATTTTCTTTTACACACTTTTTCCTTTTTGGGTTGTGGGTCAGTGGTGCCCATATCCAACAGTCACTGTGCAAGAAGCAGGGGACACCTTGGACAGGTCTCCAGTCCATCACAGGGACACAGAGACAAACGAGACAAACAACCAATCACTCTCTCTCTCACACCTAGGGACAATTTAGAGTTACCAATAAGCCTAACATGCATGTTTTTGATTTGTGGGAGGAAACTGGAGTACCCGGAGAAAACCCATGCCCAGAGAGAACATGCAAACTCCACCCAGAACGGTGCCAAGCTGGGATTTGATCTGGCAATCTTCTTGTTGAGAGGTGGCAACTCTACCAACTGATCCGCTGTGCCACCCAATAATGATAATAAAAATAATAATGATGATGATAATAATAACTGCATCATGACAATAAACAAAAACTGTATAGGCAGGATAGGATAAATGGGTTAGGTGCCAGCCCACTTCTACTTGGAACAACCTAACCCTCCTAATGAGTGTGGCCCTCTGAGGGCTTTCTAAAATAAATGGCCTCAGCAAGAGAAAGGGTTCCCAACCCCTGTTTTAAGTGTACTGGGGTCATCAACCAGTGTGAATGTTATTAACCCTTTCAAATGGGAGGTGAAACATATCCAAGAAACACAAAAAATGTCAATTTATCTTCTATTTAAGTGTTGGACATTCTCGTATACACACACCAGCACACACTCTCCAGCCTGTTCTTGTCAGAGCTGTCCTCCTAACAGATGATGAAAAACACATGTGGCTCATTTTATTCTGCTAGCTTAAGATAAATTGCAGTACACAGTTTACTTTAATTTATTTTCTATGTAACTAAAAACTATATTTTTTCAACAGATGACCAGTGGGGATGATAAGCTTAATGTAAAGGATGGTCTGCTGGTCTATGACTTTGAGGGCCAGGACTCCCCAGTTGGTTCCATTGGCTGCTGCAGCCTACTAGAATCTAAAGATGACCTGCATTTCCTGGACAATCTTGGACCCAAGTTCAAAACTCTTGCTGAAGTATGTGGAGGCACCAAGATCCAAACTGAGACAAAACAAGTGGTCTCTCCTCTGCCTAATGTTTCTGCGACTAAGATTCAAGCATCAGAATCATATTTGGTAGCTACTCCACCGATGTCCTCGCCACCCAAACTTCCTTTACCTGAAAAAACAAATCATATTGTCATGAATGAAACCACTAAGCAATCTGAGACGATGAAGGAAAGCACGACCACGGTGAAGGAAGAGATGGCCTCAGTGAAACAAGGGATGGGAAATCAAAACCAGATGCTTTTTGTTCAGCAGCAGCAGCAACCTGTCTACTACACCACTGCACCTATGATGCAGCCAGTGCACTATGTTGTTCAGCCGGCATTTCAGAATGCCATGGTACTGGCTGAGGCACCAGCCACCAACCTTCAAAACATGATTCTGGTTACCAACTCTGACACTGGATCTTCTCATGGTGTTCTAGTTCAGGGTCAGACAATGATGTCCAGTCCACAAGCCCAGGGCCTCAGCCCAGTGCTGAAGAGCAGTGGAATCTATGGAAGCTACAACAACCTGATCCACTCTGGAAACCTTTCTGGGTCCCAAACCATGATGGTTGTCGATGGCAAGGTTCCAGCAGGGTCAATGAAAATAATCAATGGGAGCCAGGCTGGCCTCATTCAGGGAGGTGCAATATCAAGAGGAGAACTATCAGGATCCCAGAGTTACCTGATAGTTGGAGAGCCAACAAATGGTAGAAGGCAGCAGGTTCAAGAGGCAAAAGGTGTCCTACAGAAGAATGAGGTGTCTGCATCACAAAAAACCCACAACAGAAAAGGAAACAAATCCACCGGCTCTCATAACAGTGCCTCTTCCACGGCAGTAAATACAACATCCACCATTCGTAACACTGTGGTGCAGAATACCAAAGAAGTTCACTGAGACGCACTACGGAACCAGTGGTCGACTTTTATTAAAAACCAGGAGGCTTGTAGCTCTGATCTGTTCCTGCTGGTGATGGGAATCCTACCCATCTCAAGTAATTCAAGATGACTGTTGTAGATATAAGGCTATGGAGACGTGCAAAAGTCTGGTCAGAATTTTTACTGCAGCTAACTTTGTGTAAAATAAACAGTTAGTGTTCAGACAAGATTATTGTATTCCAAAACCAAAAGACTCGGCTAAAGTGGTTTAAACACTGTTTTGTGGCCAAAGGCATACTGCTAACTGCTAAGACAGATGAAGCTTGATACTCAAAGTTTAATTCAGGCTTGTTTTATTTTTGTAAAATATTTTTTTTTCAGGTGAGTTACAGTAAAAGTACTAAAGCAACATGTCAAGAGTTAATTTTGTTAAAGCACATTTAGTTTATTCAAGTAATGCTCAAGCAACAATAAAGCTTTTGGCAGTGGACTGTATAGAGAAAAAATTTGGTCTTCGTAAATTTTTATTTACTGATGTAGCTAATGCCAAAAATTCACTTTTGAATGCTGCACTATTTTTTCACTGCTCTAACCAGGTAATGGGCTAAATAAAATCAGTCAGTTGTTAGTAATAAAATAGTGATAAGCTGATTCTCAAACTATATGAGTTTGTTCCTCTGTTGTCTTAGCCTTTTTGCACATGTTGAATATGTTTCTCCTCATCGGAAGATGTGCTGTCCATGGTCATTAAATATGACTTTGTGGTGTTGTAAGAATTTTATTTTTTTACACCTAATAAAAAAAAAAAAAAGTGGAAATCGGTGGACGTGTTTTTAAAAATTAATAATTTTGTTAAAGTTCAAATAAACACAAATGTTAGAACCAATTTGCTTTCTTTGGTGTCTTCTTACTGAACTAAATAGGTGTTGGTCCACGTTAACGTCAGGCATGTTCTTATTGTGGGTCAGAGCAAATGTGGTTGTTACAAAACAGGAAGCTATGATTTAACCCTGTAAAAGTCCTTAAACTTAACTGTTCCTGGAAAGAAAATTTGCACATTTTACTTTAAATATCTGCAGAAAAGTAGTTTTTATTGACATTTTTGATATTGATGAACTAGTCAATGCTTAAAAACTCTTTCAGCCTAAAATCAAAATATCAAATTAATTAATTATAAAAATTCACACTTCAAGTGTACTGAAAACTGACAATTAATCTTATACAAATTGTTGCAAAAGAAATAAAATATCCTGTCATGGGAAGATCCTTCATCCCTATACCAACAAGGCAACATGTGGATCTTCTATTTTATACCAAATGTTTACTTGTGCACAATACAAGTGTGTTTTTACCCTTTACATCTGAACTAAAACACATTTTTAAATTATAGTTGGCTTCTGCAGCAACCAGCAGCTGCAAAGGAGGAGCCTGAATCTGCCTGATCTAATATGAATCATGAGCATGAATCTAATATTCATACAAATGATCTGATATTCATGTAGATGATCAGATTCATGAAGATGACCTAATATTCATGCAGGTGCAAAAGGAGGACCATTAGCCTAACAATTGATCGTTAGTGCCCTGATGGCCGCTTGCTGCTATTCATAAGGGGCTGAGAGATACTAGCAATAACGACATTGTTGTGAGGATTGTTTCTTTGGTGTGTGCTGCCCTCGTGTGGTCTATCTATTTTCTTACCTCTTGTTTCTCTCACGTTTTCCCTCTGTTAATTTGGGACTACCATAGCAATGCGTAGGAGAGCAGTGCATTGCCTTGCTTGCATGGAAGGCACCTATTGTTATCCACCCAACTTGGGTTTCTTAACTGTATTGACTAATTCCGTTCACCTGTCACTTCACCCAGCTGTTACTGTTTACCCCTTATTAGTGTCCCTGTATATCCTGCTCACACAGCCTCATGTTCGTGCTGCTGTTCAACATAATGTTTTTATGCTACTAGTGCTTAGTGTAGATTTAGTTGATATTTTGATTATTTATTATTATTATTTATTATATATTTTTTATTGATTTATTTATTATTTATTATATTTCGATATTTTGATACATTTTATTGTTGGATGTAACTGGGAACCTGTGTACATAATTTGATTCCACCACGTGTACCACATGGGGTGCGAATGACAAATAAAGAACCTTGAATCCTTGAATTCTTGTCTCTGTTTCCCTGTCCGAGGATTATCCTTCCTATATTGTCCAGGTCTGCATCTGTTCCACTTGTGAATGCTCCTCATGTTATTTGTAAGTTTTTTGCTGCCACGTCAGCCTTTTGTTTTTCTTTACAAAATAAAGAGTTTTAGTTATTTCATCCTCGGAGTTCCCTGCATCTTGCCTGCACTCTGGGTTCAACCACGAGGCCTCCACCCATATAACAATGAACGAGTTCTCTTCATAAAGACAACTTCCTTTACTCCTCTCTCAAATCAGCGTTCCTGTGAATATCTTCATCCAGTGTTTAGTTTCCATGATATAAGACTGATCACAGCCCTCTGACACTGAACAGCATGGGACTGGATCTTTGGGATGAACCAGTCTGCCGTAAAGTATTTTGGTGTTTAAAAGCCACTGGGACGTCAAGTTTAGAAAATAAATGTCTCAGTTTTTCTGATACTCCCGCAACATATGGAATGACCACTGGTCTGGGTTCCTCCTTTTCACCTGTTGGCTGACTGGAGTCCTGTTTGGGTTTCTTCTCTGCTTTCAGGAAGGCCCAGTTAGGATATCCACATTGCTCTAAAGCCTGTCTTGTGTGGGATTTCTCCTTCTGCCTGGCTCCTGAGTTCGTGGGGACGCCGTCAGCTTTGTGAATTCTGATGAGTTCTAACTTGTGCTCCAGAGGGTGATGGGAATCAAGCCACAAATACTGGTCTGTGTCGGTGGGTTTGCGGCACACCTCAGTTTGAAAATGTCCTCCATCAGAGACTGAGACCTCACAGTCCAAGAAAGCCAACCTACCATTTTTTACAACTTCTTGTGTGAACTTGATCTATTTATCCACAGAGTTGATGTGATCAGTGAAATGTTGGACTTCCTGAGATTTAATTTTAACCCAGGTGTTGTCAACATACCTGAACCAATGACTTGGTGGTGTAAGAGTACCACCGACTGCAGCTCCTCTCTCCAAGATGGCCGCTAATTGCCACCAGCTGCCGGCCATCTCTCTGATGAGGTCCTCGACTACAAAAGGCAGCAGTCGAGTTCTACTCTTCGCTGGAGCATTGTGCTTTCCTATGGTATTTATGCTTCCAGCCTGTCCTTTGATATATAAAAGAGTTATTTACCTTGTTCTCTGCGTTCCCAGTCATCCTGCCTCCTTGGATTCCTTCAGGTCCTGGTCTGCCTCAGTTCTGTTCCTTGTCCTTGTGCCTGTCCTCCAACTTGCCTGCCGTGCCGATTCATCTCTCTCTCTGGACCCATTTGGATTCACCTCAGTGCTCTACCAAAACCATCAAACCTGTAAGAGAAAATAAAACACGATCAGCTGCAGGATTCAACCCTTACTTCAACCCACCTGACCTTTTCCTTGTTTCCCAGGGGCTCCAGAGGACCACTTGTAAAATTTCACTAGTACATAATAAACACTTTTAAGATTTTACCTTGTGGAGTCTTGTCTAGTTCTTGGTCTCGTACCAATCTCGGTTTCCTGAAATCATTACAGGTGGTGTCTCTGAAAAGGATGTCAAAGCTCTCTTTTCTACCTCCTCCATGTACAGGTTGGCCACAATAGGAGAAACTGGAGACCCCATAGCACACCCATGTTTCAGCCTATAATATTGCCCCCATATGTAAAATAGGGGGCAGTATGGTGGGTCAACTGGTAGAGCTGCTGCCTCTCAGCGAGCAGGTCCCTGGTTCAAATCCCAGTCCGGGGGCCTCTCTGGGTGGAGTTTGCATGTTCTCTCCGTGCATGCGTGGGTTTTCTCCGGGTACTCCACTTTCCTCCCACAGACCAAAAACATGCATGTTAGGCTGATTGGTAACACTAAATTGTCCCTAGGTGTGAATGACAGCGTGAATGGTTGTTTGTCTCGTTTGTCTCTGTGTTCCTGTGATGGACTTGCGACCTGTCCAGGGTGTATCCCGCCCCTCGCACAGTGATTGCTGGACATGTGCACCGGTGACCCCCGTGACCCAAAATGGAAAAAGCGGGTAAAAGATAATGGACGGATGGATGTGAAGGAGGTTGACTGCAGGCACAGTTTCAAGGGTTGACAGTTGCTCTGTGGAAAGTGTGGTCCTCAGTGCTGCTCAGAGTGGTGTCTGATTTTGATCTTAAACTGACCACCTCTACTGCATCATCAACAGGAATACACATAAAGAGTGATGTGACATCAAAAGAAACCATTGTTCATCAGTCTCCATGATGACATCTCTCACCTTATCCACAAAGTCCACGGTGTTCGGTATGTGGTGTTCTGAACTGCCAACTAAAGAGTTGAGTACAGATGCCAGATATTTGGAAAAATTGTAAGTAACAGAGTTAATCATAATAACTCAGACTGAAATCTGGAAGATCACTTCAGGAAGTGTCACGAGCCAAAAAGCCTTGGTATCATTTGATTGTCACTAGTTTATTTTTGAGCTCCTCGTGTTTGTCTGCATTCTTGGGTTCAAACCTCCTGAAAATGTTGACACCAGCGAGGAAGACTCAGGACTGTTGAACAGCTAGAATCCTACATTTGACAAGGATGAGACGTTTCCTCCAAAACCTCCAGCAACTGGTATTCTTAGTTATTGGATGTTTATAAACTGTTGTTAAAAGAAGTGAGATACTTCTTAGTGAGAAATGTGGATCTGGAACCACTTTAAAATGATGTGTTGCTTCAATCAAATTTAAGATTACCTAATCTTTTACTATTTTTATTGATAAAGGAATTACATAACTGTTATTCTCCAAAAGGTAAAAACAAATGACTGGAGGAGATCAGCGGAGTCTGCTCGACTAACAACAGCAACAGTCATTCCAGTCACCTTCTCACAATGAAATCATTACTGTTTCCACAATGTCTTCTGGCCCAGATTTTTTAAGTAATGCGTCAAAAATAGTAAAGAGTACTCCTGCTCCCTGGTGGACAAATGACACCACAGCAGCTCATTGGCTAACACTAGTTCTCCGTTTTTGTCTTCATATAATCAGCAGTGGACAGAATTTAACAAAAGTTTGAGAAGTTTTCATTTTATATACATTTACATTTGTAAATACAACAATCTATGCAAAAAAAATACATTTTCATTATTTTTTGTAAGAAATTTAAATACACGGGCAGCACGGTGGCACAACTGGTAGAGCTGCTGCCTCTCAGCGAGCAGGTTCCTGGTTCAAACCCCGGTCCAGGGGCCTTTCTGGGTGGAGTTTGCATGTTCTCTCCGTGCATGCGTGGGTTTTCTCCGGGTGCTCCGGTTTCCTCCCACAGTCCAAAAACATGCATGTTAGGCTGATTGGTAACTCTAAATTGTCCCTAGGTGTGAGTGAGAGAGTGAATGGTTGTTTGTCTCGTTTGTCTCTATGTGTCCCTGTGATGGACTTGCGACCCGTCCAGGGTGTACCCCGCCCCTCGCACAGTGATTGCTGGACATGGGCACCAGCGACCCCCGTGACCCAAAATGGAATAAGCGGGTAAAGAAAATGGATGGATGGATGGAATTTAAATACACATCAAATCTGAGCACAACATCTCTATAATTGACTGAGATAAAGTGATTTTGTGTGATTTAAAGTCAGTTGGCTGTGGCAGCCTGCTTAAATCTGGTTGAGTAAAAGTTGGTTAGTTGTACATGTACATCCAACGTTTACTTGTTGAAAGTTTCAATAAAACTTGTATAGTGGTTCAGAAGATATTTTGCAAACAAACCAACTTAGACACAGACAAAAACATCACCTGCCTTTTCTTTTTTGTGGCAGATGATAAGAGTGTCAGAGAACTGCTGAAACTGTCCAGATGACCTGACTGAAAATTGTTGGATTGTATACCTGGATTATTGAGCATGGACTTTGTTGGTTGGTGTTTTTGTTGATTTGTTCTGCAGCATTTGTGCAGAAGGAACTACAGGTCCTTCTAAAAAAATTAGCATATTGTGATAAAGGTCATTATTTTCCATAATGTAATGATAAAAATGAAACTTTCATATATTTCAGATTCATTGCACACCAACTGAAATATTTCAGGTCTTTAATTGTTTTAATACTGATGATTATGGCATACAGCTCATCCATCCATCCATCCATTTTCTTTACCCGTTTATTCCATTTTGGGTCACGGGGGTCGCCGGTGCCCATGTCCAGCAATCACTGTGCGAGGGGCGGGGTCCACCCTGGACGGGTCGCAAGTCCATCACAGGGCCACATAGAGACAAACGAGACAAACAACCATTCACTCTCTCACTCACTCACACCTAGGGACAATTTAGAGTTACCAATCAGCCTAACATGCATGTTTTTGGTCTGTGGGAGGAAACCGGAGTACCCAGAGAAAACCCATGCATGCACGGAGAGAACATGCAAACTCCACCCAGAAAGGCCCCCGGACCGGGATTTGAACCAGGGACCTGCTCGCTGAGAGGCAGCAGCTCTACCAGTTGTGCCACCGTGCTGCCCGCATACAGCTCATGAAAACCCAAAATGCCTGTCCCAAAAAATTAGCATATCATGAAAAGGTTCTCTAAACAAGCTATTAACCTAACCATCTGAATCAACGACGTAACTCTAAACACCTGCAAAAGATTCCTGAGGCTTTTAAAAACTCCCAGCCTTGTTCATTACTCAAAACCGCAATCATGGGTAAGACTGCCGACCTGACTGCTGTCCAGAAGGCCATCATTGACACCCTCAAGCAAGAGGGTAAGACACAGAAAGAAATTGCTGAACGTTGGTTACGTACTGTAACCCCAGATTCTATGAATATAAGCGTAGCCCTTTAAGGCCTTCGCTTTAGTGGGTTTATCCCGTTATGCAGAGCATAAGCACTGAAAAAATTAGTCCACGCCCACCTGCTGTGTGGGCCCTACCCGGTCCGTATAAATTACGTTAAGAGCGGGAAATCTGCTCCCAAAATAGCTTTTTTCTTCAGCCATTTAGGAGCCAGTGAGGCCCGACGCTTAAAGGGCTACGCTTATATTCATAGAATCTGGGGTTACAGTACGTAACCAACGTTCTATGTCATATAAGCTTCGCCCTTTAAGGCCTTCGCTTTAGTGGGTAAAGGGCGAAGCCGATGTGGTCCTCGCCTCACTGGGTCCATTCGAACACAGTAAGAAGCGGAAGCTTGCCCAAAAAACGTCTTGTCACTCAGCTCCCCATGTGCATAACTACGCATCGCGTAATTATGTGCCATGCACAGACGCATGTTGTGTAGCTATGCGTTCTGACAAAGCATGAATACCCCGGAAAACTTTCAACGGGAAGAAGAAGTTGAAAA
>NC_056500.1:24795501-24800112 GCF_014905685.2 Nematolebias whitei
GGGGGGGGGGGCATGAACCAACTGGTTCATGGCTGAACAGTATAAACAGATTAATGTCCATAAATTGATTATAAATCAATTGAACTGATTGGTAACAATAATCATGAACTGATTAGTGACAATATAACCAAAATCACAGACACGACTTGTGACTGATAACAACATCTCACACTGTAATGCATGCAGACAGAAGTGAGCTTAAACAGAGTTCCATGAGAACAATAACATTCATTCTGTTAGAGCACTAAGGACAGAATGTGTCATGGAACGAGCCGTTACATCACGTAGGTAAAAGCGAATAAATGAGCAGGGTGTTGACCATGCAGCCGCAGTGCAGATGTCCTGCATTGACATACCATTATGCAGAGCAGTCGAAGATGCGATACCCCTGGTCGAGTGTGCTTAGAGGTTGACAGGAGGCTCTAAATCTGATGCTCTGTAGGCTTCAGAAAAGGCCTCACACAGCCAGTGTGACAAGCGCTGGATGGATAACGGCGACCTGCAGAAGCATCTCTATAATGCACAAACCATTGTTGAGTTTGAAACGCATTGCAGCTGTGTGCGTTATGTAACACGTCAACGCCCGCACCGGGCAGAGAAGATGAAAAGATGCTTCCTCTTCTGATCTGTGGGGGGGAAAAGACCCCTCCAACGATATCACTCTTGATTTAAAAGAGCTCGTGATGTTTTAGGCATAAAAGCTGGGTTGGTCTTAAATCAGCTGAGCTGCCCGTCAGCCTAATTCTAAGGCATGACGAAGCAACAGAGAGGGCAGATAAATACTTACCCTCTTAGCGGGTGTTAAAACCAGCAACAGGGCTGTTAAAAGAGACAAGAATTTAAATGAAACCTGATCCAGAGGCTCAATTGAAGCTTTGATCAGGGCTCGCAGGACCAGCGTTAAACCCACTGTGGAAAACGAGTGGGCGTGAAAACAGGCCTACATCTCTGTACACCTTTTAGAAACCGCTTCATCAGCGGGTGATAAAAGCTGTTCTGTCTCCAAACCCTTTGTGGCAGGAAGAGATGGCTGCAATCGTACGTTAAAGCGTACTGAAAGCCAACTCCCTATCCATCAGCTGTTGTAGAAAAACAACACGCCGCTTAAAAGGCATGAGGTGGTCTCTAAACCTTCTCTGTGCACCAGCGCTGAAAAGCCGTCCCCTTGATGTGTACAGAACTGTGGTAGATGCAGCACGTGAATCTTGAATTGTGCACACTATCTCCTGAGGGAGACCCATCCTCTAAGTGGAACCGCTCAGCGGTCAGACCCACCGGTGTTGACCTATTTCTGGGTAACTCTTGGTCGCTCCTCCTGCCTGAAGGAGAGCATCCTTCCTCCATGACAGTTCCACGGCGACCCAACAACAGACGTTGCAGGCCTGGGAACCATAGTGCGTTCACACGCCGGGAGCCACCAAGGAGAGCTGTCAATCCCTCCTCTTGAACTCGGTTCATGGACCGTAAAAAACAGAGGAGGTGGGGGGGAAAGAAACGCGTAAAAAGCGTTTTGGGCCACCGACTGTGAGCAAATGCGTCCCCCCCCAGCGATGGATCGTCTCGCGGGCTCAGGGAAAACCGTAGTTGACATTGAGCGTTCTTCTCGCATCGCAAACAGGTCCACAGCTGCTTTGCCAACTTCTGCTGCGTCTGAAAAACATCAGATCCGGATGGAGGATCCGGTCCACGTAACGTGGGCCGCCCTTGGACGTCACATCAGAACACCGGATATGTAAACCGCTCTAATAAAAGCAGGTTTTGATGAACCCAACTCAGTAGCTTTCGCACAATGTGTAACATCTGGCTGAACGCACACTCTGATGGTTATGTATGCAGCAGTCATCATGATGTCTGTGTGAATCAACACGTGTTGATTCTGTAGCACAGGAGCAAGGTGTTGAATCACATTCAGTACTGTGCGACACTCCAAAACATTGATGTGGGCTGATGTGTAGTGGGGCCACAGCGCCCCTACTGCTTGAGATAGGTATGTCCCCCCCCCAGCCTGACAGCAACGTGTCCGTGAAGACTGACCCATGACGTGGGTCTGCTGAGGGGGACTCCCTCTGATAGAAAAACAAGGTGTTTCCCCAGAGTCGGAGGTCTGCTTCCACAGAGGAAAAGACAATGATCATCCGTCGTTGTTTTACTGGATCCACATGCAGACGTGCAAAAACACCTCTAGAGGCGTCTCATGTGATAAATGAGTTTTCATGGTGGTTGAATTTAATTCCACTCCAGAAAAACAAATGTCTGGGCCGGGAAAATCGAGCTTCCTTCCACTTATGGCGAAGCCCAGATTAACAGGTGTGATGTCAACACCTGATCCTGCATCAGCGCCTCCTGTCTGAAGTGACAGGATCCGCAGATCATCCAGGTAAAAACAAAAAACTCTCGTCTCTGTGTTTTAGGATGATCGGTATGCGTTCTCTGGATGTTAAACAACAGATCCAAGAACGGTCTCACCCCTCCGATCCGTGAGTAAAAACCCTCGTGTTTTCTCTCCCTTGGGGAACTCTGTAGATTACTTTTATCAGAAAACACTTGGATTTCTGCATTTAGGGAAGAGAATCAGTCTGATGATGATGACGGGACCGTTTATATAACTCCTCTGAATGGAGGGGTTCGGGTTGCAAACTGTAACTTGTACCATTTGCATAAACCCTGTCCATCCATCTGAAAAACGGCGAGCATGTTTAGCCACTCTACGTAACGTTCGTGGATGAACGTGCGTTAATGATGCGTCATGTTTTGTACGGCTGTCAGCAGTCCGTCCCTCAACCGCCGTCATGCGTCGCGGGAATGTTTTCTGTGTGACCCCGGGCGAGACTTGAGCTGAAGGCGAAGCGTGTGACAGCTGATGACGCGGTGAGCTGCGCGTTTGACGTCGCTGTGCGAACGTTGAAAGGCGGAGGGCGTGACTTCATTTACACCGTGCTGTTGGAGTGAAGGCTGCTTAGCCCCGCGGGAGCACACGTTGTTCTCTGGAGGGACGCGCGCCGCTCTCGCTGGAGGGGCGCGCGCTAGAGGGAGGTGGGACTCATTACCGGATTCTTCGGCTGCTTCACGTTTAAGCTGCGGTGAGCTGCCGAAAGCTGAGAGAGAAGGACCCCCACCCGGACCAGCCTGTGGACCACATTTATACCGATGTGAGCTGGTTAGCGCCGGCAGCTGTGTGTGTGCGCCAGCATCAACGTAGCGCCGTTGGATGGAGGCTGTCCATCTTAGTGATCGACTCGTCATGTCAGAGCGGCGGTGAGTTAAAAACCTGTTTAAGGACACCGGCTCATGTGGAGGCTGTTCCATCCCACGAGTGCGAGTTGACACCGCTTGAGTGAGGATCGTGCAGTTCTAGTTGGTAATGAGTTATTTTCGCTTACCGTTGTGCCGTGATCGACTCGTCATGTCTAGAGCGACGGTGAGTTTAAAAACCTTTAATTAAGGACACCGGCTCATGTGTGGAGGCTGTTCTGTGATCGACTCGTCATGTCTTAGAGCGACGGTGAGTTTAAAAAACCTTTATTTAAGGACACCGGCTCGTGTGTGGGGCTGTTTCATCCCACGGGTACGAGTTGACATCACTTGGGTGAAAAACGTGCAGCCCGGGATTATAACGAGTTATTTTCACTTACCATCGTGCCCTGTAAGCGATTAATAATGTCTTGGAGCGGCGGTGAGTTTAAAAAGCCTTATAAAGGACACCGGCTCTTATGTGTGCGGCCGCTGTGAGCTCATCCGGGCTTACAGACTGGCTAAAAAACAGACACTTGATCATTAATGATGATTTATTTCAACTTTCGTGTCACTTTTACACACACCCTCCGGAGACCGTCATTTTGAGAGCTTTCTCTCTCATGAGCTCTGCGATTGTTTGCCCAGAGCGCTGTCTTGCAGGCGAACTCTGGGGAAACGCTGAGCTGCAGGTTGCCGGAGTGAAGAGGGCTGGATTCTGACGGGCGGGGCTGGTGGTGGAACTCAGCGAGAGCCGCGGCCGTGGAAAAGTCGAAGCTTGCTCGCGACGGTCCCTCCAGCGGGACAGGGTGGGCCGCGCGGCTTGATGAGGTGGTGCACAGCCTCTGGCACCTCCTCCGACTGTTTCACTTCGCCAGCATGGTTTGAAGCTGCTCTGAACAGAGCGTCCGCGATGTTTCATCAGGTCTTGTGCAGATTCTCCGGCAGCGAGGGGAGTAACGAAGCCAGGTGGGTCGTTGGGTCGTCGTCCTCCGCGCTGCAGTCCTCGACAGGCAAACCGTGGGAGAGGCACACATGTTGAGCTGGCGTCAGCTGCCTGACAGAGGGAGTTCTTTGTCTCCAAGGCAGGTCTGCGGCCTTCAATCCCTTGGACATGCTATGTGCTAGCAGCGCGCGTTGTTGCTAACTGCGGCTGCCTGAAAAAACACATTGGTGGGCTCGATTCGAGAGCGTGTTCGCCGTCTGGTTCGTGTTCCTCCGGAGGGACGGGACGCTGCTCCGGCCTGGGCAGCTTCGCTCCGGAAGCTTCCGCGAGGCTTGGCTCCAGGAGGGGTTACCGAGGAATAGCCCCGCTCGGTGAATCCCTCAACTCTGGTGATGGGAGCGGACTGGGGACCGACTCCTCTAATCTACCAGGAA
>NC_056500.1:24800512-24835783 GCF_014905685.2 Nematolebias whitei
TGGCGTTGTCCAGCGTGTAGTGACCTGTCACTGGGAAATGTTCCACGACGCTTACCTTGGAATAAGACTGCTGTCATCTTCTCCTCGGGGAGGAGAACTCACCGGACGACCGGAGGTCGACTGCCGGGCCCAGCATCCTTCACAAGGTTGGTCATTTACACAACTTATCTTCTTTGTTCTTCTGACAGTGCTATATTAGCTCGCTGAAGAAAAAATGGGAGCAGATTTCCCGCTCTTAACGTAATTTATACGGACCGGGTAGGGCCCACACAGCAGGTGGGCGTGGACTAATTTTTTCAGTGCTTATGCTCTGCATAACGGGATAAACCCACTAAAGCGAAGGCCTTAAAGGGCGAAGCTTATATGACATAGAACGAATAGGCTGTTCCCAGAGTGCTGTATCAAGGCACCTCAGTGGGAAGTCTGTGGGAAGGGAAAAGTGTGGCAGAAAACGCTGCACAACGAGAAGAGGTGACCGGACCCTGAGGAGGATTGTGGAGAAGGGCCGATTCCAGACCTTGGGGGACCTGTGGAAGCAGTGGACTGAGTCTGGAGTAGAAACATCCAGAGCTACTGTGCACAGGCGTGTGCAGGAAATGGGCTACAGGTGCCGCATTCCCCAGGTCAAGCCACTCTTGAACAAGAGACTGCGTCAGAAGCATCTCGCCTGGGACTGCTGCTGAGTGGTCCAAAGTTATGTTCTCTGATTACAGTAAATTTTGCATTTTCTTTGGAAATCAAGGTCCCAGAGTCTGGAGGAAGAGAGGAGACACAGAATTCACATTGCTTGAAATCCAGTGTCAAGTTTCCACAGTCACTGGGGTGTCATATCATCTGCTGATGTTGGTCCACTGTGTTTTATCAAGCACAGGGTCAATGCAGCTAGCTATCAGGAGATTTTGGAGCACTTCATGCTTCCATCTGCTGAAAAGCTTTATGGAGATGAAGATTTCATTTTTCAGCACGACCTGGCACCTGCTCACAGTGCCAAAACCACTGGTAAATGGTTTACTGACCATGGTATTACTGTGCTCAATTGGCCTGCCAACTCTCCTGACCTGAACCCCATAGAGAACCTGTGGGATATTGTGAAGAGAAAGTTGAGAGACGCAAGACCCAACACTCTGGATGAGCTTAAGGCCGCTATCGAAGCATCCTGGGCCTCCATAACACCTCAGCAGTGCCACAGGCTGATTGCCTCCATGCCACGCCGCATTGAAGCAGTCATTCATGCAAAAGGATTTCCGACCAAGTATTGAGTGCATAACTGAACAGGATTATTTGAAGGTTGGCGTTTTTTGTATTAAAAACACTTGTCTTTCATTGGTGGGATGAAATATGCTAATTTTTTGGGACAGGCATTTTGGGTTTTCATGAGCTGTATGCCATAATCATCAGTATTAAAACAATTAAAGACCTGAAATATTTCAGTTGATGTGCAATGAATCTGAAATATATGAAAGTTTCATTTTTATCATTACATTATGGAAAATAATGACCTTTATCACAATATGCTAATTTTTTGAGAAGGACCTGTAAAGTGTGACTTCTCCTCACACACCTGTACCTGAGAAACATCCAGTCATCAGCAGCTGACTGTACCTGCCACAAACACGACAAGTTGACACTTGTAGTATGTGTGTTTCCAGCAGCTGCAGGCATAAACAGACTCGTCCATTGAATGAGTGTGTATGCATGTTTCACTTATCTCAGGTGAATGAGATCATCCCTGCTTTTTGGAAGGATCTACCCCCATGCCTCTGTCCTCCACTGGCCCAGTGAAAGTCCAGAGCCACCGTGGCAGGATCAGCATGTGTCTGCTCTGTCTGGCTTGCCCTGATTAGGATGATAGCCAATCATCCCTCAGTCAGCTTCTCCATTGTTAAGTACCACTCTGATTCATTTTCAGGTCTTCCCAGGTGTGGGTGTCTCTACTGTAACTGGGTTCCCCACTCTGTTGGTGGGATTGTCGTAGCAAAGGGTTAAAGTGGGCAGGAGCTTCGTAGCTCACGTTCCAGTTGATGAATTGGTCCAACCAACGGCTGCAGTCTGCTGAAGTCAAAATTGTCTTTTTTGAGTAGTACGCTTGGAACCACAGTAACATGAACAGAGCAGGGACTGACGGAGACACTTAACTGGTGTGGCGTTAAACTGAACTGGAGTGTTGAAACCATGAAGAAGGGGCTTCAGTGTGCAACATATGAGGCCAATCACAGCTTGAATGCTCTGACATAAAGTACATACTTCTATTCCTGACTGCAGTGATGTCCTGCCAGTAATCAGCTATCTTTTTGTTTCATTCAGCCTCTATTTATACAGGTTATTCCCACTGAGCCTCGAGGACTCATTTACAAGAGAGAACTGATTTTAGCAAAGAGTGATGACAACAGTAGACAACTTAAAGACAACAGTTAAGGGCATCACAGACCTGTTATTGCTCAATCTCGTGGCTGAGCATCACTTGTACCTCTAAGAAGTTGGACGCTGACCGCACGGGGCGCGTAACTAGTTAGCATACCAGGGTCTTGTTTGTTATCGAAATTAACCAGACAAATTGTTCCACCAACTAAGAATGGCTATACACCACCACCCACAGGTCTTGGTTTGCTTATGCAGCTTCTCTGCAGCATTTTGTTTATTTCATAAACTTTTGTAGGTCATTCCATCATGGTCTTTGTTGTGGTTGCTATAATGTAAATAGGAGATGACAGTTAAACTCTCGAACGTTTTATAGCAAGTGTGGCATGATGTCAAATGCCATTACAGATCAAGGTTCAGACTCATTCTTGCTCTGCTATTTCTACCAGCAAAGTTTCTTCTGCCCTGTGAAATTACAGCAGCCCCCTCAAGGGATAAGAAGTAATAACAGCAACAGAAGACAAAAACAGCATTCATAGTAAAACCCAAGAACACCACAGTCTCTTCTTGTGACACTTTGCATGGATCAGTACTGGTATGTGGGCTATTTCCTAATTTTAATATACACATGTTTGGATGGATAGTTGGAAATATGCTTTGTATTGCTGCTGTCAGAGTTTTAAGAGAGTTGGGTAGGAGAGGTTTACTTGTGGTTCCTAGAGTTTCCAAAAGTAGAATGGGAGGCAGAGCTTTCAGTTATCAGGCTCTTCTCTTGTGGAACCGACTTCCAGTTTCTGTCTGTGAGAGGCTGACCACCTGTCTACTTTTGACTTTTTAAAAATAAATCCTATAGTTAGGATCGGCTTGGGTTTCCTGAGCTAACCCTTAATTGTGCTGCTATAGGCTCAGACTGCTGGAGGACAAACTGACCACATCTCCTCACTCTGCTGCTGTCTTTACTCATTCTACCGTTTGTATTTGTAGTGGTAATTAGTTCAGTCATGTTTGTGTTTTACATGGCTGGAGGACCATCTCTACTCTTCTGTGGTACAACAAACCTGTGTGTCTTTTAGGGGTTAATGAGTAAATTACTCCCTTAAAATAAATTTGTATTTAATGTAATTTTTTTTTACTTTTTAGGTAATTTTTTTAAATAATAGTTTTATTCTTGTTTTTATTCTTTTTATTTTTAGTGTTAATTAGTTGCACATCTGGGCAGCACGGTGGCACAGTTGGTAGAGCTGTTGCCTTTCAGCAAGCAGGTCACCCTGGTTCAAATCCTGGTCCCGGGGCCTTTCTGAGTGGAGTTTGCATGTTCTCTCCGCGCATGTGAGGGTTTTCTCCGGGTACTCCAGTTTCCTCCCACAGACCAAAAACATGCATGTTAGGCTGATTGGTAACTCTAAATTGTCCCTAGGTATGAGTGAGAGAGTGAATGGTTGTTTGTCTCGTTTGTCTCTGTGTCCCTGTGACGGACTGGAGACCTGTCCAGGGTGCTCCCCGCCACTCGTACAGTGATGGCTGGGCATGGGCACCAGTGACCCCCGTGACCCGAAAGGAAGAAGCAAGGAAAGATGATGGATGGATGGATAGTTGCACATCTGTTTATTGTATTGCACTGTACAACATTTTGTTCCACTGAGGAGTTTAAAGGGCTGTATAAAAATGACTGAACAAATGATACTTAAACTGATGTAAGTTTGATAAATAAAATGCAAAGTTCTGATGTGACCCTTCACGTCACCTCCTGCATGAACTGGGGCAGTTCACAGCCCCATGTGAAACAGCTGGAATGAGCGTGAGCCCCTCTAAGTCCGAGGACACAGTCCTCAATAGGAAAAAGGTGGACTGATCTGTCCTGGTAGGAATGAGTCTCTGCCCAAGTGGAAGAGTCCAAGTTGCTTTGAGCCTCGTTCACAAATAATGGAGCAGTAGATGGATCAACAGATTGTGAGCTCATCCAAAGGGGTGAGGGCTTTTTGGTGAAGAATGAAGTGTGACAATGACTGTTTACGTTCCAACCCTCTGGCATTTTTCAAGTTATCAAGCTCACAGCATGCATGGATGGACGGACAGACGGACGGACGGAGGGTATTTCCATTTCCCCTCTTTGCTCCACAACAGCAGACAATGAAAGACAGACACAGAATGTACTATAAGGGGGTTCTAATTTAGAAAGCCTGTTAAAAATATTTTTTTCTTTTAAAAAAAACAAAGACTAAATGCTGTTGTGAGACCATTACAAAATGTTCACGTTTGGGTCATATTAATTTTCCCCCAGATGTACATTCAGTATAAAACACTCACCGGAGGCTTTAAACACCTACATGTATGAGCTTTGTTTCTGGCTGCGGTAGATGTCAATATTGCTGCATTCCTTTTACCTCAGAAGTCAAAACATGGATCTGGAAACGGCATCAGACCCAACTTTACCGTGTCCCCATTGCAAATCAGAGACCAGTAGGATTTGCTGATTGTTGTTCTCAGTGAGCAGACTAACTGGCAACACAAGCTGAAAATAATGCTTTCGTCTGAGTATTCAAACACCGTACCATGTTCACCTACAGAGACAGCACTGTGTGTGACTGGATTACGGAGAACTGGCACAAGTTAAACTCAAAATGTGTTATTGAAGTGATCATGACTTTTCGCTCGTGAGACATCCATAGTGCATTTTCAGAGTCAGAGTTTCTTTGTTGTCGTTCATTTTGTGGTTGGGGCTGGTGTCTCTTGTAGTCCAAGTTGGAACTTTGACTTTAGGGAAGTTCCAGCTGATTTGATTCACTTTGGAAGTCAGAAATCCCAACTTCTGTGTACAAAAGCACTTTGGTAACAGTTCCTGTTTTAAATGTGCTATATAAATAAATCTGACTTGACTTGACAAATAAAACACAGCATTAAAAAGAGTAGCATAATTTGACTATTTCCTACTTTTTATGAACTTGTGGATACCTAGAGCTTTTAATTAGCAAGATAGCACTTGGAGTTTTTATTCTATTCACGCATTAACTCAAGTTTGCAGTCACCGCTTCAGAAACTCGGGACCAAATGCTCCTCCTGCTTCACTGATCAGGCGCCTATGACTGTTGGCATTAAGATGAATAATCACTTTCCTTAAAAGTGGTTCAGCCACAAGGAAAATTGCATTTGATGGAAATCTGTGACATCCAAAACAGAAACTTGGAATACAGTATGTCCTGGCAACAAAACAAACAGCTCATTAATGGAACAAGTGAAGGCTTGTTTTAGAGGCAGGCTGTTTTTATATGAAAAAAGTGTCATCTTTTAATTTGGAAACACGTTTGCCAAGGTGGCGAATGCCAACTGGTAGACAAGTAGGTCCATGCACAGAGGCTGAAAGTGTATCATTCTGCATAAAAATCCACAGAGACCAGAATAAATCTTAAAATAGATCTTGTGCAATGAGTAGCACTTGAAGTGAATGTTGGCTGAGGTTCTCCGCCAAACCAAACTTTAGCACATTTATCCATCTATTAATTTTCTTTACCTACTTTTCCATGCAGGGTTGAAGGGGAGCTGGTGCCCATCTCCAGCGGTCACTCTGCGAGAGGTGGGGGACACCCTGGACAGTCCATCACAGGGACACATGAAGACAAACGAGACAATCATTCACTTAGAGATAACTTGGTGTTGCCAATGGATGTAATATGCATGGAGAAAACATACAAATTCCACACAGAGAGGCCCCAGGCGTGGGGCCAACTTGCAATCTTCTTACTGTGTGGCGACAGCTCTATCCACTGCTCCATCGTGCTGCACTGCAGGACCATAACTGTGAAGCTGACTGAACTGCAGCAGTTGATGTGTTTTCTGGAGCTGACTTGGCTGCTCATGAATTAAGTTGGCTCTAAAAGCTCAAGTTCAAGTCAATTTTATTGTCATTTTATTTATCAAAATTATAATGAAAATTAAAATGATCTAAATGACATTGTGTAAAAGGTAGTTGGCTGTTGAGTTAAATGCCAAGATTAGATCCTGAAAATTTTGTCTATCTCAACTACAACCTTTCAACAAATATTTGGCTACAGTGTTTGACAAAAGGCAAAGAAACCAACAGATTTAAGACAAAATTACACCTAATGATCAACAAAAAAAACTAGACAGTCAGGTTAATAAATAAAAAAACAGACCTGGAGCTCTGAAGCTAAAGGCAAAAGGGTGATCATGTTTTGGACTATGTCTGAGTGAGTTAATTTGTTTGTCTGAATTGTTAGAAAATATCTTGTTGCAGTGCATTACCAGTTCATTTTCACTTTTCAGCTCAGGATGTGCTCTTGCTCTGATTAACATTTAGCATTAGAGAAGGCACTCTCTATCTGCTCTGAATGATTAATAACAATCTTGTTTCCTAAAATTCAATTCAATTCAAAAAATACTTTATTAATCCCAGAGGGAAATTATATGTTGTTGTAACTCATCATCCTGGTTTCATTAATGAGTTGTTATAGATGCTGATGGCTGTGGGCAGGAAGGATCTCTTGTAGCGGTCTGTCCTACAACGGATTTGAAGAAGCCTCTGACTGAAGACACTTTGTTGTTGTATGACAGTCTGATGAAGAGGATGCTGAAGGTTGTCTATAATGTTCTTCATTTTATGAAGAATCCTTCTTTGAACAATCATCTCCAAAGTTTCTAGAGGAGTCCCCAGAACTGAGCCAGCCTTCTTTATGAGCTTGTTGATCTTTTTTAAGTCACTTGCTCTGGTGCTGATACCCCAGCAGATGATGGCAGAAGAGAAGAGAGCGCTCTCTACAACAGACTTATAGAAGATATGCAGCATCTTGCTGCAAACGTTGAAGGACTTCATCTTCCTCAAGAAGTACAGTCTGCTCTGTCCCTTCTTGTAGACGCTTCACTGTTGCATTTCCAGTCCAGTCTGTTGTCCAGGGGAACGCCAAGGTATTTATACTTCTCCACCACCTCCACTTCTTCTCCCATGATGGAAATAGGGTTGGACCTGTTCCTGATTCTCTTGAAATCTACAATCATCTCCTTTGTTTTGTTCACATTCAAGATGAGATGATTGTTTCCACACCATGCCACAAAATGGTCCACCAGTTCCCTGTACTCAGCTTCCTGTCCATCTCTGATACACCCGACTACTGCAGAGTCATTAGAATATTTCTGCAGATGACAAGAGTCTGTTTTATACTGGAAATCTGAGGTGTACAGAGTGAAAAGGAATGGTGAGAGTAAAGTCCCCCGTGGTGCTCCTGAGCTACTGACCACCTGGTCAGACACACAACCCTTCAGTCTCACAAACTGTGGTCTGTTTGTCAGGTAGTCTTTGATCCAGGCGATTGGTGAGGCCTCCACCTGAGTCTTCTGAAGTTTCTGACAAAGCAAATCAGGCTGGATTGTGTTAAATGCACTGGAGAAATCAAAGAACATGACTCTCACAGAGCTGTCTGCCTTTTCTAGATGACAATGAGTTTGCTGAAGCAGGTGTATGATGGTATCTTCAACTCCAAGTCCACGCTGATAAGCAAACTGCAGTGGGTCCTGATATGTGCTTGTTTGTCTAGTCAGGTGGGTCAGCAGAAGTCTCTCTAGGACCTTCATGATGTGGGATGTCAGGGCAACAGGTCTATAGTCATTGAGGACTGATGGGTGAGTTTTCTTTGGCACTGGAACAAGACAGGATGTTTTCCACAACACTGGAACCTTCTCCTGGGTCAGGCTAAGGTTGAAGAGGTGCTGCAGAACCACACAGAGCTGCTCTGCACAGACCTTCAGGACTCTGGGACTGACACCATCTGGACCTGCAGCCTTATTCTGGTTCAGTCTCTCCAGCTGCTTCCTCACCTGACTTCTGGAGACGCAGAGAGGGGGAGGCAAAGGAGGTATCAGTATCTTCTGATTTGGTTGAAGACCAATATGTAGAAGAAGGGTCCATGACTGAGGTGGTAGATGCAGTATTTGAGGTGTGACAGGACAGCCTTGGGTCAATGGAGGGTGGTATGTATGTTTGGCTGTGGGCAAGAGAGGAGGATGCTGAGCTTGTTCCTGAACTGAACCTATTGAAGAACGTGTTCAGTTCATTGGCTCTGTCCAGGCTTCCATCCTTCTGATCCTCCTTCTGCTTGAAGCCTGTGATCTGTTTCATTCCTGGCCACACCCCTCTGATATTGTTCTGTTGGAGCTTGCTCTCCAGCTTCTTCTTGTACACCTCCTTGCTGTTTCTTATCTTGACTTTTAGTTGCTTCTGTGTGCTCCTCAATAATTCCCTGTCTCCCTCCCTGAAGGCTCTTTGTTTCTCATTTAGCAGTTCCTTCAGGTCAGTGGTAATCCAGGGTTTGTTATTGGGGAAGCATCTCACTGTTCTGGTGGGGATGGTGTTGTTTACACAGAAGTTTATATAGTCGGTCACACACTCAGTCATGGCATTGATGTCCTCTCCATGTGGCTGGCACAGTGCATCCCAGTCTGTAGCCTCAAAACAACCCTGCAGGGCTTCTTCAGCTTCCGTTGACCATTTTCTCACTGTTCTCTTTATTGCAGGTTGCCTCTGAAAAAGGGGTTAATATTTTGAGCAGAGAAACACAAGATTGTGATCTGATTTGCCAAGAGGGGGTCTTGCTTTAGCGATGTATGAATCCTTGACATTTGCATAAAACAAATCCAGCATTTTGTTTTCTCTGGTAGAGCAGCTGACAAATTGTTGGAATGTCGGAAGTGTAGCAGAGAGAGAGGCATGATTAAAATCCCCAGATATTGCAACAAACGCACTAGGGTGTTGTGTCTATAGCTTAGCAACCTTGGAGCTGATGACATCACATGCAGTCTCGGCAACAGCATTGGGTTGAATGTAAACAGTTGCCAAAATAACACTTGTGAACTCTCTTGGCAAATAATATGGATGACAACTTAGGGCTAACAGTTCAACATCTGGACTGCAGGGACAACACTTCACAGTAACATGTCCAGGATTACACCATCTGTTGTTCACAAGCACTGCCAACCCACCTCCTTTCCTTTTGCCACTCCTCTTTAAATCTCTATCTGCTCGTATGGTCAGAAAGCCTGGCAAGGAAACGCTGGAGTCGGGGATATGATCCTGCAACCATGTCTCAGTGAAACACATAACACTGCATTCCCGATACTCTGGATGGGTCCTTGTTAGGCCTTGAAATTCATCCAACTTGTTTCCCAGCGATCTCACATTGCCCATCATGATTGATGGAAGAGATGGTTTAAACTTCATTCTTCTCTCTTTCTCCCTCTTCTTTGCTCCTGCTCTGCATCCACGACGCCTCCTTTTCAACTCATTTGGGATTTGAGGTTGTAGTTGAGATATTATTTGAGCTTTGGAGATGTCAATCAGCTGCTCCCGGTTGTAAAAAACAACCTTGTTGTTATGGTTACGCATCATAACAAATGTCCAAAAGCAAAGATATTTCTGTAAAAATCCTTCCAGCTGCACATCATTCGACACCAGAGGAAATGATCATCCAAAAAAAAAGTGTTTTATATCCAGAAAAAAGAGGAATTAAAGTTTTCAAAAGTAATATCTCAGAATGAAAGTAACAGAGCTACTCCAACATGCAGCCACCCTGAGCGGCGCAATTCTGAAACAGAATAGAGAAACAATACCGTCTTTAAAATGGTTTTATTTATTTATTTATTTTGTTACTAAAAGGTTAATCCAAATAAAATGCTTTGGAACATCTTGGGGTTGCAGGATGCATGCCCCCCCAATTAGACGCAAAGGTTTATCTTTCTATCTTTACAGGGATTTTGCATTGACTACCATTCACCATAGAAGCTGCTGGTCCTCACAGTGTAGTATGTAAATGGGTCTTACAAGGTAACAAATACTCACACACACACACAAACACACACACACACACACACATGCACGCACGCACACAAAGACTCAGTCTCTTTATTTGTCATTCGCACCACATGTGATACATGTGGTGGAACAAAATTGTGTACACAGGATCCCAGTTACATCCAACAATAAAATGTAAAAGAAAAACAGTAATAAGATCAAAGATATGAACTAAGAAAAACATTAACTAAATATACGCTAAGCACTAATAGCATAAAAATAATACGCCGAAAAGCAGCACGAACATGAACATGAGTCTGTGTGAGCAGATGAGCATGCATGAACACATCAACATGAAACAGATCAGCAGCAACACTGAAACAGATCAGCAGCAACATGATGTGATTTTTCACAGTGATTGTTCTGGTTAGATTCATGAGTCTAACAGCCTCAGGGTAGAAGCTGTTCCTCAGTCTAGTGGTTCTACACTTAATGCTCCTTAACCTCCTTCCTGAGGGGAGCAGGGCAAAAAGTGTGTGCGCTGGGTGAGTGGGGTCCTTCATGATGCAGGTGGCCCTCTTCCTGCATCTGGAGGTGTAGATGTCTGTGATGATGGGGAGACTGACTCCAACAGTCTTCTGTGCAGCCTTCACCACTCTCTGCAAAATTTTTCTTTCTACAGCTGTGCAGCCTCCATGCCACACGTTGTTGCTGGAGCACAGGATGCTCTCCACTGCACACCTGCAGAAGGAGGTGAGGATTGATCATCCCAGACCAGCTCGTCTCAGCCGTCTGGGGAAGTAGAGTTTCTGATGAACTTTCTTGATCAGGCTGGTGGTGTTGTTGCCCCAGCTGAGGTTTTCAGATGCACACCCAAGTACTTGTAGCTGGAAACCACTTCCACCGCAGATCCTCCTATGTTCGGGGATTTAGGTGTGTTTGTTCTTTATGAAGTCCACGGCCATCTCCTTCGTCTTCTTCACATTGATGTGAAGGTTATTCTCCTTGCACCAGCTCTCCAGGTGTTCCACCTTCTGTCTGTAGCTGGACTCATCATTGTTTGTGATGCATCCCACCATCGCTGTATCATCTGCAAACTGTACAATATGACAGCCTGGATGGGTAGCTGCACAATCATACATGAGCAGAGTAAACAGGAGGTGGCTCAACACACATCCCTGAGGGGAGCCAGTGCTGAGGGTTATGGTGGAGGAGGAGAAGTTGTGGATCCTCACAGACTGCGGTCAGTTTGTTAAGAAGTCTAGTCCCCAGTTGCAAATGGAGGGGCTTAGTCTTAGTGTGAATAGTTTGTCCATCAGGGTTTGGGGGATCATGGTGTTGAGGGCAGACGTGAAGTCCACAAAGAGCATACGGATGTAAGAGTCCTTCTGCTCCAGGTGGGTGAGAGCAGTGTGGACCACAGAGGAGATGGTGTCCTCAGTTGATCAATTCTCGTGGTATGCATACCGGTGAGGGTCCTTGTTGATGTTGATGGTCGTTTTGATGTGGGTCATGACCAGTTTTTTTTAAGCATTTAGCTACTATCGGGGTGAGGGCTACTTTTTCATGCATTTCTATAGTCTAACCCCGACCTTAAACCCTTCCACCCGTCTTCAACTCACAACAAAAACACATGCAATAATTGTTTCATTATTGTTTCATTAAAATTCATCCAGTGGTTTTGGGAATTTTTTTGCTGACAGACCAAAAGAGTTGTCTTTAAAATGAAATGGTAAAAATTTAAAGAAAAGTCTTAGCACTCAGAATATCATAATCCACCTTCTATGGCAAGTAATAAAATACATTTCCTGTTTTTTTTTTTTTTTTTAATTTTCAGAACATGTTCATGTTTCTCCGTCAACATGGTGAATGTGAAAAACCTGCTAACGCAGCAGAACACGAAGGTGGAGGCTGTTCCTGCAGTCCTTTACTGGTTTTAAGTTCTGCCAGGTGTTTAGCCCTGGGGTCATACCTGAACTTTCTAAACGCTCAGCAATCACACCTCTGAGAAACATGTGACAGTTGAAGTTAAAAAAAATCCAAATGTGTGTCGAGTCCTTACAAAACTAGGTGTGGTGTGCAGGAGTGAAGGAGAGGGGAAAACTGAGGGCTCACCAGCTTGGTTTGGTTCTCTTTGACAGTTTCACAAAGTTTTAAGCTTACAAACCAAAAAAAGACTCACTGGTGGATGATTCGGCTTACCTGTGATTATGGCTTGGACTTTATTCCTAAAAAAGAATCTCTTGCTTTTGATAGTGCTGTTGTCGGTGAGTACAGTAAATGTCTTAATCTTGTGCGTACAGTAAATGTCTTAATCTTGTGCATACAGTAAATGTCTTAATCTTGTGCTTGATGCAAACCTCAGGCTA
The DNA here is from genome assembly GCF_014905685.2 of Nematolebias whitei. NCBI lineage: Eukaryota > Metazoa > Chordata > Actinopteri > Cyprinodontiformes > Rivulidae > Nematolebias > Nematolebias whitei. The sequence continues at coordinate 24,813,035 of NC_056500.1, forward strand.
ATCAGTAATAGAACAATTTCACTATATTAGACCATATATGATCAAATCTAAGTTCAAAGTTTTGTTTTTAGTTCATTCCATATGTTTTTTGGGCTCCACATTTCATCTTATTTTCAGTTATTCCAGTCATTCAAGTGTCAAACGTTCTGCTCTTTTAGGACAGTATGACTATAGCTTTTGGTTGTAAACCTTTCATACTTAAAAAAATATATTTACCTTTATCTCTTAGAAGTGCATCTCTTCGAATACGTGAAAATCTTTGTGTACTTTTTCATTTCTAGCTCTTAGTTACTGTTTTGCTGTTTTTACCTTTTAGCTCTTGTTTTGCTAACCTTTAGCTTTTGTTTGGCTCATTTTCACAACATTTTCACAGAAAAGCTCATTTTTCTCATTTAAGTTGATATGACGGCTGAATTATTTTCCACATACACAACTTTTGAGCAACCTGTCACTTGTTCGTTAGTATAATTAACTTGATTAATTTACACATGTGAATTGTGCTAACAAATTGCACAGTCAAGTTTTTTTAAATGAAGGCAAACGAGAAGTTGCTCGACCACTTTCTGGGAATTCGTTTTATGTCATGTCAGCCGCAAAAAAAAAAAAGTCATAAAAGAAACAAAGACTTTTGATCTGAGGCACACCCTGTTCCAAAGCTGTGCTGTACATCCAAAAAGGGAATTTTGAATGTTTGTCAAATAAAAGCAGACTTAAAAATAAAATCATTCAGTCCCCATTATTTATATAGATTTATAATTTAAGTCGTGTCAGTCTTCAATGCAAAAAAACCCAACAGGTTACATTTATGGCCATTTACATACAAGTCAATTCCCTTAAATAAGCTTTATTTGGATTAAAATCCAAATAAAGCTTCAAGCAACAACTGCTTTCCTCAGCAGCTCTGTGACTTTGAGTCCCAAACGATGGCAGAAAGAACTGCCACCCATCAGATATCACACCTGGGTGTTTCTTTCTGTAACCCTTTTATTATGAGAGTGTCACCAACGACATATTTTTAGGTGAAATTTTATTTCTTAGGTGGTAAAGAGTTAAAGATTAATTATGACAGCCATATAATGTAGTTATGAACAGGATATGTATACATGTACCATGAGAAACGTGTGAGACTCGATGATATTTCTGTGAATTACCATGTTTCTTAGCAAATAAATAATGGTGGTAGTATACTGATATTAACGTGCCTTCACATGAAATGTTATTTTCTGCCAAATGACTGTTGAAATGTGTGGAAATTTGCAACAACAACAAAAATAAGAGGCTAAAATTAGTTTAAAATATCCTGATTCATGCTCAATAATGCAGGTAGAAAAATCTAACAAAGCTAAGTCAGGTCCTCTGGATGTTTTTTTTTTGTTGTTGAAATATTCCATCTTTCATCCATAAGACTTCATCAGTCCGAGGAGTCACAGCAAACTCAGTCTCAGACTGATGAAGTCTTTGGATGAAAAACGAAATGTTTCAACAAAAAAGAAACCGTCCAGAGGACCTGACTTAACTTTGTTAGATAATTAAAAAATACCTAAAAAGTAGCAGAAAAAGCTTAATTTAGCAGGAAGAAGTTGAAAAAAAGAAGCTGAAATTAGCCCTAAAAGCTGACAAGAGCTGCACAAGAACAGGAGCTGAAGTGAGCAGTAAAAGGTTTAAACAGCACAAAGGGTTTGAAAGATGTGAAGAGAGCTCCTTCCATTGCACAAAGTCCCACCAGGAATGTCCTGAATGAGCTGAACGTTTTGATGATTGTTGAAATAGAACAAAAATTGCAGAACAAGTTCTGTGCCAAATTACATGCAGAAGACAAAGGTATTTCAATGGTGTGAATGATTTAGAACCACACACACAATAAAGATTATTCAATTATGTAACTATTTTAAAGACACTCCCTGGACATCCTTTTTGACAGTGTAAAACTTTCTGAACAATGTATCTGCATTTAAGCACTGACATTTTGGGAAACACAAAGTGAATCATATGATTGTTCCAAGAACTAACCTGAGCCACAGCTTTCTATGCCGAGCTTCATGTTCTTGAATTGCTCATGATGACTTTTGTTGTTCCAGGTGGCCAAAGCTGAAACAGAGAATAAGGAAATGACGTTGAAAAGGACGAAAAGAGAGTGGATCCTTCCTCCTTCCAAGTTGGAAGAGAACACAAACTACACCCATTTGGAGTTCATCGCTAAGGTTGTTAACATAAACTCTAAATAAAAATTAACTTCTGATGAAATGAGAATAAAAAAGATGCTAAATAAAGAAGTTGATATGTTTTAATACCTGCTTCTAAAGTAAACATTTCTTTATGACATACACTAGGAGTGGGGAGCTGGTTTTTACAAAGGGCCACAGAACCTACTGAACCAGAACCGTTGCAGTGTGCTGGTCCAACAGGCTGAACTCAGTTCTGATAATTATAATATTTTTTCTTGATTAGCTAAAAAGGTGTTTTTTTTCTTTAGCTGCTAAAAGAAGATATTGTAACTAGTAAAACCTAAGACCAAAACTATTACAGACAGCGTGAGAGAGTTGAATGAACTAAAAATAAAAAAGGAACAGGGTACATAAAGTAAGATCAAGGACACACACGACCCAACTAGGACTGTTAACAAATGGTACGTCCATGTCCCAAGTTGTTAAGGACTTCACATGGTGAATGTTTGTAGTTTTCAAGATGAGTGTCTTTTTCTGGACTGGAACTGAACAAGGAACTCAAGTAAACCTTGCTGGTTTTGGTGCAAGATGTTCAACCAGGCTCAATGGTAGAGCCAGGGGGTGGCCAATAACATAGGTAACCTAACGGTAAACTTAGGCTACCCCAATCATTTGAGGAACAGGGCTGATAGTGGAAAAAAAATCCTGAGCCTGAACTTTTTTCTATGCTCAGTAGGTGGACATGAGTGTAAGGATGGTACTTTTCTGTGGCCCGGTTTGTGTCTGTTTCCCTCGTGCTTCCTCATTAGTTTCCATTGTTGCCACCTGTGTCTCGTCCCAGCTGTTTGTCATCATGTCTCATCTTCTCCCAGTATTTAAGCTGCCCTATTCTGTCTTGTCCTTTGTCGGGTCATCTTCGTTGGTACTCTCCCTTGGGTCTCCTGAGTCTTGTCCTGAGTCTTGTCCTGAGTCTTTCCCTGAGTCTTCCTGGTCCCTCGAGTTCCCCGTGTCTCTCTTGTCGCCTGAGTTCCCCGTGCCTAGTTCATGTAAGTTTTGCTGCTCCGTCAGCTTGTTTATTTTGTACTTTACCATTGCCTCCTTCCTTATTCATGTAAGTTTTGCTGCCCCGTCAGCTTGTTTATTTTGTACTTTTATTTACCATTAAAATCCTTTTTTGTATATCTGCCGAGTTGAGTCCCTGTTCTGCACTCTGGGTTCGCTCCTAACCGCAAACTACGACAATGAGGTGGTGGTGGTGGTGGTGGTGGTGGGGGGTGCTATGTATATGACACACTTTTAACACTTAACATATTATATGAAAATAACCATTTTGACCCATGGGCGGTTTATGGTATTGTGGGCTCCTGGGTTCAGATACATTATTATCAAGGGGGGCTCTGAGAGTATATTCCCCCAAGAGAAATTTTTGAAAATGTTTATGGACAAATGGAGAACACTCAGACAGGAAATGAACAAACCCAATGTGAGAGTCGATTCTTAGGGTAGAGCCGCAGGCTTCAGGACCCCCTGAGCTCTTGGACCTCTGGGCCTGGTTGGCCCGTTCAGTAATCCATCCCTGCTTTTAACCGTAGTTAAAAACAGAGATAGTATGGCATGGTTAAAGATATCACAGTCATTTCACTTATGGGGCAGAGATGGGGTAGAGGTAGGGCAGCCGACCTGGGACCAGAAAGTCACGGCTCGACTCCCAGCCATGCCCACATGCCGTGGTGTCTCTGAGCAAGACACCCAATCCCTAATTGCTCCCTGGGTGCTTACATAGCTGCCCACTGCTCCACTTGGGTGCATCTCACGTGTGCTGGGTTAAATGCAGAGAACTAATTTCGCCATTGTATGGGAACATACGACAATCTCAAACTTCCCTTCACTCTTATTGTGCATTCACAACAACATTAATTCACTTTCTATTCACAAGAGTGACAAACATGAGTAAAAGGATGGTAGCACTTTATTTGAAGGGGGAGAACACGTGTGTCACAAACTTGTCATAAACATGAAATGACGTATCATGAACATTAATTACACTCTTTTAATGGTCATGACTGTTATCATAAAGTGTCATTCTGTTTTTGTAATGCCTCCATCCTAAACAGTGTCAGCTTTTACATAAAAAAACAAACAAAAAATTTAATGACAACAGTCACAACTATTGAAAAAGTTTTATTACAAGTGTGTCACCGACAGCACATGTTTACAAGCTTACTAGGTGGAAAATTAGAGGCTTAGCTGTGGGGTTAATGTTCAGGGTTAATGTTCATGATACATGTCATGTCATGTTTATGACAGGTTCATGACACGCTTATGTCACCCCCTTCAAGTAAAATGTAACCAAAATGACTAAAGCAACAAGCGATGAAAATTGGGCAACTAGAGCAATGAAAATCAAAACTTCTTAACTTTGTGCAAAGTTGATGCGTTTCAGCTGTAAATGTAATGGCAATGGACATGTCCTGAGCGAACACCCATTTTTAAGCAGCTATGCTTTATGAGCATAAAAAGTGATTTTACAACTTTAGTTGCTTTTTGAATGAACACGTTTACAGCAAACTTAAAAGGTCAGTAGGTGGCAGTAGTATTCCAATGTAAACTAAGATTAGTAGCTCCAAAAAAGTTGTCAGGTCATCTGGACGGATTTTTTTCTTGGTTGAACCATTTCCTCTTTCATCCAAAAGATTTCATCTGTTTGAGGCCATATGACAAACTCAGTTCTATAAATAACACCTTCTCAAAGTGGATAAACCAGTTTACTAGGGGCATAACTATTAGCCTAACTTAACTTGTTGCCTAACCAGACTAAAGGACATGATAATAATGTGTTATGCATTGTCATCATTCCCATACAATGGCAAAATTGGCTCTCTGCATTTAACCCATCCACCACCAGGTGGTGCACTGGGCAGCTATTGAAGGCACGCAGGGAGCATTTGGGGATAGGGTGTGCTGCTCAGAGACACCAGAGATGTGCAATGGGATCGAACCTGGGACTTTCAGGTCCCAGGTTGGCTGCCCTGCCTCTAATCCATCTCAGCCCCTGACAAGGACACATATTCATTTTGCTTTTAAAAAAATCATATTTGTAAAATATGCACTTAAAAAAAAAATTCAGTTCAGTTTTGGAACAGTTACAACAATGTAGATAATACAATAATTCAGTCCCATTAACCATTCAGTCCCATTACCAATAACAATAACATAAAGTGCTTCAAGAACTGAAAAATAATTAGAAATAAAAATATTAAAATCCAGTTTACAACAGGATTATCAAAAACAATTAAAACACAGTTTTATCACTAAACATACCTGTATAACGTGCATCTTTAATCTAACAGTATACCGGTATTTTAGTTCCAGCGTCAATGATGAGGCATTTGAAGTGTTTACTTGTTGCCAAGGTGCTGTGTTTTCACCCTGCCTGCATAAAATCGGACCAGAACATTTAAAATTCTATCCATACAATTGTCCGTGGCTTTATCAATATTGAGTCAAAACATATGTCACTCTTAAGCTTTTCGGATAGATTAAAAAAAAAACTTCAGTGAGATAGCATATGCGATTACATAGCTAGCATGCCCCTCAAAACAGGCAGGTGCATGAGGGCGATTTTATCCTCTGCCATAGGCGTCACATTAATTATTTGTTAAGGGGACATGTCCCCCTCACATTTTGGACACCCCTCGCCCCCCATTTACCATGAAATATTAGTTCACCCAGCTCTGTTTTTATTGCTACGTGAATGATTCCATTCCACTTGATTAATGGGAGAACACTCAAACCACTAAAAGTTCACTCCAGGTTTTCCTGGTTACCTACAACAACCCACACAATCATACGTTAGACAACTTCTTGTTGTTCTTGTTCAACTGAGGCTGAAAGAAGTTTTAGTGCTTCAAGAAGGCTTAAGACATGGCTTTGCTCCTCCATGAAACAGCAACGTTTGAACTCTGTCTGCTATACATACACCAAGATAGACTTGATCAGGTGGACATGAAGGAGATTTGCCAGTCTGTTTGACTGTAAATGACAAAAGGTGGCATATTTTTGAAAGCTTTGTCTATTCTGATCAGGAAGAACTTGTTTTGTCTTGCCTTTGCCCTAAGATATGAAAAGTTCAGCTGATGTTATAGAGAATATATTGAGGGAGAAATGTGGTGTTAAGGAGAAAGAACCCAACTAACACAAGTTTTCTGGAAAGTAAAACTGGGAAAATCAGTGTATGGGGAAGGAATAGTGGAAAGGAAATCAATGGGCGAAGGGGATGGATGTTATTCCAAGTGAATTGTGAAGGAAAGAGTAACAAAAGTTATGAAGTATATAAACTCTGGTGGCACCAAGGTAGGAAGGAACCTGTAAACCTATTTTGTTTTAATAATTACATGCAGGTTGACAAAACTGTTTTATTTTCTTTTGTGTCATTGTTGCTTGGCACAGTGTTATTTTGTATTGTGAAGGCTGCATGATGCCATGCCATTTTTTGGTATGAGTAGGTCTATCACTGAATCAGAAAAAAGTAAAATGCCCCCCCTCACTGTTGGTAGTTATCAAAATTTCACCTGTTCATTGGGTGAAGTTACTCTTATTTTTAAACATGCACCGTGTCACCATTGCTTAGCATAATGGCGTGTTGTGTTACAAACAAAAGTAAATCAAAAATAAATAAAGTAAAAGTTTAGTGTACACTACACTGCAATGCACACTTCACTTCTCTCAAGCATCATAACTCCCACCCCGGTTAACATAGCGCTAAGCTAGTGCACAACACAGAAGTGTCTCCCCCTCCTCCACCCGCCCCGTTGACAGAAAACCCAGAAGAGATGAGGGTCCTGCCAAGGCAAGTGACCTAAGAGAAACACTGCATTCAGTGTGGTGAGTTGTATAGGTAACCAGGAAAACCTGAAGTGGACTTTTAGTGGTTTGAGAATTCTCCTTTTAATTAAGTGGAATGGATTTGTTCATGTAGCAATAGAAAAAGTGTTGAGTGAACTGATATTTCATAGTAAATAGGGGGATACGTCCCCATCACATATAATTAATGTGATGCCTATGCTTCATCGAGATCTTTAGTGTCTGCCCTGGTTACAAAAACTAAAGGTCTTAGCCCACTACGTATTTCCAGAGCTGAAGGTTTTATGAATGGTTAAACAGTGCAAATGTTTGGAATAATCTATAAGCAGGAAAACAGTGGGAATGCTGAGTCAGCATTCATGTTCTGAACTCATACAGTTAAACACAGAGTAAAAACTTATTTTAAAATTTTCTTTTAGATTCGCTCTGACCGAGATCAAAATCATAAGGTGGAGTATTTCCTCAAGGGAAATGGAGCTGACAAACCACCCTACAACCTCTTTGTTGTTGACGCCAACACCGGCTTCATACGAGTTACTGACATTCTGGACCGGGAAAAGTATCCTTTCTACAATGTAAGTAGTTTTAAAATAAAAATGTGTACTGTATTATCTTTTTCCATTTTTCCTTTTTGGGTCACGGGGGTCACTGGTGCCCATGTCCAGCTATCACTGTGCGAGAGGCGGCGGACACCTTGGACAGGTTACAAGTCCATCACAGGAAAAACATGTACTTTTCAGAATTATCTGTGACTTGCTTTTTTTTAACACTCTGTTCATAGATTTTTTTTGTCCTTTTGAGTGAACTGGTCCATACGCCAAATAAAGTAGTTAAGCGGTTAGGAGATGGGATAAATGACTCTTTGAAGGGAACCGGATCTTGATAATCCATTTGCTTCATAGAGTCATTCAACTCTGATTGATAGTGATGTCATCATGTATGGATGTGCGTCATTACATACGCCATACATAATGATGTATGTCGTCAGGGCCGTATCACGTATTTTGTCAAGTGGGAAACTTCACCACTCACTCCTCCTTTCCTGAACTGCACTCCATTGTTCTGTTTTTCTTAATCTCAGTGAAAAATAGAAGAAAGAGCATTTGTCTGTGGGATTGAGGAGAAAAACATGAAGAAATTACAAGGAGGGAAATTTGTTTAACTAGTAATGGCTCTTTTCTGTCTGCAACTCGGTTCTTATTGTTTGATGGAAAGAGCCGTTCAAACAATCTGAATCGTTTTCAAATGTCACATCTAGGAGCAATAATCTGGTGATGAAGTGAAGATTCAACGCAATCTGCTGGCTTGCTTAGATAGATAACTTTTATTAATTGTTTTTTTGTTTTAGGGCAGCACGGTGGCGCAACTGGTAGAGCTGCTGCCTCTCAGCGAGCAGGTCCTTGGTTCAAACCCTGGTCCAGGGGCCTTCTGGGTGGAGTTTGCATGTTCTCTCCGTGCATGCGTGGGTTTTCTCCGGGTACTCCGGTTTCCTCCCACAGACCAAAAACATGCATGTTAGGCTGATTGGTAACTCTAAATTGTCCCTAGGTGTGAGTGGGAGAGTGAATGGTTGTTTGTCTCGTCTGTCTCTATGTGGCCCTGTGATGGACTTGCGACCTGTCCAGGGTGTATCCCGCCCCTCGCACAGTGATTGCTGGACATGGGCACCAGCGACCCCCATGACCCAAAATGGAATAAGCGGGTAAAGAAAATGGATGGATGGATGGTTTTTTGTTTTATGTATGTGAATATTTTTGTACAGTGCCCCAAGACGACTTCTGTTGTGACTTGGAGCCTCAGAAAAAAATGAATTGAACCTCTCTAGTTAACATTAGACAAATTATTTGACACAATATCCTCTGTAGCAGATTATTTTTAGCAGTAAAACTAAAGGTATAGACCAGAGCAACTAAACTCAAAGGCTCTGAAACACAAACCCCAGAGGGATTCTGAAATGTTGTTTCTTATGAACCAACTATTGTTTAACCCTGTCCTATCTCCTAATCCCTGCAGCTAACGGGCGTAGCGAAATACAAAGATGGGTCCGATGCCGAGGACAATATCCCACTGACTGTCACAGTCATCGACCAAAATGACAACGCTCCTTACTTTGAGCTGCACACAGGGAACGTTTCAGAGTCCAGCAAAAAAGGTAAGCCTAAACTTAAAAAAACAGTCTGGTCATTTTTGAAGTGATGTTCTGTCCAAAAGTTATAAATAGTTAGGGCCTTACCATCTGTGACACCAGTCACAGAGAACTGAGTTTGGAAACAAGGGCAGAAGTCTTCGACCATGCTAGGCCAAAAGTTAGCCTAAGAGGACCCATGTTATTTTGTTTTTATCAGACTTTTCAAACAATCTTTAAGATTTTTTTAAAATCAGGCAGATTGTGAAAAATATATATTTACTAACTACTAAAAGTAATCCAGAATTAGGTCAAGTTTATTGATAGCCAGGATATATCAATGTTTTGAGAGAAAGGGTTATCACAGTGACCAACTCAGAGGAACACTTAATCCCAAAATACTGTGATTGGTTGAGATCTGCTCTGCCTGAAAAATAAAGTTTCCACTCTGGGATTTGTTGCAGTGTATGGTGGTGCATTAGTCATGGCAATGTAGGATCCGGTTGTCTGCTTTTTATTACCTCGTTGAAGACAAAAGAGCTCACAGACTCATAGAAAATACATCTTGCTTCTCCCACATATTGGGCACTGGTTTTATTTGTTCATTTAGTGCCTTGTACTAATTTGATCTTTGCTGTTTTGTGATTCTTTACAGGAACCTTTGTTATGCAGATTGAAGGTAAAGATGACGACCAGGCCGGAACTATTAATGCACAAATCTCGTATAGCATCATCAGTCAGGAGCCAAAGGGCAAAGGTCCCATGTTCACTATCGATTCAAAGACTGGTAAACTTTACGTCAATGACCCCACACTGGACAGAGAGGTACTGCTATTACATCAATAATACACACAGTGTATACTTGCTTAAGCTTTTCTATACACACAGTGTTATTGAGTTATTTACACATTTTAGTCATGGCAATAAGCAACTTAATTATTTTTGTAATGTTTGTGTTTTTATGTTTGGACATAGTAAAAATGTTCTGGTCTTTACCAAGTTTTAAAATGATCCAAATCTATTCTCAAGTGTTTATTTAAACACATGAGATTCTATCACTTGAATTTTTTTTTTTTTTTAACAAAAATAAAGGCAAAATGGGAAAGCTGTGTGTGGAAGAATTTAGTGTGGATGAAGCATACTGAATTCATCCTGATGCATGCTCAATAATCCAGGTAGAAAAATCTAACAAAGTACTGAATACTGAATGCTCTTTTTTCATCACCACAGCTTCAGGGTCAAATGTTGTACGTGGTCTTCAGTTGTTTGAGTCATAACTTCAGATCTGCTGAAGATAATTCGATAAAACATGGCACACATTTTTACCACCACTAGTTAGTGTGTTGCATAATCATTTCATCACTCCAGCTCTAAGGTCAAAGTCACAAATCAAGGTCAAAGTTAAAACTTGATTGTCCAGGCCATTGCAATAGATTGCTGTCGACAGGTGTTTAATGTGCCGTCTGCTGTACTCTTGTTGCTACTGCTTTTCTGCAGTTTATTGCTTTTAGTTGTTGTCTTGCTGGTTTTAGCTGTTATCTACTATTTCTCTAGTTTTGGATTCATTCCTTTTCTTTAGATGCGTTGACATGTGGGGTCATAGGAGCTGGTGCCCGGGGCTGGTTGCACATCCACCACAGGGCCACATATAGACAAACTAAACCAACAAACATTCAGTTTATCCAACATGCCTGTTCTTGGGCAGTTGGAGGAAATGGGAATACATGGAAAAACCTACATGTGCACTGGGAGAACATGCAAAATCCACTCATAAAGGCTGAGAGGGGAACCTGCGATGTTCTCACTCTGAGATATCAGCTCTAACCACTGCTCTGCTGCGCTACCCTGAGCTGAGCTCATTTTGCTAATTTCAATCATTACTTTTGTTTTGATATTTTTAAAGATTTTAAGCTTTTGTTTAAATTTTTTTTAACTTCAGAAATTCACTTGTAGCTTTTTTGTTTACAGTAATTTAGCTCTCAGTATTCACATTATATCTGAACAGAACATGTAACTTGAATGCATGTGACATGTAATCTAGTTTTTATCATGTCCTGATATGTTAAGACCAAGATTTAATAGAGAAAAGACTCTCTTTTGCATTTCTGTGTGCAAAAATGATTTCCTTTCAATTTTTGCTTTCACTCAGTGACATGGGTCATAATTCATATTCATCTTTTGCATCCTGAACACACTTAAAACAACTTGTAACTGCAGTACCTGTAGTATAGCACACATAAATGTGACACTTTCATCACAAGCTTTCAATCGTTTTCTCCACTCTGAAACGTAATATCAAAAATGAGACCCAACAATTTTCAGTCAGGTCATCTGGACATTTTCTTTTTTTTGTGCTGAAACGTTTCACCTTCCATCCAGAAGGCTTCACCAGTCAAGGAAACACACAACACAAAACTGATTCTTCCCCCAACAGCTTACTCCAAAGTGGAACAAACCAGTTATGTTGGTGCTAAGATGGTCTCTTTTCTCAAAAATGAGACATTTTTAGAAGCAGAGTTTTTTTTTTTGGTATTTCTCAATCTGAAAAAAACATCAAAGTTAAATAAAGCTGACACTTGCTGACAGAAGTCACCAGCAGACTCTGTGTTTTTTCTGTTTGTTTGCTCTTTTCGCTGGCAGACCCATGATTTCTACAAACTGGTCATCAGAGGAACTGATATGGGAGGTGCACCAGGGGGGAAAACAGGGACAGGAACTGTGGAGGTCAAAATCCTGGACATCAATGACAACATCCCTACTCTGGAAAAATCTGAGGTAGAAATATCAAGAAAAAAACTGAATGACTTTTGGAACACACTTCAAGATGGTGGCCACTTTCAACAGATGTTAAAAGCCCAAACCCTCTACACATCATCCATTTTACATATGTACTAAACTTTGATGTTGTTGTAGCTGAGAGTCATGAACAACACATACTATGAATGAGACGCTAATTCATATTGCATTAAAATGTGCAGACAATATTTTCAAATAAAATTATCTCTGTCATTTCACATCAAAAGATGATCTTAGTTTAATACTCAGTGGGCGATGAACACTCCTTAAAACAATCCTAGGTCTTTAATTGACTTGTACTGAACAATTGACTGCAAGGGTTTATGGTGTTCTTTATAAAAAAAAGTCTTGATGTGTTTTTCAGTATGCAGGCTCAGTGGATGAAAACGTTGCTGATGTGGTTGTGATGAGAATCAAAGCTCTGGACAACGACCTTCCGAATACGGACAACTGGCTAGCTGTCTTCAAGATCGCCAAAGGAAATGAGGATAATCTCTTTTCTATTGAGACAGATCCAAAAACCAATGAAGGCATTCTGAAGCTGATCAAGGTATTCCTAAAGAATTTTAGTCTTTTTTTATTTAATTATGTGAATGTTGATTCAAAAATGGTGTTTTATTAGATTAGTTTACATTTTTACATATACAGTGCCTTGCGAAAGTATTTGGCCCCCTTGAACTTTTCAACCTTTTGCCACATTTCAGGCTTCAAACATAAAGATATAAAATTTAAATTTTTTGTGAAGAATCAACAACAAGTGGGACACAATCGTGAAGTGGAATGAAATTTATTGGATGTGTCAAACTTTTTTTAACAAATAAAAAACTGAAAAGTGGGGCGTGCAATATTATTCGGCCCCCTTGCGTTAATACTTTGTAGCGCCGCCTTTTGCTGCAGTTCCAGCTGCAGGTCTCTTGGTGTTTGTCTCTATCAGTTTTGCACATGGAGAGACTGAAATTCTGCCCATTCTTCCTGCAAAACAGCTCGAGCTCAGTGAGGTTGGATGGAGAGCGTTTGTGAACAGCAGTCTTCAGCTCTTTCCACAGATTCTCGATTGGATTCAGGTCTGGACTTTGACTTGGCCGTTCCAACACCTGGATACGTTTATTTGTGAACCATTCCATTGTAGATTTGGCTTTATGTTTTGGATCCATTGTCTTGTTGGAAGATAAATCTCCATCCCAGTCTCAGGTCTCTTGCAGACTCAAACAGGTTTTCTTCCAGAATGGTCCTGTATTTGGCCCCATCCATCTTCCCATCAATTCTGACCATCTTCCTTGTCCCTGCTGATGAAAAGCAGGCCCAAAACATGATGCTGCCACCACCATGTTTGACAATGGGGATGGTGTGTTCGGGGTGATGAGCTGTGTTGCTTTTACACCAAACATATCGTTTTGCATTGTGGCCAAACAGTTCGATTTTGGTTTCATGTGACCAGAGCACCTTCTTCCACATGTTTGGTGTGTCTCCCAGGTGCTTGTGACAAACTTTAAACAACACTTTTTATGGATATCTTTGAGAAATGGCTTTCTTCTTGCCACTCTTCCATAAAGGCCAGATTTGTGCAGTGTACGACTGATTGTTGTCCTATGGACAGACTCTCCCACCTCAGCTGTAGATCTCTGCAGTTCATCCAGAGTGATCATGGGCTTCTTGGCTGCATCTCTGATCAGTCTTCTCCTTGTTCGAGATGAAAGTTTAGAGGGACGGCCGGGTCTTGGTAGATTTTCAGTGGTCTGATACTCCTTCCATTTCAATATGATTGCTTGCACAGTGCTCCTTGGGATGTTTAAAGCTTGGGAAATATTTTTGTATCCAAATCCGGCTTTAAACTTCTCCACAACAGTATCTCGGACCTGCCTGGTGTGTTCCTTGGTCTTCATGATGCTCTCTGCTCTTTGAACAGAACACTGAGACTATCACAGAGCAGGTGCATTTATACAGAGACTTGATTACACCCAGGTGGATTCTATTTATCATCATCAGTCATTTGGGACAACATTGGATCATTCATAGATCCTCACTGAACTTCTGGAGTGAGTTTGCTGCACTGAAAGTAAAGGGGCTGAATAATATTGCACGCCCCACTTTTCAGTTTTTTATTTGTTAAAAAGTTTGACACATCCAATAAATTTCATTCCACTTCACGATTGTGTCCCACTTGTTGTTGATTCTTCACAATAAAATTAAATTTTATATCTTTATGTTTGAAGCCTGAAATGTGGCAAAAGGTTGAAAAGTTCAAGGGGGCCGAATACTTTCGCAAGGCACTGTATGTTTTTGTAATCTACTTATGCATTCTTTGCGTGATTTTAGCCATTGGTGCCCTTTAACTCATTCAGGACACTCTGGGCCCTTGAGCATATATGGCAGCTCTCTGGTCCACTCAGAGGGCTGTGGTAGCTCGGTGGTCTGCGGTTGCTTCAGGAAAGGCATCTGGCCTAAAAACTATTGCAAAGTCTTCGTGTGAGTTAGTTCGCTGTGGCGACCCTTGAAGAAGGGAGCAGTGCCCTTTAGCTAATTCAGAAAATGGCTACTATTACTTTTGTTTCGGCTAACCATATGTTGTAAAATATTTTACTTTATTTACAAATATTTTGCCACAGAAATGTACTATCTCTTCAGTCCTTTCACAAACCAGTGTTGTCTCTGAAATCTGCTACAGCGTACTTGAGATATTTTGTCTTTTTTTACTACTTTTAGCTTTTAGCTAGCCTGCTACCTTTAGTTTCAGTTCCTTTAGGGTTTAAAACTTTTGCCTAAAGTTTTGCTTTTGTGGGCTTTGATGGCTCAGTTTCAGCTTTATATATCAGCAGTAGCTCAGCTCTCACTACTCGCACTGTGTTTTCACAGAAAAAAAATTTCTCTGTAGATTTAACTGACTTGGTCTCATTGTTTGTTTCTTTTTGTCGTTTCATCCTGCATCTGGACCATCTAGGCCGTAGATTTTGAAGAAGTACAGAATCTTGAGCTTGGCCTCCTCATTGAGAATGTGGCTCCTTTTGTAGTAGGCAGTGCGATAGAGATGGATGTGGATGTCCAGGTTGGAGAAGGTCTTCCTGTGGCTGCCGGAGCTGGAGCTGGAGCCGGAGCTGGAGCAGGAGCTGGAGCAGGAGCTGGAGTCGGTGTTGGAGTTGGTGTGGATGCAGGAGTAGACCTGGACCTGGGAGTGGATCTGGGTTTGGATCTGGGCCTTGATTTAGGACTAGATGCTGATCTAGACGCTGGGTTGGATGCAGGACTTAAACCCGACTTAGGACTTGGACCTGGAATTGGAGTTAAGCCCGGTGTTGGGCCTGGTGTCGGGCCGGGTGTCGGGCCTGGTGTCGGTGTTGGACTTAAGCCAGGCATCAAACCGGGACCAGGAATCAAGGGGAAGCCCAATGCTCCAGCAAAAAGCTATCCTATTAAAATAGCAGTAAACAATGTTCCAGAGGGTCCAAGATTTTCACCTGACACCAAGAAAGTGCCTGTGTCCGAGGACCCCAACGATGCACCGTTAGATGGAGTACTTACTGTGTTTGCTGCTCTCAATCCAGATACAGGAAAACCAGCTGAAAACGTCAAGTGAGTGAAGTCAACACATCCATCAATTAGTTAGATCCTCTTAAGGAACTGATTTTTAAATTAGTATTCAGCACCATGAAGTGAAAGGTGGTCAATGTGGTTTTATAGTGGTCATCCAAATAAACCTAATATAATATAAAATGTGTATAATTCAATCTGTTTTTAATACTGTATATGATGTTAAAATTTGATGTGGCTGTAGCTGAGAGTCACTCACAAGACATACTCCAAGTGCTCCTTGTTGTACAAGATCTTTGCTAAAAACATTAGCAATAACTTTTGGAGTCATTCTTGTTTGTTAGTGAAGTATCTCATGAACCACTGGACAGATCTTAATGAAGCTTTTAGGAAATTATCATTACGTGTTGGTCTAAATCTTTAGAGTTAATCCAAGATAGCCTCCACAGCCAATTAGATAAGAGAGTGAAAATAAAATAAAATAACAAAATTAGCCCAAACAAGAATGACCAATTTTACAGATACTGAGCAAAAATGTAACAGTAATATCACTTCAGATATTTTGGGCATGACAAATTAGATTGACTTCATACTAATCTGTTGTGGATTTACCTTCAGACATTATTTTTTTACTAGTTCTGTTAGTAGACAAACTGACAAACATGCACACAGGGTAAATAATGTTTGTCCACGTTTGCCTTTTGGCAGTGGGCTTTTAAAAAACAGGTCTTGGCACGTCGTTATTAAATTACTAATGTATATATTTATTTGATTGTTTGGTATTTATTTAATTATTTTCAGCTATGCTAAAGCCTATGATCCAGATAACTGGTTTACTATAGATGAAGAGACGGCTGAGATCAAACTCAACAAGGTACCAGACAGGGAGTCACCCTTCTTGGTCAACGGGACCTATGTGGCCAAAATTCTGGCTATAACTAAAGGTAAGTATATGCTGCACTTGTGCAACACCTACAGTCTAATTTGTACATTGAACGAAAATGCCTTCTGTTACAAAAAACACTTGTGATGCATCCTTTGTACATGAGGCCTCTGGAGTTCAACAGAGGCTAACCTGGCGTGGTATTGTCCTACTCTTTGTATTGTGGTATTTCTTTCTGTGTGGTGTTGAACTCCTCCGACATCCCCTGCAGACATGCCAGCAAAGACAGCCACAGGGACAATAGCCATCCAGGTCGCTGACTCCAACGACCACTGTCCTTCTCTGGTCACTGCACACAGCAGTCTGTGCTCGGATAAAAAAACAGTGTTGGTCACTGCTTTTGATGAGGACGTCTATCCCAATTCATCTCCATTCACTTTCCGAATCGTACCTGAAGGTACAAAAGGAAACTGGGCTGTAGAAGTCATCAATGGTAAGAATTTTTTTTTGACAGAATATCATATATTTTTTTCTTTTGCATTAGTGAATCGAGTTGAATTAATTTTTTTACTTAATTTGTCATGTGTGGCCACGGGACTGGTTAGAGCAGTGGTTCTCAAACTTATATTGTTAGGTCCCCCTCTTTGGAGAAAGAAAAGTGTTCATGCAACATTTTCAATATGTGAGGGATATCCTTGTATCTGTTTTTTTTTAACATCAAGGATGAACTCAGTTTAGCAATTCTCTCTTAAAATCCTCAGTTTTAGTGACACAACTCTCAATTTTCTAAACTTACACTCTGGTAAAGAGAAGAAACAAATATAGTAAAAATATATTTATTTGTTGTTTTGTGCATCCCTTAATTAGGTTTGAGCTGCAACAAGGTGTTGCAATGTTAGTTCTGCCAGTAACATGTTCCAGTCTGGTAAAAAACAACAACAACAACAACAAAAAAACAACATTAAGCAACAACTCCCTTGACGTGCCCCCTAGTTTGAGAACTACTGAGTTAGCCTTTGCTAGAAAGTTGAGCTCTCAAGTTTGATCCTTCACAAGAGTGGAGCTCTTTTATCCTTTCTCATCTGGGCTAAGTGGAGATTTCTATTCAGCGTCGTATTCTGGTTTTGGACAACTCCTCAACTTTTGTCTTTTAATCAAATTGATCTCAGTTTAAGCCTAAATGTCAGTAAGTGACTTAGATATTGTTTAGGCTACTTTTTGGGGGAGGCTGTATGGTGAATGGTTTTAAAATGTTTTAAAATAAAAAATCTGAAAAGCGTGCTTCTGCATTTGTATTTACTCCCCTAAGTGAATACTTTGGAGAACCACCTTTCACTGTAACTCCAGCTAGAATTATTTTAAAGGTTTGACTTGACCAGCTTTCCATATCTAGAGATTGAAGTGTTTGCCCATTCTTCTGTACAAAATAGCTGTAGCTCACACAGATTAGATGGAGAACATCTCTGAAAGTCAGTTTTCAAGTCTTCCCACAGATTCTCAGTTGGATTTAGGGACTTCGGCTGGTCCCCTCTACACATGAATATATTTTGGTCAGACATTCCACTGTAGATCTGTCTGAATGTTTTGGGTTGTTGTCCTGCTGAAAGGTGAACATCTGGCCCAGTCTCAAGTCTTTTGAGGTTTTCTTTCAGAATGGTGCTGTGTTTAGCTCCATTATTCTTCCCATCAGCCTTGAACAGCTTTCCTGTCCCTCCTGAAGAGAATCATCTCCACAGCATGATGTTATCACCACCATGTTTCACAGTGAGGATGGTGTGTTCAGGGTATATTTTAGTTTTTCTGCTACACGTAAATAGTGTTTTGCATTTATGTCAAAAAGTCCAATTTTCTGAACTGATTTGATCAGAACAGCTGGCTTTAAACTGAGAATAAATGACACACACATGTCGACTTGATTACTGATGGTTTCTGAAGGCAGTCGGTTGCTCTTGAGTTCAGTTAGAGGTTTCAGAGTAAAGGGGGCTGAGGACAAATTCACACAACACTTTTTAGTTGTTTTTGTGTGTGTGTGCGTTTCTAACACAACTAAATGTGGAACAGTTCGAGGGGTACAAAGACTGTTTTAGGGCTTGTAAATCTTTCAAAACATTTCAGAACAAACTCCTGGTTTTCTGATGAAGAAAGGTGAATGTTTGTGTCTAAATGTTTCTGTAGCTGATATTTTACATTCAATTATTCAGCAATAGCATTTTAAAGTGCAGTAAAACCAGTACTAACAGTATCTTGAGTTACTTTAAATACAGACCACTTGCATAGAGATCAAGGTTAATCTTAAACTGCTATGCTTAAGCTATATTTACATTTTTGTTTTATTTCATTACCTTCTATGATTCATTGTCATTACTGTGTGTCAGACACTGCCAAGCATATTTTGCTGCAATTTGATTATTTAGCAGATTTAATCCAAATTGAAGTAATGTTTACATTATTACAGCATATCCAGTAGCAAAAATACTAAAAGCAGTAAATAAGTGCATGTTTGACCTCTCCATGTTTTGATGCAGAGACTACAGCAGCACTTCATTCTAGTGATAGCTTGTGGCCGGGAACATATGAGCTGAAGCTAGAAGTGATGGATGCTCAGGGTCTTTCCTGTGAAAGCGACGAGGTGTTTACTCTGGACGTTTGTACTTGCGTTGCAAAGGAGGACTGCGCCAACTCAAAGGCATTAAGACATGGAAGCACCGGATCAAACTTTTCAACACATGCCATTGGCCCACTCATAGCGGCTATGTTCTTACTGATGGGTAAGTTCACGTCAGACAAACCAAGAAGTCTATTGAGCATCTTGTTAACCTGTTCATGTCAGACAACCAAGATAAACATAAGAACTGAGGCGATGGACACTTATAGACACTAAAATTTTAAACCACTAAAATCTGAAAGCTAGAAACTGAGAGAACAGAACTAAACATGTTAATGGCATGATTTGCAGTTAAACTGGACCTAAGAATGACTCTAGAGAAAAATGGTTTGATATGAATATTCAAAACAAAAGGCTGGCGTGGCAGCTAAACAAATAAAGAAGCCAAAACCAGTGGAGGAGAACTGGACAGGATATGGAACAACAATAGCAGCCTGTAATTGTGAAAAGTTTGAGAAATTAAATGGGGCAGATGAGGAGAGTAGAGGGAGCTGGCTTAATGTCAACAGGAAACATGTAAGTAGGTGGGGAAGGACTGAGGTGCAGAAACCGACTGAGGAACGGTACTGAAAAATGACAAGAACATAGGAAGGCTCAAAAAAATCAAGTGAACACAACCCCCCCCCCCCCCCCCCCGAAAATATCCATCCATCCATCCATTTTCTTTACTCGTTTATTCCATTTTGGGTCACTGGGGTTGCCGGTGCCCATGTCCAGCAATCACTGTGCGAGGGGCGGGGTACACCCTGGACGGGTCGCAAGTCCATCACAGGGACACATAGAGACAAACGAGACAAACAACCATTCACTCTCTCACTCACACCTAGGGACAATTTAGAGTTACCAATCAGCCTAACATGCATGTTTTTGGTCTGTGGGAGGAAACCGGAGCACCCGATGAAAACCCACCCATGCACGGAGAGAACATGTAAACTCCACACAGAAAGGCCCCTGGACTGGGGTTTGAACCAGGGACCTGCTCGCTGAGAGGCAGCAGCTCTACCAGTTGCGCCACCGTGCTGCCCCCCCCCCCCCCCCAAAATAAACCGTATAAAAAATAAACATAAAACCTCATACCAACAAAATAAACACTGTAACCCACAGATCATGAAAGTTTGACAGCTTTTTCCTGCACTCAAGACCAATTAGTGATCGGTAGTTTTATTATAATATTTTTATTTATGACGATATTTAGGTTCAAGACTGAAATTTTAAATTATACCAAGTATCAAGAAATACATTTAAAATATGTAAATTTAATGTGTTGCAGCATCACCTTAAATGCCAGAGTGAAAAGACTGTTTATATTTATTTATGGATGTGACACAGTCCTTAGGTTTTTGACCCACTGGCTGGCAGGCGAGGAGAGCAGGAGTTTAGAATAAAAATAATTTATTTTAAACAAACAAAAAAAGGCTGGCGATGCAGCAAAAACTTACAAGAGCGGATAAGAGGCAATTTATGAACAAGATGGAACGGATTATCAGATTCACAGGAACAAGACAGATAGAGGAGGACCGGATTGCCTGTGGTTGACAGAACCATGATAGGACGGTTTAGTGGTGGAGAAGAGAGGTTAAAAAAAGACAGAGGAAGAGTGCAATTAAGTCCTTTTTAGCAGGAAAGAGAGTTACTGAAGTTGGTCATATGCCGCACAAGGTAGTCAAGGCATTTGGAGTGAAATTGTCTCCAGTTACACTAGACATCGTAAGAACATTTTCAGACCAGAACCTCTTCATGAAAGTGCAGGTGCAAAACTATTTTACCTCTTTGTTAACAGCAAATATCTCACTTTTGCCTAAAATATTCATTGATATCCAGAAAATTTGTCAAATTCCTCAATTAAATCCTTATGAAGAATGGATGGGTTATAAACCACATTAAATACTGGAAATCAGTGACTATTGCAGATAAACCATTTGAACTGTAAATTTGGAAAATATTGGTTCCAAGTGCCTGGCCAGTCACCCTGAATGCAATCCAAAGTCAGAATTCAACAAACTGATGGAATGACACAATTCATACATGAATAGATGTTCACTCTTCCCCAAAAGCAAAAAAGCAAAATTCTGGTTCATGGCCTGTAGGAGCATGTCGACATAAAAAGAGCCAACAGTCATCTCTAGTAGGATTGCAGCCAGCTTGTTCCAAAAGGCCCCACAGAATTTGGATGGGACAACACCTGGACCTGGGTCCTTATGGCCTTGTCAAGATTTGACTGCAGTCTCAAGCTCTAATGCCATGAATGGATGGTTCAGTTCCTTGGCCAGATTATGATCAACACAAGGAACAGTAATGCTACCGAGGAAGGACGTCAAGTCTGCAGAAACATGAGAGCAATCAGATGACTACATTCACTTGTAGAGGTCCACAAATGTTTAACAATCTCCTAAAGATCTGATGTTTCTCTTGCATCAGTTTCAACTCAAGGTATCAACTGGGATGCAAATATTCGTCACAGTCCCCTAGTTCATAAAATTTGGATCTTGAATTATTGAGTTCAGTGGTGTGTTGTGACGTCATACAATAATCAGCTATCAGCAGTGAGTCCTTTAACACTAAACATACATTTGAGTTAGGAGACTTATTAAAGATTTTCTAAAATTTATCAGGTACAAAAACACGTTCAAAAGCAGCCAAAATGTAAAATAACACCCTGAAAGTTATTTAGAAAAACAGAAAACCTATTTCTCAAAATCGCAGAGAAAAGTCACCCAACTCATTTGAAGGGGAATCTTTAGAAAGTAGCTGTTGCTCAGAACTTATACACTTTACCTTAAATCCTCTATTATTTGTTAAACACTTTGGCAACAGTTTCTGTTTTAAATGTGCTATATAAATAAATCTGACTTGACTTGTCTATTGCAATGAAAGGTCTTTATATTGACCACAAGATGTTTTCTTGTGTTTTCTTTCTTCTTCAGTGATTCCCTTTTTCTTGGTGTTCTGCCAATGCAAAGCAAAGGATGGCATTTTCCCTGATCTGTTTAAAGACATACCATTTGACACAAAAGAACATCTGATACACTACCAAACTGAAGGTTTGGGTGAGGATAAGGTGAGTTGGAGTTTTTATTGCTCTCTGTGAAAGGTGGGCGATTATGTAATTGCTTGTGTGTGTGTGTGTGTGTGGGGGGGGGGGGGGTAACTTTTTTTTAAATTCAACCTTTATTTAGACAGGTTAATCCCACTGAGCCTCAAGGACTCATTTACAAGAGAGATCTGATTTCAACAAAGAATGACGACAACAATAGAGAACAGTGACAACAATAGACAGTTATAAAAAGGCATACAGATTTATTTATTTATTTTTGTTTACAAATTAAAATAAGATGGCAAAAAAGTAGCAATAACAGCTAGATTATAAGGCAAATGTAGAAAACTAAAAACAGGAACATGTCTGCATTGGGTTTTTGCCAGGAGTCCAACAGAGTCTTAAAACCACTTAGAGAGGTCAATGTCGAGAGCTTTTTAGGTGCTTTACTGCTATAATTACCTACTGTGTCTGGACCAGTAGTACCTATTAGGACCAAACCATGTCCAAATACGATGGAATGTCCTTTTTGGGCTAGAGTTAGGGTTAAGTGTCTATAGGTAAAAAATTAGGTTTAGGGTCAGGGTAAGGCTACAGAAATTAATGGAAGTCAACACAATCTTCTAAAAAGGATAGAAATGCATGTGTTCATTTGTTTGTCTTTCTTTTAGCAAAATTCAAGATGGCTGCCAC
>NC_056500.1:24835883-24837356 GCF_014905685.2 Nematolebias whitei
TATATGTGTGTGTGTGTGTGTGTGTGTGTGTGTGTGTGTGTGTGTGTGATGGGTAAGGAACTGCATGTGTGAATTTAGATATTTTATTTCTCTTGTATTTCTCTTGTCAGGGCGGCTGTGGCTGAGTGGTTAGAGCAGTCGTCCTCCAATGCAAGAATTGGGGGTTCGATTCCACCAGCAGTCACATGCCAAAGTGTCCCTGGGCAAGACAATGAACTCCTCATTGGCTCTGATGTGTGTCCCATCAGTGTATGAATGTGATAAAGCACTGATTCAGATTAGCTTTTTATAGATATAATAGAGGGCTGTATGAGTGGGTAAATGAGGGCACAGATTGTTGTAAATTGCTTTGAATGTCTTGATAAAATAGAAAGGTGCTATACAAGTACAGTCCATTGTGCATATTATTTAAATCTATTTTCCTCTATTTGTGTGTTAGAGGTTGTTGACTGGGTGAGGAGAAGTTTATTTGTTGTTGTAACTTATTATTCAGCACGTTAAAATGTTTAAATAATAAAATGCTAAAAAAAATCTATTGAACTCCTTCCTTCATAATTTAAGACGATAATTTAAGTTAAACGTTTCAAATATTCCATATATTTGGTGCTTTTTAGTGAAAAATTAGTTTGGTGAACTTCTGCTATGTATTTTTCATTTATTTTGTAAATCTTAAATATTTAGTTTAGATGTTTATCGTTTGTGTGGCACGGAGGAGAAGTAGTTGGTGCTGTCGCCTCAAAGCGAGATGGTTGCAGTTTCACCTTTCAGCCTGAAACTCTTCTGTGTGCAGTTTGCATATTCTTCCCATGCATGTGTCATTTGTCTCTGTCTCCTCCGGTTTCCTCCCACAAACTAAAACATGCATGTTAGATTAACTGATAACTCTAAATTGTCCCTAGGTGTGAGCGAGCTAAATACAATACAGAAAGGTGAGGATAAAGTGGTATGTACCTGAACTCAAACTCAAGTACAATGGTTGAAAAAATGAAAGACATAGTAGTACAGTAGTCCCTCGCTACTTTGCGGTTCGTTTATCATGGACTCGCTCTATCGCGGTTTTTCAAAATAAGATTGGGCATGACAAACAATTGGCTGATTGATGGATGAGCACCACGATCGGCATGGAAGTTTCATTTTAAACAAAATTATTTTGAATTATTTAGCACCTGCTGCACCTTTGTGCAGCCCACAGCTGCAGAAAAAGCTTCCTATTGCAGCTGATCAGCTGTTCTCCGTGCAGAGCAGAAAAGTGGGCGTGGCCAAGAACGCTTGCAGGTGGCTGAGAGCAGCGGAGGTAGAGGGAGGGAAATCATGACATTCTCTGCTTTTTAGAGATTTTAGAAACATTGTTTAGAATATTGAAAGAATGTGGGAAGAGTTTAAAACACCTTTATATATATATATATATATATATATATATATATATATATATATATATATATATATATATATATATATACACACACACACACA
>NC_056500.1:24837456-24839876 GCF_014905685.2 Nematolebias whitei
TACTTAGGCTGCTACCCCCGCGACCCGACCCCGGATAAGCGGAAGAAAATGGATGGATGGATGGATAAAATAAACTACTACTTACTACTTGTACTACTGTTCCTACTTCGCGGTTTTTCACTTATCGTGGGACTTCAGAGTACGGATCCCCAACAATAAACGATGGACTACTGTACTCACAATAATAAAGAAAAGAAAATGACTGCTTGAGATAGGTACCAGCTCCCCAAAGACCCAGAAAAAAGTGGATAGAAAGAAGATATATGGATGAATAGATGGACGGATGTTAAGCACTGAGAGTTTCTTGATCATATGGTGTTTCCACGTGCGAGTGTAAGCTCACACAAAAGAGAGAGCAAAAACAGAGCTTTTAAAATCCTTACAGTACACAAGAAACATTTTTAGAGCTCCAGTCAGGAACACAGTTCTAATGTTTAGTAAGACAGCTTAAACCAGTGTTACCTGCTATGCTTACCTGCCCTGCCTTGCTGAAACGATGACCAGCCAGGATCATATGGAAGGCAAACTTACGCACCATCGGGTTACGCATATTAATGAAACAATGAGCTGCTTGTTCCAACAGCAGAGCACTGCGCAGGTCTGAGTCCTACAGAATTACAAACACAACTTATCTACAGCCGTTTCATGTAAAAATAAAAAAATTGGCTGGGGATTTTCAACACACAGAGTCCCTGTAACAGAACTTAACTGTTAACTTGTGTTAACAGTGAACTAAAATATTACCTCGCTGGTCATCTTAATGAGAAGAGATGCAGCCTCCGAGTACTTCCCCTGACTCTTGAGAATTTCAGCACTGAGTAAAGCACAGCGCTCAGCCAACACCATGTTCCTACAGGGGAATAAATAAAACCCTCATTTAGAAAACATTGGGATGTTGCATACATAAGACAACAATTTGTAAATCTCGTAAACTTGTACTTTATTGACAATAGAACATAGTGAACAAATGTCCTGATACATTCTCAGTAATCCAGGTAGATACATCTAACAAGGTTGAGTCAGAGCCTATGCACAGATTCTTGTTTGTTCAAATTGACTCAACCTTGTTAAGTAGTAAACAAATGTTTAGTAATTTAAAATTTCATGGGAGCAATAAATCTCAAAAAAGTACAAACCGGATTCCAAAAAAGTTGGGACACTAAACAAATTGTGAATAAAAACTGAATGCAATGATGTGGAGATGGCAAATGTCAATGTTTTATTTGTAATATAACATAGATTACAGATCAAAAGTTTAATCTGAGTAAATGTAACATTTTAAAGGAAAAATATGTTGATTCAAAATTTCACAGTGTCAACAAATCCCAAAAAAGTTGGGACAAGTAGCAATTAGTGGCTGTAAAAAGGAAATTGAGCATATAACGAACAGCTGGAAGACCAATTAACACTAATTAGGTCAATTGACAACATGATTGGGTATAAAAAGAGCTTCTCAGAGTGTCAGTGTCTCTCAGAAGCCAAGATGGTAAGAGGATCACCGATTCCACCATTGTTGCGCAGAAAGATAGTGCAGCAATACCAGAATGGTGTTACCCAGCGTAAAATAGCAATGACTTTTAAGTTATCATCATCAACTGTGCATAACATCATCAAAAGATACAGAGAATCTGGAACAATCGCTGTGCGTAAGGGTCAAGGCCGTAAAACTCTACTAGATGCTCATGATCTCCGAGCCCTTAAACGTCACTGCACCTCAAACAGGAATGCCACTGTCAAGGAAATAACAGAATGGGCTCAGGAATACTTCCAGAAAGCATTGTCAGTGAACACAATCCACCGTGCCATCCGCCGTTGCCAGCTGAAACTCTACAGTGCAAAGAGGAATCCATTTCTAAGCAAGCTCCACAAGCTCAGATGTTTGCACTGGGCCAGGGGTAATTTAAAATGGAGTGTGGCAAAATGGAAGACTGTTCTGTAGTCAGATGAGTCACGATTAGAAGTTCTTTATGGAACACTGGGACGCCATGTCATCTGGACCAGAGAGGCCAAGGATAGCCCAAGTTGTTATCAACGCTCCGTTCAGAAGCCTGCATCACTGATGGTATGGGGTTGCATGAGCGCTTGTGGCATGGGCAGCTTGCATGTCTGGAAAGGCACCATTAATGCAGAGAACTATGTTCAGGTTCTAGAACAACATATGCTCCCATCTAGACGTCATCTCTTTCAGGAAAGACCCTGCATTTTTCAACACGATAATGCCAGACCACATTCTGCAGCAATCACAACATCATGGCTACGTAGGAGAAGGAGCCGGGTACTGAAATGACCAGCATGCAGTCCAGATCTTTCACCTATAGAGAACATTTGGCGCATCATAAAAAGGAAGGTGCGACAAAGAAGGCCCAAGACGATTGAACAGTTAGAGGCCTGTATTAGACATGAATGGGAGAGCATTCCTA
>NC_056500.1:24839976-24841752 GCF_014905685.2 Nematolebias whitei
GTGGCAGCCATCTTGAATTTTGCTAAAAGAAAGACAAACAAATGAACTAGTAGTGGACTAGGCCTACGTCGAAACTAAGTCTAAGGTCAAAACTCTTGACCTTTAGAACCTTGTGGGACAGGAACTGTCATTTCATGTATTTGAATACATAAATACAGGTTCACCCATCCTGAGACTTTCTTTCTTGAAGATTCAAGTGAAAAGAACACTCTCTTTTTATTATCATTACTATCTTACAAATGTTGATAATCAAAGTGTCTTAGTTCAAACCATTTTAGATGTTGCAGTGAACTAATCAATTTTATTAACTGAGTAATGATTTTTATTCTCATGTTAAAAGCTGTTGCAGAGTAATTATGCATTTTTCTGATTTCTGCTTTTGAATGAGCAAGTGTGTGCGTTTACAAGGTTACAGTCAAACGAAAAACAAGTTGTTATGTTAAAACTGTCATGTTTTAGAATCCTCTCAGACGTAAATAGAGATGTTTTGCACCTGTTTCTTAAACACGCCACAACAAAACCCTCTCGGTCTGTGAGAACATTTCTGAGCTGTCCCATAACAATTCTCGCTGTCTCTAACCTCTTACGTCACAAAACCCACCCCGTCTGGTCGTTTCTGACCAATGAAAAATCCCAAAAAGTGAACCGGGAAAGAGTCTTTAAAATGTCAGTACTTCCTGGTCTACACAGACTCACAGAGTTACAGAGTTACGGACTCAGAGAGTTGTCGGAGTTCTAAGAGTTCTGAGAGCGTAGAGTTCGGTGAGAGTCTACTCAAGTTCTGCTGAGTTCTGATGGAGTGCTGTTGGAGTTCCTGACATGACAACAAAGCTCTTCCGAGTTCCATGGGATTATAACATTTTCCACTGAGGTGAATGTGTGTCGAACAGAGCCTCGCCATTACTTCGGACGAGTAACAGCATCCTACTGAGACGCTGAAAGGGTGCGTTAAACGGAATCTCACCTGAGACATCTCCAGGTAAAGGAGCCGATTTCATCACCTAAGTGTACTGTAAGGAAAAGCTGAAGAAAGCCGGAGAGTGTCGATTCTGGTGAACACTTAATTTCCCTCACATACCATCTTAACTCCCTCTAAACTTCTTTCCATCTCTAAACTTTTCTATCAAGTAGAAATTCTTCCAGATATTTAGAAATGTCTGTGTAAAATGCTCACCCACATTCATGTGGGCAAAAGATCATAGTTGTACAGTTTTCATAAATGTCTTTGGTGCAGCAACGGAAAAATCATGGCCGTATGATTTTTCCTGATTGATTGCTTATATTGTTATTTTCATAATTTGCCAAATTAATGTAAATGTTTGATGTTAAATTTGATTCTGTAAATAAATGACCGCATTCATTTTGATGGGTCAAATTTAAATGACGTCTCACGTTTGCCTTTCCTTAAATTCAATGCACGTTTTATTCAGTCCAGAAAAATGAGGAACCCGCGTTAAATGATGAATATATCCCAGCATCTGTTCCTCTACAGTAGCTTGGTGAACAGTGACACTATCTCATAATCCTGAGGCTGCAGGTTCAAGTCCAGGTTACAACAAGAATGGCATAAAACATTTGCCATATCTTTCATGCAAAGTTTACACGCTGTAGAAGGGAACAGCCCTAACAAGACACAGACAAAAGTATTATCCTCCACCTTCACCTTTGAATGGTGGTGGATATTAACGGAGTTATTGATGGTTTTTGAATTTGGTCGAATCAAATAACTGTGGCAGCCATCTTGAATTTTGCTAAAAGAAAGACAAACAAATGAAC
>NC_056500.1:24841852-24846352 GCF_014905685.2 Nematolebias whitei
CTGCAGCCTCAGGATTATGAGATAGTGTCACTGTTCACCAAGCTACTAAAGTCCCATAAAACACAACATTTCTTTATTTGCCCATTTTCTTCTTAAATGTCTGTTGTTGTTTTTTTTGTCTCCTTCTCTTCCTTCCTTCTCTTTTCATCTTTTTGCTTTTTCTCACCGTCATGCTCTTTGTTTGTCTTCTTTAAATGTTTCATGATGAGAATCAGCACCTCCAAATCTGAGGCCATGGCCCTCAATCAGAAAAGGGTGGATTGCTGTCTTGAGGTCAAGGGTGAGGTTCTGCCTCAAGTGGAGGAATTCAAGTATCTCTGGGTTTTGTTCATGAGTGACGGAAGAATGGAGTGTGAGATTGACAGACAGAATGGTGCAGTGTCTGTAGTATTTGAAAGAACGAGACTGTGGATACAGGTGGTTGAAATGAGTCTCCTCTGCAGGGTAGCTGGACTCTCCCTTAGAGATAGGGTGAGAAGTTCAGTTATCTGGGAGATATTCAGAATAGAACTGCTGCTACTCCACATCGAGAAGAGCCAGTTGAGGTGGTTCGGGCATATGGTAAGGATGCTTCCTGCATGCCTCCCTAGGGAGGTGCTTCGGGCATGTCCGACTGAGAGGAGACCCCGGGGAAGACCCAGGACATGCTAGAGAGACTACGTCTCTCAGTTGGCCTGGGAATGCCTTGGGGTCCTCCCAGAAGAGCTGGAAGAGGTGACTGTGGAAAGAGATGTCTGGGCCTCCCTGCTCAAGCTGCTGCCCCTGCAACCCAACTTCAGAACAGGTGGAAGATAATGGATGGATGGAAATGTTTCAGCTAACATTAAAAGTTCAACCATTCTTCCACTACCGTTCACCCTTTTCAGCAGTCATTCATCACTTAGCATTTCACAATGCATCTTTACAGATAATGCATATTTTCTAGTTATGTTCTGTATGTTATGTATTTTCTAGTAAGTATCATTAAATATGTTTTCCATTAAGTGACATCAGAATACCTGTCACTCATCTCCCTCGTTACCGTCTATGGCTTTACATTACATCAGTGATATAAATATAGTACAGCAACTCATGTTGAAAGTAAACAAGTTTTCAATGTGTTCTTAGGTAAATGTGAGATATGTTTAAGTTTGATTATTCTAACTTTATTGTAACCAGTTATTATTGTTATATTTTTCAGGAGTTTCCACTCTGCTCTGTTCCTATTATGGGAACTAAGCTAAATACTGAGACATCACCAATGTCAAATATCGGCAACGTATTCTCCGAAACCACAGAAACCCATCACACATCATTCTACAATGAATCTGGTCGGGTGTTTCGGGAAAATACTCTAAGTCCAATGGAAACTGACAACAACCACAAGTTTTCAGGAGATTTATACACTCATGACAATGACATGACAACATTCAACACACATATGTCATTTATTGAAGAAGCAGGAGCTTATTATGAGGACATCGCCCTTCCTGATGCTTTCCTTGAGGACTACTACTCACAGGTACTGCTAGCTTTGAGGTCATTACAGATTCTCCATTTACAGTGCCTTGAAAATGTCTTCATATTGAAACATATACAATGTTTTACTGGGATTTTATGTTATACACTGGCACATGGTAGTACAAAACCTCAGTGGACAGAAAATAAAATATGGTTTTCAAAATTACTTAGAATAAAAATATGAGAACTGTGACCTAGTCTTGTATTCAGGCACCCTGAGCCCATACTTTGTAGAACCAGCAACAGTTTGTCTTTACCAGATTTGCACATCTAGAGACTGAAATTTCTGCTCTTCTTTGCAAAATAGCTCAAGTTCAGTTATACTGAAAGACTCGAGCCTTGCCACAGATTCTTAGTTGGATTTAGGTCTAGACGTCTGCAGCTTCTCCAGAATTCCCATGAGCTTACTGAATGCCTCTTGAATGATTGCTCTCCTTGCTCTCACTCAGTTTAGGTGGACGGCCACGCCCTGACCTGATATGTTTCCAGTTTTACTGTACTCTTACCATTTTCAGATGATGGAATGAACAGAGGCTTTGTGAGATGTTCAAAACTTGGGATAAAGTTTTATTCCTTAGCCCTGGTTCAAACTGCCCAACAGCTTTATCACTGATCTGTCTGGTGTGTTCCTTGGTCTTCATAATGCTGTTTGATCACTAATGTTCTGTAAACAAACCACTGAGGCCTTCACAGAACAGCTGGCTTCATACTGAGAATAAATGGTATACTCAGGTGGCTTCTAAAGGTACTGTAGTGGGTAGCTCTGGATTTTAGTTCAAGATGTCAGAGTAACGTGGGCTGAAGACAAATGCACACCAATTGTAAATAACAAGTGAAAACCATGTATAATTTTCCTTCCTCTTCACAATTTTGTGCTACTTTATGTGGATTTTACACATAAAATCCCAGTAAAATACTTAGAAGTTTGTAGCTGCAAGGTGACCGAAATGTGAAAAAGTTAAATGAGAACTTTTCATGACACTCTATAAACGTACACTGGAAATATGTATGAATTATTGTTTGTCTGTTTGTTTCCCTCTGACAGAAAGCACTCTGTGATGTGCCGGTGACCGAAACATTGCTCCGGTATGACTATGAAGGCCAGTTCTCCTCTGCTGGCTCAGTGAGCTCCTGTAGCTTAGTGGAATTTGACAATGACCTGGACTTCCTCACTGACCTTGGACCAAAGTTTAAGACTCTGGCTGAGATCTGCTGCCCTCCTACAGCAAAGCCTAAACCTCTTCTGACCCACAAGGCTTCAGGTGCTGTCAAAACAACAACTATGACTGAACCAGTCTTCAAGCCTAAGGTTGAGAAAGATGTTGAGACTAAGCATGTTGACATGAAGACAGAGAAGGTGACATCATCTACTAACGTGGTTAAAAGATCCGTCAGTTCAGTAGGCACCACCTCGCAATCCACAACTCTCCCTAGCTCCCCTCGCTCCAAGGTTACCAACGTCAGTCGTTCTGCTAGCTTTAATCATTCCGCAGGCTTCAATCGTTCTGCCACACTGCCATACCCAACTCAGACCGTGGTACTACAGCAGCAGCCAGTTTACTATGCCCCTAATCCAGTAATGCAACCCATGCACTACTTTATCCAACAAAATCCACCAAACACGATTCTGGTTGACGATAGGTCCCTGATGTTAATGAACGATCCGCAGGGTCTGTCTAGACTCGTGATGAATGGAACCCAGAGCTCCTATTCGGGGCTAGTTCTCCAGGGCATTGATGGCTCTATGAGTCCCAAAAGTCCTGTCAGCCCTACGAGTCCATTCAGAACCACTGTGTTGATGCCTAGTCCAACTGCCTCCCAGGGGTTAGTCTCCATGGAAGGCTGTAAGATAGTAGGGCCAAACTCTGCTGGTGCTTATGTGTTAGTTAATGATAAGAGCAGGCCAGGTGAAGTAGAAGTGAGGGACCGGGGCTCATCTGAAGGCATTTTGCCTAGTGATGTTGTCCTGGTGAAAAAGGCTGCTCCCCCTCAGGGGGTTTTAGGATCAGCAGCCCAGACTACAGAGACCGACTACAGTCACCTCTTAGATCGTGTTGCTAAAAAAGGTAACAATGTATCACAAAATTGGTATATAGGACAAATAGGATTTTGGCAGAAGACGCAAACAGGTTATGGGTCATTGGTTGTGTTTAGATTTTTTAGTAGTCAGCTACAAATATGGATGATACGTGTGGCGACAGTGCGTATACACCTGCACAAATACCACCTGCCAAAAAGATTGTCAATATACATTTTATTACAACTGGAGTTTAAAAGTTTGACTAATGGTGATAACCGTAAAGTGCATTTTTCTAAATATAGCATTCAAAATATATCATCAGTTACAAAATGCAATTTTAAACACAATAAATATTGTAAAAAGACTTGCAAAAGTTTGAATACACTGTCTATTATTTATAATAATGAGAGAAATACTTCAGCAGTGAAAGTCTGGTCTCATGTTCTTGACATTTTCTTGAAAATTATAAATGCTTGCATATTATATGTATTAACACTGTTTAGGTATGTCTGTGCTAATGATTTTTATAGAATACAATTTTCTCTAGTGCGGACAAAGAAATCTTTTAGCACATGACCTTATGTAGTAGACACATTTAGTTTTTAGCTTTTCCTCCGTAGCTGTATGCCACAACTATTACAGATTGTTTTTCTGACTACACATTCTAACAAAAACACAGAAGTACCCATGCAGCACCACGATGGGGTGCAAATGGTCACAATAACAACAAATAAATAAAAAAAACAGAACATTTTTCATTTGAATCAAGATTTTCCCTAAACTCTTTTTTAAATATGGTTACCAATGTCCTTTACTTAATAACAATATCAGTACATAATAAAATATTAATGTTTACTGGATCAGGATGAATAGAGACAGAAAAACGACTCCACGGAAAATTTGGTTTCTATTGTAGGACATCAACAGATAGCATGCATGTGCAAAATGGGTTTTTATTCTGTGGGAATTGGAGATTATCT
>NC_056500.1:24846452-24849081 GCF_014905685.2 Nematolebias whitei
ATATATATATATATATATATATATATATATATATTTGTGTGTGTAAATACTATCAAAAGAAAGGTAGATGGTTTGTATTTTGTGTAATGTTTCCTTGATCTAAATGCATCTTCTATGATTACCTCTGCTGCAGAAGTATTTCACACAAAATATAAATGATGGACAGTGTAAATATATTTTGGATGTCTGTTGACAACATTTATGTTGTTTGAAACTGTTTTCTGACTGATGATGGATTTTAAATGATACAAAACTAACTGTGAGGTCTCTTGTTCATTCATATTTCACTTAATGCCTCACTTCAACACAACAGACTAAACAAGGGATTGCAGGTGTATGTGGAAATGGATTGATGAGATAAAGAATAAACAGTTACAAAGAAGTCAACCATTAAAGCAAATAATATACATACTGTAATTTATATTCTAAAGCCATTTAGGACAGGACTAAAGTTGTTAAATTTTGTCATCTGGACCAGCTTCTTTAAGTGAGAAACGTTTCGTCCCCCCATCCAGAGGACTTCCTCAGTCTATGGCCTGCCAACCAGATCTGTCCCATAGGTAGCCTTCAGTGCTGTGTTTCAAACCAACCTCCTGTTGGAATCTCAAAAGTAAGCTTTTAACACGTACAAAACACACCCATCCAAATCAATCAATCAACATGTACAACAATCAAATGTTTTAGGCCCGATGGCCAACTTGCTACTCACAGAAACAGCCCATGGACAACCAAGGCCAAAGTGGTTCAATTGTTGGAGGTGAGATTCCAACAGGATGTTGGAATACCTACCACGTAATATCAGGGTACCTGTGGGACAGCTCTGGTTGGCAGGCCATAAACTGAGGAAGTCCTCTGGATGGAAGACAAAACTTTTTTCACTTAAATAAACTGGTCCAGATGACATAATTTAACTTTTCTTGTTGTTATCTATCTGAATGATTGAGCTTACAACCCATTTAGGAAAGGCTTGCCAAAAAAAAAAAAAAAAGCTTTTGCGATCCAGATTGGAGAACAACCTAAATAAACAAAGTTACAGAAGAATAACAAACAAAAAAACTCCCCTGCTAAACAAACGATGAACATATTGATAAGATAGTCAAAGTTGGATTCATTGACAGTGATTGTATCAGGGTGGTGAGCCCAATCAAAAATGTTTTGAGAAATTTTTATCCAATGTAATTGGAAAGAGTTTCTATGAGATGGACCAACAAAAAATGTCCAACTTTGTCAACTGATAAGCAAATTCTGTTTTCTTCAAAAGTGTCTTTTCTTTTTGCTACTCTCCCATAAAGTTCAGTCTTCTGAAGAACTCAGGCAACAGTTTTTGCCTTAAACTTTTTTGAACTCAGGAAACAGTTGTATGCTCATTCTCTTTCATCTCACCCGTTGAAGCTTGTAGCTCATTCAGAGTGGTTACAGGTACCTTTGTGGTCTCTCATTATTCTCCGTCTATAGTCATTAAGTTAGTGAGAATGGCCTGCAGTAGATTTACACATGTTCCATTTTTCATTCAACCTTTATTTATACAGGTTAATCCCATTGAGCCTCGGGGACTCATTTACAAAAGAGACCTGATTTTAAAAAAGAGTGATGACAACGGTACACAACAAAGACAACAGTAGACAATCATAAAAAGCAGACAAATTGAGAGAACAAATAAAAGAAATTGGTATTTAAAAAACAAAATAAAAACAGCTAGGTTGTAAAGCGATTTAGAACACTAAAAACAGGAACATGTCTGCATTGGTTTTTGCCAGGAACTTAGTAAAAGTGTGAAGCCACTTAGAGAGGTCAAGGTCGAGAGCTTCAGATCTTTTTGTAAGATATTCCAGGAAACAGGAGCGGAGTAGGAGAAGACCCTTTTGCCAAGTTCAGTCCGCACTGAGGGAACACTGCAGGTAATAATGTCCTGAGAGCGCACGCTGTAGCTGCACTCATGCAGAGACATGTAGGAGGAGATGTATGAAGACAACAGAACAGGCAATTTTCCTTCCTTTTCTTGATGATGGACTTAACAGAACTTCTGGGAATGTTTCGGGCCTTGGAAATATTTTTGTATCATCCCCTGACTTGTACTTTTCAATAATCTGTTCTCTGAGTTGGGTTTGGAAAGTCATTTTAAAGGAATTGAATACTTTTTGTGGGCGTTTGACACATTCCGACACAATCAAATCATGTTATGGGTACAGGGATCTGATGCTGATTTAGAGAGTTGGATGAATGTGATATTATTGGATAGATTTGGTAATGCAACTTATATATATATATATATATATATATATATATATATATATATATATATAGATAGATGAATGGAATGAACGGACTGTACTTATATAGCGCCTTTCTATCTTATCAAGACACTCAAAGCGCTTTACGCTACAATCTATGTCCTCATTTACCCATTCATACAGCACTCTACTTGATCTCTACAGAGCTAATTGAACAAATCATTCTAAAGAGACTAATCAGAGCTTTATCACATTCATACACCGATGGGACACACATCAGAGGCTATGAGGGGTTCAGTGTCTTGCCCAAGGACACTTGGGCATGTGACTGCTGGTGGATTTGAACCCTCAACTCTTGCATTGGAGAACGACTGCTCTAACCACTCAGCCACAGCCGC
>NC_056500.1:24849181-24863726 GCF_014905685.2 Nematolebias whitei
ACACACACACACATTCAATATATAATTTTTTCTAATCTTTTTACATTAAAAAACGTGTGAGAATTCCAAGCTTCAGATAAATTAATTCATTCTGTCATCATCACTAACTTTTAGAGAACTTGTCAGATTGTGTTTGCATGTTAAACATGTAAAAACACACATGCACAAAAGCATGCACATGCACACACAATGCCCTGCCATTAAGCACTCACTCATTGCATTAAGTGTTGTTTGAGCTCTGTACCTTGGATAATGGCACACAGTTGCTGTGGTTTGGTTTTAATGCTGCACAGGTTTTCAACACTCAGTTCCATCAAAAGCTGCAGCATGCTTTTGTTTTTCTAAGATCATTTATTGATTATTGAATAGATCAACAGCAGAGGCACATCTTCTCCAGCACATTTCTAAGATCCACAATGGGGTTCTCAGTCAGGGGTGAACTCATTAGTGTTTGGACTCAGTGAGGTTCAGTCTTTGGGGTGTTTCTCTGTGGTATCAAGACTCTTTGAAGCTCCCTGTGCGATCTAAACTCAGAGGGGTCAGGACTCAGTGGGGGCTTAGACTTTGTGGGATCAAGACTTTATGTGGTCTTGTGTGTGGTGAAGTTTGGATTCAGTGTAGTCTGTCTGTATGGTCTGGAGTCAGAGGGATTTGGACTTGTTCGGGTATCTGTGGGCTTTGGACCCCTCACTAGAGTATGTTTGTGGGACCTGTGCTCAGAGGGGTCTAGACTCACTGAGGTGTGTTTGGGGATGTGGTAGTTCAACATTGTATCCGCCTTATTCCTATGCCCCATGGCGCCTTGCTTGAATTATGGGCACAACTACTGGAGCGGAAAAGAACCGGCATTTGTGTGCAAATAGTATGAGCTAATGTAGTTTCTCCAAGCGTTGTGGATTTAATTTAAACAAGTAGGAACACCACCTGTCAGAGCTCAAACAGGACTATATAATCATACGGCTGTCTATTGCGGACAAGGGATGGGAGGACGGCCTAAAGAAGTTGCCGCAGATACATCTACTAGCATAGCTATTTCATTGACTCGGTTCTTCTGACGGCGAAGTGATGAACAACCTGAAAAACTCTGAGGCGTATTAGTATCTACACAGTAATAAGGTTGGTCGTATTTTGTTAAAAGAGGTGGGACACAATCTTATTTACCTTAAAGCAGACAAAGAGCCCAGCCAGAGCCTTAAAGTCCCGCATCACCGAGCTTGAGTTAATTACAGAGAAAATCATAATACAGAAGACAAACAAATACTTTAATGCTGTGTCCTTCATGCACTTGAAATAATATCTGATATCTACCAAAGTTCATGCTCATTAATCCATATGATAATCCAACAATGTTCAGTCAGGTCATCTGGACAGTTTATTTTTTTGCTGAGACGTTTTATGCTTCATCTGAAGGACTTCTTCAATTTGAGGAGCCACCAACAAACTGAGTCCCACTACAAACAGCACACTCCCATAGTGGAAAAACCCAGTTTGCTGGTGATAAGATATCCTCCGGGGCCCGCCCTTTCCCCCATCAACTCCTCTGAGGCAGCCTTGCCAAAGTGGGTCAATACCTGATATTCTCGTCACACTGTTTTCAATTTGAGGACCCGGTGTCTTATTTTTAGTCAACAAAGTGAAATGAGCACACATACATGTACAGTGTTTTGGGTGGTCTCTTCAAGTTCAGATTTTTCAGCCATATTCTTCTTAACTCCTCATCTTTAGGTAGGTGATGAAAACTAAACTATAGCGCTTTTCGCAGGAACAGGTCCGTGTTCAAAACTCTGTTGTTGTAGTCACTGATTTAGTTTGGTGTGGTTGTTCGTGCAGCCGCGAACACAACAGGTACCTGAACTCAGCAAAGCTATTTTAGTAAACTTTATGATTGTTAAATAAATGTAAACAAAACAGTGTTTTATCTGCTAAACTGAATGCAAATTACTATCAAATAAACTGTGGTCCATGCTCCACTACCATAGTTAACCAATGCTTACGGCTACTTCTGGTGTCTGACAGGAAGTTGTACCATAATCATTTATAAAGTAGAGCCCCAGGAATAAGGCTGTTAGGGTCTATATCCAGTAGGATCAAGATTGCGTGACTTCTGTACTCAGTGGGGTCTTGATTTTGTGGGAAGATTGTAGGTCTATGCTTTGTAGGATGTGAACTCTGTGGAGTTTATCTGGGGATTCTGGACTTTTTGGAAAATGTCCTGGTTTGTTAGCTTGTGCAAACCATCATTATTCAGGCTGTCAGCTGACCTCATGTTTGAGAGGCAAACTGAGTCCACAGACAAAAGGAGACAACTGTTTTTCTAAATAAATTATCTTTTCTGAAACAAAGACGTGCTTTATTCGCTGCAGGGCTGTTCCAATAAATCCAGGTGGTGAGTTGCATTTTAACGTTACCTTCATCTATGAAACTTCTCAGTTTGGGATATACAGTAGTTTTAAATTGAAGTGTGTTAAAGCAACAGTTTTCTTCCCTTTCAGACCATAAAACACAACGATAACAAGAATATTATTATTGTAAATTCTTTCAGTTTGAGTTCCAATTCACAGAGAATGAACTGCACTCATTTTTGCATCAAATTCGGCTAATTATTTACCGCAACTGTCTGCTCAGCCTCAGTGTCAGTGTTTCAATCTGCTGGGCCAAAAGACGCATCGGGTTCTGTCAGATCTTAGTTGTCCTCACAGCACCATCTAAATATGACAAAGGCACACAAAAAAAAAAAAGAAAGAAAAAGAGGAATAACTACTCAGACAATAAGTTTCACATTTTGACAAATACAGAGACACATAGAATGTAAACCAATGTGTCAGTCTTTTGACATAAACTAAATATTAAAGGCATAGTTCAAATAAATCAAATTACAATTAAATATCCCATTATAAATATTAATTTAGGTGTAACAAATGCAAACTGGACTAATTGTAGTGCCAGAATAAAACATATATAGTTATAAAAAGAGTTAAAAATAATTTAATGAAAATGGGTTCTGATTAGCAGTTTAGATTTATAGTTTTTGGTCCAAACTGACGAATTTTAGTCCAGATTTATCAGGAGTTTTTTCTGTACAGGTGACGAGCTGCAACATCAATGGTCCCTTAAATCAGTTTAGTTTGGAGATGTTTCATGGTTGTAGAGGTGAGGGGGAGAGAACGGAGTGCAATTTCTTTTTTACATCCTGGATAACTGAGCAGACTGACCACCCTAATAAAAGCAGACGAGAACCAACCAATCAGAGGCCGAGTGAGGCAGGTCATGGACACCGTCACAGCCAATCAATCGCCTCTAATCATCCTAAGGAGTGCATTTGTATATAAATATTTATAAAATACTTTTTGTTTTCCACGTGGCTTGCAGGACATTTAGTTCAACCTGGAAGTATAAGACTTTAATGTTTTTGTATTTTTTATAGATTCTCCTCAGCAAAGGGGGTTTGTTTTTCTTTCTCTGGTTCTGGGACATTTATTTTCTGTTAATAATAACAAATAATAGCATTAGTTTCTTTTTCCTGCTGTAATGAACAAAACTGTGACCCTCATACCGAGGTACATTCTGAACTGTGACTTATTTGTGCTGTTGCACCTTTACAGAGTTTGTTTTAGAGATGAAGACAGGCGGGTTTGGATCAGATTTGGTATAAATACTATTGGTGTGGATTGGAGACTTGGACATGTTTTCGGTCAGAGGAGAGGAGCACTGCTCCTTGAACCAGTTGGAGACATCCATTCGAGACTATTTTGAGATTAATTTTGTTGCCTAATTCTTTTGATCAAGTTCGTAAATGAAGAATGTGAGCCACTGTAACTCAAGTGATGAAACTGAGAATGTTTTGAGACAGTTTAAGTTCGAGAAGTACCTGGACAAGTTGCTCCACTGTCAGTAAAACCCCAAACTCCGAGGAGATGCTGTGCGTTTCACATTAACTGGGTGTGACAAATGGGACTTCGATAATCCAACAGTATTTCCTGGTAGTAATTTACACACACAACTATTCAAGGTTTTCCTGTAAAACCAGAAATATAATATTTAAATTAGATAAACTGCACCTGTCCAGAGTGTGAGTGCACCTAACTCTTGAGGGCTTTGTACGTCAAACAGATGCACTGATTTTGATCCACTGAATCAGTCTCTCAGTATGGGTTGGCTAAAAAAAAAATATTTTTATTTCTTTTAAAGCATGCTGTGGGAAAACTGTATTTTTATTCAATTTTAATATATAATCACTTTTCCTTTATCTTTTTTCTTTTTTATCATAGAAATGCTCAGAGCTATCCATTAGCTGGAATACTG
The DNA here is from genome assembly GCF_014905685.2 of Nematolebias whitei. NCBI lineage: Eukaryota > Metazoa > Chordata > Actinopteri > Cyprinodontiformes > Rivulidae > Nematolebias > Nematolebias whitei. Next base: position 24,853,484 of record NC_056500.1, read on the forward strand.
CTAAGTGCAGCAAACATTATACTTCATGTGTAGAATGGGTTTTGTGTTGAAAATTCAATACTTCATTGAGTTTTATTCACATGTTTCTTTGGGCTGCATGCTTTCAAATGTGTATAATCATTAAACAGTTAATTATTTTCATGGGTGAAAATGTATTTTCTGTGCTTTAATCAGCTTCAGGAAATGTTTGCTTTTTAACGTCTGATGTTCCAGTACAATGCATTAAAGATGACGTCTTCTGTGTGTTTGTCTCAGTTTGTTCTTTTTTTACTTGCGTCAGTATTATCAGTTCAATCTACTTTAAATCTATAATGTCAGGAAAAAAGTAAACCCAAGTTAGTTTCAGAACCAGATACCGCTGATCTACTGGAAATTTAACCCTCAACCATCTCTAGGTTTTAAGGAAATGGTCCAAAGGGGAAAAAACTGTCCAGTGAGCAGTAATTGTTATGAAAAAGCGTTGGTAACGTTAAAGAATGGGCCGACTGGTTTGAGATGACAAAAAGACAACAGAAGCTAAAAAAAAGACTTGTCACAAACCAAGATATGTAGAATACCACCCCTGACCAAACAATATGTCCAGCCTTGAAGCAGATGGGCTATATGTATTCAAATTTTAGGAAAGGTTACTCAGTCAAAAGTCCACTTTTTGATAAAAGACATTAAAGGTTTTGTAGTACTTTAAACCTTGAAATTAAAATAAAATTAAACGTAGATAATAAAAAAACTTGTATTTCCTTAACATTGCATGTTTAAAAAAGATGTATATTTTAATATTTTGTTAAACCTATAAATGATCAAAATTATCATCCTTAAACATTAAAGTTCATGCTCAATAATCCAGGTAAAAAAATCCAACAAATTTAAGTTAGGTCATCTGAACTTTTTTATTTTATTTTATTTTTTTAATTGAAACATTTCGTCCTTCATCCAAAGGACTTCATCCGTCCAAGGAGCCACAACAAACTCAGTCCCACAAGCAGCACACTCGCATAGTGGGTCACCCAGTTTGCTGGTGGTAATGGTTTCTGGGGCCTTAATCATCCTTAAAATTTGCAAAAGGAGTTAATCTGGATCAGACTCTTAAATTATAAAATTTTTAAATTGCAGTTGATGGCTGCACAAAATAACTCGATCTCAAATGGTCCGCGGGTCGCACTTTGTACACCCCTGATCTAAAACTTCCAACTCACTATCACATTTACATCAACTTTACAACTGTGAAGAATAAAATCTTGTAATACATTTCATTTATAATTTTAAAATTCACCTTAATTTTCTTTTAATGAGAACTATTGTTCCACTCTGGGGTATGGTGTGGTGAAATTATGTTTACAATCATGCATTTTAAAAGTTTACTCCTACAAACCTTCTAAATATTGGATATACAACACAGACTGTTTACTTTTGCCTTGTTTTGCTGTGAATATACCAATGTTCTAGCCAAGCGCCACATATCCATATACGTTCATAGCTACTTCCTGTAGCTAAAAAATGAACACAAAGATGAAACATCAAACTTAAGACAGCAAAGTTCATGCTCAATCATCCAGGTATCAAATCCAATAATTCTCAGTCAGGTCATCTGGTTGGTCCACTTAAGGAGTTTACTGCATGGTGGGGAAACAGTTTACTGGAACTCCTCAGACTGATGAAGCCCTCCAGATAGATGGTGAAACATCTCTATAAAAAAAAGAAACTGTCCAGATCATATATCTATGCATAGCACCACATTAAACCGCGGTAAAGTTAGTTCTATTTCGTATAGGTTTCGCCCTTTAAGAGCTGTCGCTTAGTGGGTTTATCCCGTCATGCAAAGCATCGCACTGAAAATTTAGTCCACGCCCACCTGCTGTGTGGGCCCCACCCGGTCCGTATAAATTACCTTAAGAGCAGGTAATCGGCTCCCATTTTTCTTCAGCAAGCTAATAGCACTGTCAGAAGAATGAAGAAGGGAAGTTGTCTAGCTTGACCAGCTCAACCTTTGTTAAGACTGCCTGTGGCCCCGCCACGTCAACCTCCTGCCGTCCTGGTGAGTTCTCCTCCCCGAGGAGAAGCAGACGAGCAGTCTTGTTTCAAGGTAAGCAGCGAGGAATATTTCTCAGTGGTAGGTTGCTACACGCTGTACGACGCCATCTTGTAATTTTCCTTTTATCGCCGACTCTCGGAGCGAATTGGATGGCTCCTCCGGGACAGGCGACATCAGCAGCAGCCCCCCGCTGCTCACTCCCTCCTGGAGAGCGTAGTGTCGTAACGAGGGGGGCTGAATGAATGCTCACCCCTCCCCGGACTTTTTTCGCATCGCCGACCACACCGCTCCCAGCCGTCAGTACCCTCCTCTGGAGCTGCCCGGCATAATCCAGGAGGCGGCTGACATGAAGGGACTTTTTTCCGTCCCTCTCCTTCCCCTGCCCAGATCGGATGATCTAGCGGGAAGGTTTCTGGGCTCCACCCCGGCTCGCCGTCCTGATCCCATCTGGCCTTGTTTCCCAGCCGTGACGGCCTACTGGAACGAGGCCACAGCCGGTCCTGGTAGAATGAGGGTGCCGGTTCCCACATTCGTGCCCATCACCAGAGTGGAGGGGTTTCACCGAGCGGAAATTCCCTCAGTGCCCCCCTGTATCCGAGCCTGGTGGAGGCTTTCGGAGCAAGATGTCCAGGTTGGACCAGCATCCTGCGCCTCCGGGTAAGCATGACCAGACGGTGATGTTGCTCTCCAACCGAGCTCACCAGTGTGCATTCTAGGCGGCCGCAGCAAACAATACGTTACGCTGCTGGCGTACAGCATTCAAGAGCCTGGAGGAGACGTAGCGCTCCCTCTGCAAGGCAGCTGACGTCATCCTCAACCTGTGCACTTCTTCTGCTGTCTGCCGGTCTCGCATCGCAGCCCAGAGGACAAAGTTTCCCAGAGGTCCACCTGGCTCGTCACTCCACCTCCCTCTCGGAGGAGCTGCAGAAGTTTTTTTGTTGGAGGCCCCCATCAGCGACGGACGCACTGTTTGGGACCATTTTCAAGACAACGACAACGCGTTCCACGGCTGCAGCAGCGTCTCCCCACTCTGCTACACCGCCAGCCCCGCCCGTCAGACATCAGTCTTTCTCATCCCGGCAACCGGAGGTTCAGCGTTTCCCTGAGATTGCCAATAGGTGGCGCCCTAGGACAACAAACCACAGAGCTCACAGGGGAGAAGATTCAAAATGACGGTTTGTGGAGGATGTGTGTAAAGATGACACAAGTTTTTGAAATAAAACATCATTTAATGATGAAAGTGTCTGTTTTTAGCCAGTCTGTCAGCTCGGATGACCTCACAGTGGCTCCTTCACACATCCTCCACACAAAACGAGCCGGTGGCCTTTAAAAAAAAGGTTTGTCAGAATCACCACTGCTCCAAAATAAAGACAAGACGCTCGCTTGACACAACAGTCGAAAGTGAATGTGGTCTGCAGAACGAGTTCAGTGGAATAATTTGTTTTCAGCCCGAGCTGCACACTTCTCATCGAAGTGGTGTCAAATGCGCAGTCCTGCGACACGAGCAGCCTTCACTCAAACGGCGCTGCATTGATGAAGGTGCGCACACCGCTTCTCAGTGCTCGCCCGCTTGCGTCAGCACAAATGTGAGACCGCAGAACGAGCCCAGTGAAGAACCTCGCTCTCAGCAGAAGCGGCACGCGTCTCACCACAGTGGTGTCAAACGCGTGCTCCCATGGCGCCAACAGTTTTCACACGCCTCTCCTCAACACACACCAGTCCACATAGACATGAATGTGAACCCGCAGCCTGAACGCAGTAGAGAGGCGCGCTCAGAGATGCGCTCAGAGCCCTTTCGAGGAAGCCTCGCCTTGTGTCACACAGAACACACTTCCTCGGCGCATTTTTCATTCAACCTTTATTTAAACAGATAAATCACATTGAGCCTCAAAGACTCATTTACAAGTGAGACCTGTTTGGACAGACAAAAACAGTGGTTAACTGGACACATGTAGGAGTTGGAGGCGAAAAAAATTCCTATCAGACTTTTTTCTTGGCTGAGAAAAACCCCTAATATTGAAAAAACACCTTGCACAAACAAGCACATATTTACGTAGACATTCTGCAATCAGAGACAAGAGTGGTCAACAACGCTTATAGATGCTCTCGAGGTCACTGTAATCAGTCAATGTCCTCCAGTGAGATCCATAAACATTCTCGAGGTATGTTGAGAAATGGCCAAGGATAACCTCTATAAGAATCCAGAGTCCTGAAATGACGACACAAAGTTTTTTCAGCGGGGTTTCATCTGGTTATCAGTTGGAAATTCCTCAGGGAGGGGGTGGTGAGCGTCAGATCACATTTTCTCCAGGCGACTTTAGATAAGATGGCCTTCAAGGACAGCCAAGGCGACCAAAATTTAGATAAACGCACAGTTGTTTAGGGACAGGCAGAACTTAATGACATCAACCTTCAGTCTGTGTTGGTCTACTCGGCTCCGAAATGTCTAAATTAACATGGCCACACTGATGGAAACGTGTCTGAGTAAAAATCCCCAAGATCTGATCCATTCAGCTCAAAGCATTTGAGTCCGGGTACTCCAGACATGAACCAAACCATCATAAAGGCAAGCAGCGTGATCGGGTCCAAATTTGCTGCTGACGACTTCTTTGATTGTAGATAAAACCAGCACCAGCTGAATCCAAAAAGCAGGAACCAGTTATCAAAAATCCAATTAAATATGCGTCCTTAAAATCTACAGATGGCAGCAGAGATAGACACATCATCAAGTTTTCCAGTCGATGAGATATCCAGCTGCGTACGTGCCAACAGGGTAAATCGGCTCGCCCAAAGCCTGTCTTCTCTTCGAAGAAATGTTGTAAATTGAGATGAGGGACCAACTGGTCGAAACACGTCCATAATTATGGTTCGGAAGAAATGCAAGAGAGTCTCACAGCAATTTCACAGACAGACAGAGCAGCAAAGCAAAGCGGAGAGGGAGGGAGAGAAGCATCCGATCTCGTGTGGAGCGAGTGGTGAAGTGACGGCGGTCGAGGCAGTAGACTGGCTGACGTCCGTAAAAAACATGACGCACCACCTAAATACGCGCCCACTCCACGAATGTTACGCGGAGTGGCTACGAGCACGCTCGCCAGACAGATGGATGGCCAAGCTGATAAGCAGGGGTTACACGCTACAATTTGCAGCCCGACCCCCTCCGTTCGGAGGAGTTTTAGAGACGGTCCTGTCATCACCAGACCAGGTCTCATCCCTAAATGCAGAAGTCCAGGAACTTCTGGTAAAAGAGGCAATCTCCAGGGTTCCCAACGGAGAGGAAAACACAGGTTTTTACTCACGTTACTTCCTGGTTCCAAAACGGACCAGAGGAACGAGACCAATTTTGGACCTGTCAGTTTTCAACAAGGCGATCGTGGACAGACCGTTTCACATGTTGACAACCAGACAACTGTTGGACAACATCCAGAGAAATGACTGGTTTAGTTCCATCGATCTGAAAGAAGGCCTACTTCCCTCGCCCCTCATATGTTCTCAAAGTGTGTGGAGACGGCCCTGCAATCGTTACACAGAGCAGGGATGAGAGTTTTGTTGTACCTAGACGATCTGTTGCTGCTGTCACGCTCCAGACGGGAAGCAGTGGCACAGGCTCAGGTGTTGACGTCACACCTGCTAATTCTGGGCTTCGCCATAAATTGGGAAAAAGCTAGATTCTCCCGGCCCAGACGATTGTTTATCTGGGAGTGGAGCAAAACTCGACCACCATTAGGGCTCGTTTATCACAGACAAGAATCAACACTCTAAGAGTCCAGCTCCGCCACGTAAGACCAGGCAGAGTAGTAACAGCTATTTCCGTCATGAAGCTGTTAGGAACGATGTCGTCAGCTCACACAGTGGTCCCGCTGGGTTTACTACACATGCGACGCCTCCAGAGATGGTTTTGCTCGTCTGCGCGTGGATCCGGTAAAGTAAAAAAGACGGATGATCACTGGTCCTCCCTCCATGAGAACAGATCTTCCGACACCGGGAAAAAAAACCCTGGTTCTGTCGGAGGGAGTCCCCGTCAGCAGACCTACATCACACGTGTCAGTCTTCACAGATGCGTCGTTGTCAGGTTGGGGGGGGGGGGGGGACATGCCTATCTCAAGCTGTAGGGGCGCTGTGGCCTCTCACACAGCAGCTCATATAAACGTTAAGGAATGTCACAAGGTTCTGAATGTGATTCAACACTTTGCTCCTATGTTACAGAATCAACAATGGAAGTCTGCACAGATTACTCCTATTTTCAAATCTGGCGATCCAACTGATGTTTCAAATTATCGACCAATTTCAGTTCTTCCAACTTTTTCCAAGTTACTTGAAAAAACACTATTTAACCAATTACTTCACCATTTAGAGGTTAATAATATGTTAAGTGATAACCAACATGGTTTTCGTGCTTCTCGATCAACCATGTCAACATTAATATTATTTACTGAACAAATACGTGCTGCTCTGAATAAAGGTCAAATAACTGGTTCTGTATACATCGATTTCCGTAAAGCCTTCGATACAGTCGATCATTATACTCTCTTACAAAAATTGACTTCTTTTCAACTTTCTTCTTCTGCAATACAAATGTTTTCTTCCTATTTAACTGACAGGTGTCAGGTAGTGAAACATGGAAGTTGTATATCCCGATCACTGCCATGCTCTGTGGGAGTCCCGCAGGGTAGTATACTGGGACCATTGCTTTTTTTACTTTACATAAATGACCTTCCAAAAGTACTTAATCACTCTAATATTTTAATGTACGCTGATGATACTGTTCTTTTCCTGTCTGGTTCAAATACTGATTCTATCAACAGTCAGTTACATGCAGATCTTCAGCAATTTCATTTCTGGCTACAAGAAAATCGCTTAACGATTAATGTAAAAAAAACCGTATGCATGTATTTTTCCTCACCTAGGAAACATTTTACTATATCAAATCCTCTTACTTTTTTAAACAAACCTCTTTCTATTGTCACTACTTATAAATATCTGGGAGTTATTTTGGATTCTCATTTAACTTATCATGATCATGTGCAATCCTTATGTACTAAGCTGAAACAAAAAATGTATGTTTACTCCAAAATTAGATCAAATCTGACATCTTCTGTTTCCAACACTTATCTTCATGCCATAATACTTTCAACTCTGTCGTACTGTTTACCTGTCTGGTCTCTCACTACTAATGAAATATTAAAACCCATCGCTAGGCTCTACAACAGGGCCTACAAAATCCACAACAAACTCCCTGGTTGGACTCATCACTGTATAGCTCTTTCTTCTTCAAATGCTTTAACTTTTCAAAATTATGTCCTACACAGCAGTATTAAGTTGTATTTCCAGGTTTTTTATGGTATTAATAATGTAGCTCTCTCTGCTTTGATCCCTAAATCCAAGTGTGGAAATGGTCGCTCAACTAGAGCTGCTACAAGCGGACAATTGCCACTACCAGCCTTTAAAAACTGTTATGGACAGAGATCGTTTTTCTATGTTTACACCAAAGCATGGAATGACACTCCACAACATGTGAAATCCATCTCAACATTGGCACTTTTTAAGAAGACTCATGTGCGTCATCTGTTAGACTCCTTCTTTTGCAATCACTGTTAGGTGTCTGCCGTGTAAATGCTGCTGTTCTTGTGTTTTGTAATGTGACGTGTCTGTATGTCTATTAATGAGGTGTGATGCTGAATATCTGTGTGCTTAATTTATGTTCTGCAGAACAGGAACCTGCTGTAAAACAGCAATTATGCTGAGCCAGGCCCGATTTCTTTTAATCTTTTCCTGTTTAAAAATTAAATAAATAAATAAATAAATAAATAACACATTTTGATTCATGCCGACAACAAGGTTACTGCTGCTTACATAAACCGGCAGGGGGGTGTGCGCTCAGCCCAAATGTTAAACACTGCGAGAAAATTACTGTGTTAGGCACACCAAAATCTGCTCTCCATCAGAGCAGTATACATCCCCGGTGTTCTGAACAAGGGGCAGATGTGATGTCCAGGGGCGGTCCGCGTCACGGGGACTGGACTCTCCACCCCGATCTGATGGCCCAGACGTGGCAGAAATTTGGCAAAGCGGCTGTGGACCTGTTTGCGACATGAGAAAATGCTCAGTGTCAACTATGGTTTTCACTGAGCCCGCGAGATGAACCACCGCTGGGGGTGGACGCGTTTGCTCAGAGCCCATGGCCCAAAACGCTTCTTTACGCGTTCCCCCCACCTCCTCTGATATTACGGTTTCTGAACCGAGTCCAGGAGGAGGGATTGACAGCTCTCCTGGTGGCTCCCGAGCTCGTGAACGCACCATGATTCCCGGTTCTACGATGCCTGTTATTGGGGCACCCGTGGAAACTGCCGTGGAGGGAGAAGCGATCAGGAGTTACCCAGAAATAGGCCAGCACCTGTGGGTCTGGCCGCTGAGTGGATCCGCTTAGAGAGAATGGGTTTCCCTCAAGATGTAGTGCGCACAATCTAGGATTCACGTGTTACATCCACCACAGCGCTGTACACATCAAAGTGGACAGCTTTTCAGTGCTGGTGTACAGAGAAAGGTGTAGAGGCCACCTCATGTCCACTAGACAGCGGGCTGTCCTTTCTGCAGCAGCTGATGGACAGAAATTTGGCGTCCAGCACGATTAAAACGTACGCTGCAGCCATCTCTTCCTGTCATGAAGGTTTCGGGGACAGAACAGCTTTTAATCATCCGCTGATGAAGCGTTTTTAAAAGGTGTACTGAGACGCAGGCCTGTTTCACGCCCACTTGATATAATGCAGATGCATTATAGAGATGCATCTGCAGGTCGCCCGTTATCCACCCAGCGCCTGTCACACTGACTATGTGAGGCCATTTCTGAAGCCTACAGAGCATCAGATTTAGAGCCTCCTGTCAACCTCAGGGCACACTCGACCAGAGGTATCGCATCTTCGACTGCTTTGCATAATGGTATGACAATGCAGGATATTTGCACTGCGGCCGCGTGGTCAACACCCTGCTCATTTATTTGCTTCTATCTACGTGATGTGACGGCTCGTTCCATGACACATTCTGTCCTTAGTGTTTTAACAGAATGAATATTGTTATTTCATGGAACCCCGTTTAAACTCACATCTGACCTCATGCATTACAGTGTGAGTTGTTGTTATCAGCCACAAGTTGTGACTGTTATTTTGGTTCTATTGTCATTAATCAGTTCATGACTATTGTTACCAATCAGTTCATTTGATTAATAATCAGTTCACTTGTTATTATTAATCTGTTCATATTGTTCAGCCGTGAATCTGTTGATTCATGGCCCTTTTTCAGCATCTTCCTTTCTCCGTTGAGAGTTTCCGGGGCGTTCATGCACTCAGAACGCATAACTTCACAGCATGCGTCTGTGCATGGTACGCAAAATTACGCAACGCGTAATTATGCACATGGAGAACTGAGTGACAAGACGTTTTTTGGGCAAGCTGCCGCTTCGTACGGTGTTCGAATGGACCCAGTGAGGTGAGGACCACATCTGGTTCGCCCTTAACCCACTAAGCGACAGCCTTAAAGGGCGAAGCCTATACGAAATAGAACGTTGGTTACGTACTGTAACCCCAGATTCTATGAGTATAGGCATAGCCCTTTAAGGGTCGGGCCTCACTGGCTCCTAAATGACTGAAGAAAAAACTATCTGGGAGCCAATTGCCCGCTCTTAACGTAATTTATACGGACCGGGTGGGGCCCACACAGCAGGTGGGCGTGGACTAAATTTTTCAGTGCGATGCTTTGCATGACGGGATAAACCCACTAAGCAACAGCTCTTAAAGGGCTACACCTATACTCATAAAATCTGGGGTTACAGTACGTAACCAACGTTTCACGTTGGACATTCGAACTCCGGGGCTTCAACGTGGCGCTACTCTTGCTCAACCCGAAACAGGCAACTCGATCTTGGCCCGCCGTGTCCAATCTGCCCCGCTAAATCTGCCCGTCTCTGAGGAGGAACAGACTGAGCGGGACTGACTGAAATCAGGCTGCTTGCGTCAGACTGAACAAGAAGAAGACATCGCTGAAGCCCCGGAGCTCGAATGTTTACTGAGAAGCTGCTTAGCGTCATCGTAATTAATGAACAACCACTATCAGTTGTAGAAAACAAAGTATTTCACAGCTTGATACTTGCAGCCAAGATATAGTTTACCCTCCACGAGATATTTATCAGTACAACAGTAGACAATCATAAAAAACAAAAAAAAA
>NC_056500.1:24863826-24871444 GCF_014905685.2 Nematolebias whitei
AAAAACAGCTACATTATAAAGTGATGTAAATAACTAAAATCATGAACATGTCTGTTGGTTTATGCCATGAACTTAGATGTTTAAAGCCATTTAACATTTTTTTTTATTCATTTATTCATTCATTTAAAAGAAACAAAAAAAAAATAAATAAAACATTGAATGAAAAGAGTGCAGAAAGGAAAAAAAAACTTATATCTGCCCCTTATTTAAAATAATAATAATAATTTAAACGATCACTTAAATTAATCACTTTAATATCCACTTTAAAGCTAGGAATAAAAAGAAACATGTTTTGTGTTAGCAGAATTTAATTCTAACTTTAAAACTTATCCTAAAACTTACCTGGAGTTGCCTTTTTGGACATGCATGCATATGTACAAATTGTACTTGAGAGGAGATTATTACAGCCTCATATAAAATCAGTAATGATGATGATATCAGAACTGGATTGATATCAGCCGATATTTAGATTTAGGTATCGGGATCGGATCGGAAGTTAAAAAAAATGTGGATCAGGTTGTGAAAAATGTAGAGTTGTAATGTAAATGTTCAAAATGTGAATATCATTTGGATAAATAGGCTACAGTCAGTGATTGTAACGAATATACACAACTGAAAAAAAAGTTTATAAGATGTAAAAAATAAGAAAACCAGAACAAAAACAAGAACATTTCTAGACCACAATGCATCGCATTACTAACTTTGAGCATGCGCGTTCGTATCCGTAATTTTGCGGTTGAAAAAAACAGTACAACTTTGTTGTGATTTTTCAATAAAGTTTTTTTTTTACACTGGCTTTCTCGCGAGAACAACTGATACCGCCAGGAGAAAAAAAATATATCGTCACGTGAGTTGTTTTGATCGTTGTTTCACCGAAGTACAAAAAGAAGAAAAATAAATTAAAATGAGGGTGTTTCTTTGGAATATTTGAAAACCAGCAGTCTTGAGATACAACTACAGCAAAGGAGCAGGTTCTTGTGGAAGTGGTGGACCGGACCGGGCAGTTTTCTGAACCAGTTCTCGGCGGTGAGTTGAATGAACCCAGACTTCAAACAATCATGCATCTGTCCAGATGTCTTGTTAACGTAACCCGGCATTACACTGGTGTAAGGGTGAGTAAATTGACCGTTTTAACCTTCAAGTACTGACGAAAAAGTGGACAGTTCGGTTATCGTGTGCAGGTTTCTTAAAGAGGTTAAAGCTAGCGGGTTTAAATGCTGCTGCGCCCGGGGCGACTTCATTTCATTCAGTTGTTTCTATGCAACCTTCAAAAATATTTAGACTGGTAATATTAGATCTGGTGACAACGCTTCTGGTAAAGTATGCAAAAATCTTCAGTAGCTGCTTGCTAACATGAGAGCCATTGTCAAAGATCGGTTTGGTTTTCAAGCTAAGCTGCTTGAATGTTTCGGTGTGGTATAATGCTTGGGACTTTCCAGGAAATCAGCTGACACACCTTAATTGAAGCTAGAAGTCGCTAGAGATATCTTAAAACTGTGTCTCATTCATACTCAGCAGTGAAGTTAGCTTTTGTCCTAATTTATATATGATCTAATCTAACTGCAGTGTCAATGTTAAGAGCCAAGTTACTTTGCTGAATAAGCAGGAATTGACTTTGTGAATGTAAAACCAGTAGAAGAGAGTCCAAAAAGAGTGGAACACAACATAAAAGAACAGCTAGAATCTATTATCAGCAGAACAGTAGATTAAGTTAGCACAACTGTAGCTAAAAGTGGCTGAATGGTAGCTGAACGTAGATAAAATAGCAGAATGAAATTAAGCTACAAGTATCACAACTGCTGTCAAACGCTAAAAGTAGCAGAATTGTAGCTAAACGCTAAAAGTAGCATAACTGTAGCTAAATGCCAAAAGTAGCCAAACTGTAGGTAAATGCTAGTAGTAGCAGAACTGGTAGCAGTCTCCACACCATCCAGGACATCTACCACTGCTGGTGTCTGTGTAAAGCATATACCGGTAGCATCATTAAGGACCACACCCACTCAGCACAAGGACTTTTCCATCTACTACCCTCAGGCAGACGATACAGGAGTCTGCCATTGTGCACGAATAAACTCAAAAGACAGTTATTATCCACAAGCTGTCAGATTACTGAATTCTTTAACAATAATACTGAACTCTTGACAGTAACACCACACCAAGCCACATCTGTGACAACTACTGTGTTTATTGCTGCTGCTGCTGCACTATGTGGCTGTATCATGTATGTCAATACCTTACCATCATAATTGATCTAAATGTTACTCCCTGTGCAATAACCGGGCACCCAACATGTGTAGTATGTTATGTGCAGAATATAGCTTGTGCATTTAAGCAATATTTCTACCTGTGAAATACTTATTTATACTAATTCATCCTACTTGCACTGTTATAGTCTACCGTGTTGTTGTTTATTATTATTTCTTTTGGACCTTGAAAATATTTCTTAGTCACTTTTTGGCTCTTTATTTTGTACCCTTACTGTGTGCTTTAGTATTTTTTATTGTTTATATTTTACTTATTTTTTTAATTTTTTTATCAAGTCAAAATGGTTCTTCTCATCCTGAACATTTCATTGCATTGTTGACCTTGTGCTAATCTGCATATGACAAATAAACAACATAACTGTAGCTAAATGCTTGAAGTAGCAGAACTGTAGCGAAATGCTAAAAGTAGCAAAACTATAGCTAAATGCTAGAAGTAGCAGAACTGTACCTAAATGAAGTAGAAGTAGCATAAAACAACAAAAATTGAGCAGAAAGCAGATTTGAAAGAAAATTAAGTTTTTGAAATGGAAAACATGTTGATGTATTTTGAGCCTTTAAAAAGTAAAGGTAAATATTTTGATTGGATAAAAGTTAAAATCATAAAAAGTCAGCATACTGTTTCTGACTAGCTGACAGGTTTGATATGTGAATGCTTAAAGTAACAGCTGACTAAGGAAGAAAACTAAAGAGGAAATTGTGTGGATGTTGATTCAGCACTGTTCTGTGTTCAGATAAAATGTTGCCACAGAAAATCTAGTAAGGATTGTCACCATTAGTTTCACAAGCTTTTGTTTCTGCTTCTTCATATCAAAGGAATGTACTCGAAAAATCAAGACTCAAGGAAAACATGTTTGTCATTCTCAGCGAACGTTCAAAGCTTTGTGTAAAAGACAGACATGAGAGAAAGACAGTCCACTCTAGATACATTTTAGGGTTTTCCATATCTGGACAGATTAAAAATCATTGCATCTTTACCAGGTAATAAAATGATTCAAATCTACTTTCAACTGTAAAAAAAAAAAGCACAGATTCCCCTCACCATCAAATTATTAAAAGTAATACCAAAATGGAAAAGCTGAGTGTGAGTCCAGCTCTTGAATAAATACCAGAACCAATTCTCAGTAGTTGTTTTCTGTAAGAGCCCAAACCATCAGCTCTCCACCACCGTACTGACAGCTGGTATGAGTGTTTGTGAAAACAAAAACACGCTCTTTATAATAAAAGGCTCAAAACTGCTTTTAGCCTTTGCACCACTATTTATAGTGGAGATATCACTGAAGCATCACACTTAAATCCATCCATCCATCCATTATCTTTGCCCGCTTCTTCCATTTTGGGTCACGGGGGTCGCCGGTGCCCATGTCCAGCAATCACTGTGCGAGGGGCGGGGTACACCCTGGACAGGTCGCAAGTCCATCATAGGGCCACACTTAAATCCTTTCAATTGTATTTTCTTAGTAGCGGTAAACAGATTAAAATAAACCTTATATAATTCCCATTCCACCTTGTGGTCACTTAATTACTCTATAAAGTCGTACAGTCCAGGGTTGTCTTTAGTGTTGATAGAATTTCTTTGTCTTTTCACCATAATCGAGCTCCATACGCTTACATGGATGCGTGGAGCATCACATGAAATGCACAAAAATGAAAGCTTCATAATATGAAAAGGAAATACAAAATAAATGCCTTAGGGGGAAATTAGACTGTGATGCATTTTTGGGTTGGGTTGTTTACACCATGATCAACGGCACTGCAGTATTTTTCTGTTTTTAATTCCCCACAGCTGATTTAAACTAAACATGCAGGTGTTTTTGTCTGGTTTTTTTTGGGCCAACCCTCTTTCTGTTGGTGTACAGTGTTAGTAACTTTCATGGCGTCTTTTCAGTCAGGGCTGTTAACAAGATTCAGTTAAATAAAACGTGCACTGGCTTTGGGAGCAGCGATCACCTGTGACTGATGTATTAGTTGTCATTTCACTGTACTGTCCAAAAAGTCCAACCCAAAGTGTCAGTACAAATACATGTAGTGTTACAACCCTATATGTCATGATCTTTAACGTTTAACCTGCTAACTGCTGCCTGTAGAGTCTATTTGAATTGTTTTGTGATTTCTCTGAACATTGCACGGTCTGACAATGGGGTGATTTTGCCAGGGTGTCCACTTCTCTGAAGACTGGCAGCTGTAAATGTTTAATCCTTAACTCTGTAGAATGGACTCCAAATGAGCTTTACCCCTTCAGATTGATGAGCAGCTGCTTCTCTGAGGTCACTGCTGAAGTCTTTATGCTAACACGCCTGAATGCACCCGAGGAGAAAACTGACAACAGTCCTGTTTTTATAGAGGAGCTCAGTCAGCTCACACACTGATGATCTGATAATCGATACATTTGATCAGATCAGAGTCTTGTTGTAGAATTGTAGTCTAGTTAGTTTATGAAGGCTTATGCAAATTATGAATTTCAGTTTCTAAATTTGTTGCCACTCGAGTTTTAAACGTTGCTCTAAACCATATTTTCTCTGCTTGTCCCTTTAAGGTTATTCAGAGAGCCATGAATGACTTTGCAGTTCTCAACACGGGGAGGAAGATGCCCCTGATTGGACTGGGAACATGGAAGAGTGAGCCAGGAAAGGTAGAGGTCAACGAATAATCAACACAATATACCACTGATATAGAAAACACACTGGAATTACTGCTTATGGCACTAAACAAGTCATGGCTGATGCCTTGTTGTTGGGTGTGGACCTATACTTAAGTGTTTGTCTTTGTAGTTTAACGAGCTCTGCTACCATTATTGTTAATTTGACTTCTTATACTAATAACAATAAGCTTATTATAACATGATGTTAAAGACTGAATGGGATCAACAAGGCAAATACTGGACGTACATAAATTAGAAAGATAAGAATCTGTAGTTTGATACAGTTTGTCCTAAATTTCCAGAAGCTTCTGATCAGTTTCATAAATGATGGCATTTGTTAAATTAAGACCATTGTCCTCACTGAACTGGGCCTTTCACAGGTCAAACAAGCTGTTGCGTGGGCGTTGGAGGCCGGCTATCGTCACATTGACTGCGCAGCCATCTATGGGAATGAGACTGAGGTTGGAGATGCTCTGCAGGAGACGCTCGGCTCTGACAAGGTAAAACTGCTTCACCACAATGCACTGGATGTTCAGCTGAGTAAAAAGTGGTCAGAAAATGTGAAGGTTTTAACCTGTTTTAAAAGAAGGACCTGAATGTTTGCTTGTCCTTCAGTTCCTGAGGAGAGAGGACGTGTTCGTCACTTCTAAGCTGTGGAACAATTGCCACCACCCAGAGGATGTAGAGCCCGCCCTCCTGAAGACGCTGAAGGACTTGAAGCTGGACTACCTGGACCTCTACCTCATGCACTGGCCTTACGCCTTCCAGTAAGTACAACCTCCATGGAGGTCTAAGAATATGATCGCTCATTATTCTGAGAAAACTAGCTTTAATTATCTGATAACCCAAAATATAAAGTGATGTAAATGAAGAATGGGAGATCTTACATTGTCTTAATTTTAGTTCAAAGTCTAGTGTTGTGTAAAAACTTACATTTGTGGCAATCTTTCCTTTTTTTAAAAAAAAAATGTCTTTAAATGCTTAATCAGCATTTTAGCTTTTTAGTTTTTATCTACTGCTTTTTTATTTAGCCTTTAGCTTCAGTTGTACAGCTTTTAGCTGATGTACTGCTTGTAGCATCTTAAGAACTGAATTTTAGCTTCTTTTTCTTGAATCTTTTGTTCCACCACTTTGTTTTTATTCTGCTCCTTTAAGCTTCAGCTTCTGATTTCTTTAGCTTCCTTTGTGCTTGTTTTAACAACTATTCAGCTTGTACAGCAGATTTTAGCAAAGATCTTTATTACTTGACCTTTTCTATATTATTCCCCAATACAAAAACTCATTTAATAATAATACTTGTAATAATAATAATAATAATATTAATACTAATAAACTGTCTTCTTTGGGTTGGATAGACAAGGAAACATTCCTTTCCCCAGAAAAGAGGATGGCACTTTGTTGTATGACGACACAGACTACAAGCTGACCTGGGCAGCCATGGAGAAGCTGGTGGAGAAGGGCCTGGTTCGCTCCATCGGCCTGTCCAACTTCAACAGCAAACAGATTGATGACATCCTGTCTGTGGCCAGGATTAAACCCACTGTTCTTCAGGTACATGGTGTTCGTGGTGATGAAGGACATGGATGGAAAACAGTCGAGGTGACCCTGACATGTCTTGTGCCTGCATCTGGCAGGTAGAGAGCCACCCATACCTGGCCCAGGTAGAGCTGCTGGCCCACTGTCGGGATCGGGGTCTGGTGTTGACGGCGTATAGTCCTCTGGGGTCTCCTGATCGGGCCTGGAAACATCCAGATGAACCTGTCCTGCTACAAGAACCAGTTATTGCCTCACTTGCAGAGAAATATAAAATGTCACCTGCTCAAATCATCCTAAGGTGAGTTTACCAAAAGGAACCGCAGGATTGCACTTAATGTTTTATCATACTTTGGGTTTTATCATACTTTGGGTTTTATCAGCGTATGTAAAATCACTTTTGTTGGCTTGCCATGACAGGTGGCAGACACAACGAGGAGTAGTAACAATTCCCAAGAGTGTGACAAAATCTCGCATCCAGGAGAACATTCAGGTGGGGAGAAATGTTTTACCTTCATATCAAAACCTTTTGTACAAATCAAGTTTTGAGTTTTAGAGTTGAAGTTTATTTGAGCTTCAGTTTTTACCTGCAAGTCCACATGGGCCAGTTTCAAGGAGTACCATGTGATACAGTCACTTTGGTAAAGTGCTTGTGACATCAAGTTTTTGTGACAAATACTGATGCATGTTTAAGATAACATTAATACAATGCAAAAAGGATCACGTCACTGAGATGCACAATTTGTTGAGATATTTGCGTGCACAGCAACAGGAAGTGATGTCAAACAGGAAACAGCTTTGTTACAATGGCTAACAGCATCGTAGAGAAGTTTATTTAGATTAGAGTCACGATCAGAGAGAGATGAGGAAGGGACGGAGTGCATATAAACAAAGACCAGGAAGTTCTTCTTTATCACTTCCTGTGGCCCTTAGACTGCGTCAAGTTCAAAACAAAAATGTGCCAAAGAAGAGGGTAAAGATGATGGACGGATGGGAAAATAATTAAATCATGTGTATTATTCCAAATTTCCTAAATATTAAGAGGTTTTCTTGTTTTGTTGTTTTGTATTTGTCGTAAAAGCATGTCACAGCTTTGTGGAAGAGTATTTTGCGTAAAAACAATTGCTAAGTCGACATGCATAATCCATAATTCCAAAACAACAAAACAAGAAAACCTCTTAAT
>NC_056500.1:24871544-24896312 GCF_014905685.2 Nematolebias whitei
TATATATATATATAATGAAACAGTCATTTTAAGGGAGAAGTTTTTATCAGCCTAGTAACAAAAAAAAAAAAAAGAAGCTATTTTAAGTTATTTTGAATTGTGCAAAATGCAACCTGTGCTATATTTTTGTACTGAATATAACAAGGTATGTAAAAGTAAAATCTCCCTTTCAGAGTCCAGCTTTAGTTTTATCACTAATCACATTTTGATTTGTGAACATTATGCTTATAAGGGTTGTTCTAGTTAAAAATTCCAAGTTATGGACTTTCTTGTTGCTAAAAATGTTCTTAGTAATTAGTAATAATACAAGCAAATTGTGCAAATAAATAAAAGTATTGAAATCAATGTTTAAAAAAACGATCTATTTACCATGTTTGATCACTTAAAAATGTCTTAACCCACACAAAACAAAACACTTTCTTACCGCAAGGTTCTGAAAGTTTTTGAAGCCTTGAAGAAAACACTACAATAAATGTGGGACACTTTGGAAATAAATAATACATGTTATAAAACTTATGTATTTCAATGGTATTATTATTATTTATTGAATATTAGATTTATTGCTCTTATTCGTAGCAGAATGTAAACTTGAATCACAGGCCAGAAACTCAGGAGAAACACTGAAATTTTTTTAATACTAATATACATATAATGTGATCATACTTAGACAGCAGTAGTAATAGGATTTACATCTGTTTCAAAATAAGAGCTTTTTTTTTTTTTTTATTTTCTTGTTTTAATACTTTTTTTTTTTATTCAAGGTTCTCATGCTGTAAAAAATGTGACACCTGCCCATGCAGGAAACGAGAAGTTGTGCTCATTTGATGCATGTTCTGGTTCAGATGACGTTTCCATTCACACTGAAGTGTTGGTTTGTTGTCAGGTGTTTAACTTCACCCTGGAAGCAGAAGAAATGAAAAGCATCACAGCACTGAATAGAGGCTGGCGCTACATCGTCCCTATGGTTGAAGTAAGTGGGCTTTTATAGATATACACTTCACTTTTATCATCTAATAGAAAACTACATTTAATGTCAGACATTGCCTGAAAATGTCTGAAATGAAAGACTAGATGGTTCCTCACAAGCAGTGGAAGTAAAAACCACACAGGCCGAAAGTTTAGAGAATGACAAAGTACAGCTTTAGTAAGTTTTTTCATGTTTTTGTTTTATTTTGTTAGACGTTTCAAACTTTTACTTTTCAAGACCGTCACAAACTTTCAGTCGACTTTTAATGGCAGCCCATTCCTTCATAATCAGGTCTTGGAGTTTTGTTCAAATTTGTGGGTTTTTGTTTGTCCGTGGGGTGTAAGGTACTCATCACAAAGTCTGAAAGAAAAAGTAATCCTGAAGTACTTTCCACATATATTAAGCTGAATTAGCAGAAAACCACATGGAAGCTGGAGTCACATGATCAACCTAATTTGGGCTGGAGAGTCAGAACTGGACAAGAGTAGAATCTGAGAAGATGCTGAGCTGAAGATACAAGACTGTATCAGCTGTCCAGAATAAATGTCAAGATAAAGCACAATAAAGACAGAGCTCTACATTTAAACGTCTTAAAACTAACCTTTTTTTTTTTATCTGCATACTTTGTTTAACAAGTCGACATGTAAATATTTACCAGTACTGTAAAATTACTGGACCTCTTTGGGATGGACACCTTCCTGTTGGCATGACTTTGTCCAAAGAGGACAAGGTGTCCATCAGTCCAGTCGTTACTTCAGATTCAAATAATCAGAAAGGGGATTCATCGGTCCCCAGTCCTCAGCAGTCCAACCCCTGGACCTTTAACTGTCCCTGATGTTTTTCTAGAAGAACCCTTCTTGCCCTGCTGTGCGTGCACATTTCGTCACACCAGCCTGCTGTCACTGCTGAGCAGCCTCTGCACTGGTTGTGTCCCAGTCTGCAGCTGAATAAACTTTCAGAGACGGTCCTGGCACTCGCTGGACTCTCTTGGATGCCTTGAATCCTTCTTCACAACGACTCAACCTCTTTTATATAAAGTTCTTTATGATCTGATAAACGGCCCATTTCAGCTGCCATCTTCTTGTCTTGTTGCACGTGAAGCCCTTTTTGTGCCAAGCAGTAGTTGTAGTAGTTTCCTTGCAGGTAACCATGGTTACTTGCGGAAGAGCAGCGATTTCAAGGAACACACTTCTGTTAAGACATGGTTTTCTTTCCAACGGAGCATGAGCTTGTCCAACAACTGTCACCTGAGTTAACAGATGACTGAAATAAAGCCCTTTTGTGGTTGAAAAGCAGCAGAAATGGTTTCCATCTGATCTCTCCTCCATATTCTGGAGTTTATGCAAATTACCATCAGAAAAACGGAGGCAGCAAACTGCATTAGTCCATATTTGCGTCATTCTCTAAACGTTTGGCCACAGGTGTAGCTGAGCAACAGACCGGCAGAGAAATGCACTGATTTTTGGTTCTGGATGTTGCAGGTGGAGGGAAAGCGTGTTCCCAGGGACGCAGGACATTGTTACTACCCCTTTAATGAGCCCTACTGACGACTCCACGCAGAGCCCGAGTTTGTGCCTTCAGTCTACTCTACACACTTCTGATCAATGTTCTTGAAGTTTGTCCAAGCCTGCACTTGTTGAGTGTAATGTGTGACTGTAATCATACGTGTTCTTTTTAAATAAACATTTTTCAACTTCTAATTAAGGAGGCGTTATTTAACCGCCCAATCCTTGAACTGTCCTGTACGTGCACTGCAGAGCAAGGGGGTGTTCAAGAACGACTGATGCTATCTGTTCCAGGACAAAATGTAAGTGAATCTGTGGTTCTTGTCACCATGGTTACATACGCTGAACTACTCAGCTGTTTTTTAACCTGATATACAATCAGAGTTACTTCGTAATGTCTGGTATTAAGTTTTATTTTGACTGGATAGATTTCCTCAGATTATCAGATTCACTAATATATCTCATTAACCTCTGTCTATCCAATCTAACACCTTGGACTCACAGTCAGCACAAAATAAGACAAGTCAGTTAGTTGATCCTTTTAAATTCCTTACAAAGCAGGAGTTTGACGTGTATTTTTCCAACAATGAAATGTTTAGCCACCTTAACTGGAGTTATGTTAATATAATTTCTGAGTCCAAATCCAGATTTTATCTTTCTTTTTTTTTTTAAATAAAAATTAATGCTGCATTTGCGAGTTTTGAAAAACTGTGGGGTTGATTCTTGGGAAGGAGATGCTCTCATCATTGACGTCGTCCTCTGGCCAATCGGTGACCTGCAGTCTGCTGACGCCAGCTTGACGGGACTCAAACTGAAACCTGGGCCCAGTAGGTTCTAAGAACAGCTGACAGTGGGTGGGACCACCCAATGGAAAGACTGAACCCATGCCGGGTCGACTTGATTAGGGCTGAGACTCTTATCCAGGGTAACATGACACTTCTCTTTAAGCCTCAAACTATTACACTTTATAAATATATATTTGGACATACAATATGTGAATCAACACAGCTTTTATTTTTTGGAGTGTTTTTATTTTTGTCTAGAAAATGTGCCATTTGTTTACATCAGACATGGGCAACATATGGGCCAAAAGTGGCCCGCGGGCAATCACCATCCAGCCCCCCAATGTCCTTAAGTGAAAATACAACTTTTAAATAAGTTGAGCACCAGCAGTTTTTCAATGAAACTTAAGGAAGTCCAAATTAATCATCTTCAATACAAATACATAAAAACCCTTTGGATTAAGATTGCATACAACTTATTGTTTAAAGTTGTTGCGATGTTAATATACATATAACTAATGTATTGTCACAAGAGACTGTTTACACAAAGCCTGAAAAAAAAAACCCTTTGATTATCAGTCTTAAAGAAAACTTATTTTCCAAATTTCTGTAATTTTCCAGTTTAGCTAACTGGAAAAAAAGGTTGCCCACCCCTGGTTTACATGGAGGGGCAGGGCTTAAAACATGTAGCACAGCCAGCCACCAGGGGGAGGTTTTAGGTAACAAAAGTTGGCTGTGGAATATTTAAATTTTCTGAGACACATGAATTTGTTTTTTCATCAGTTATAAGCCATCATCATCACAATTACATGAAGTAAAGACTTGAAATATTTAATGAATTCATTTATTATGAGTTTAACTTTCTGAAGTGAATGACATGAGAAAAGAAAAAAATCACAATATTTAATTTTTTGAGATGCACCTGTAGTACGTCTTCATATTCTTTTTTGTAATCCGATAGTGAATGAGATGTTAAAGATCATAATGAATGTATATCTAAGTCTAGTTGATTAAAATCACATCTTTTTACATTCTAAAAATAAGCTGGAAGTGTGGAGCAAAGTGCACTTAGAACAGTGCCATAAGATCTAAAACAGTGACATTATATAAACACATCAAGTGATTCACTTGGTTGTAGAAAGTTGTTTCTTTTAATATAAAGGCTCAAACAGAATCTGCTTCTTACACGAGTCGTTCTCTGCAGCGGCTGTCCGTCCCTCATCTGCTCGAACATCTCCAAGTCGTTCCACAGTCAAGGTTTGTGGGTTCTGTGCCTGTGGAAATTCTGCAGAAACAGTATACATTTTATTTGGTTTTATAGAAAAAGTGGGGGGGAATAAGTTTTAAGATCAATGGACTTAACTGACATAAATGTCACCTGTTCAGCTCCAAGTAATGTAAAAGAAATAAAACGATTATGAAAATGAAACGTTTTGGTTCCACCTTTCTTTTCCTTTGACAGCGATTTATAATATATAGAAAACCTCTGAATAAATATTGAAAAGTTCCAGCTAACTCTGTTATATAGTCCAGGCTAAACATAAAAATAAAGCCCTCACTTAGATGTATGAAGTTAGCAACATTTCTAAACCAGATCTGAAAAACTCACCATGAGCATCTGAAGATGTTGACGTCACAAGTGTTCGTATTGGTGTGAATTACCTGGATGGTGTCCTCCAGGGTGGTGTACTTGTAGTTTGGAGGGTCCAGGCTTTGCAGCAGACGGGAGTGAAGGTGGTCACTTTGGTTGATCACCCTCCTCGTCATGTTCAGCTGTTGTTTCAGCATTTCATTCAGAGCTAACAGAACTGGACTGAAGCTGCTGAGAGCTGACAAATAAATTAAGAACATGTCAACACAATGACAGCAGTTATCAAATGCAAATAACTTCTACAATTTGGATGGTTTTATAGCAAATGAGCAACAATTCATAGGCTACAGTAGTGCTAATTATATACACACCTGAGACCAGATGTTTACACACACTATAAAACGACAGAACCATTTTTAGCCACCGGCATTAAATCAGATTAAACCTTTTTTGTCTTAGGTCAGTTACAAATATCTTTGGAAATCTTGTAACTAAATTTGCAAATACTGAGAAGATTTTCATTACTTTCTTCAAAGTCACGTTTACATAAACGTTTAGTACCAATAAAAACCAATAGAGTTTTCAAAGCCATGACATCATCTGGACTCTCAAAAAAATGTTTCCATTTAAACATGTGACTTTAAAGAAAGTACGGTAGTAAAAAAGGTTCAATAATGGAGCATTTTGCAAATAGAAATAATTTGGGGTTTCCTAGCTGACCAAAACCAGAACAGGTGTGTAGTCTGATTTAATGTCAGAGAAGAAAAAAAAAACTAGTTATGCCTTTTAGACGGTGTATGTAAACATCTGGTTTAAACGGTGTGAGCTGATTTAAAAAAAAGGTTTGTAGGCTCAGTCATCCAGGTAGATAACAAAAGAAGGTTAAATCATGACATCTGGACCAGTTTCTTTAAGGGAGAAATGTTTCATCTTCCATCCGGAGGACTTCATCAGTCTATGACTTGTCAACCAGATCTGTCCCATGAGTAGCCTCTGGTTGGCAGGCCACAAACTGATGAAGTCCTCCGGATGGAAGATTAAACATTTCTCCATTAACGAAACTGGTCCAGATGACATGATTTAACCTTCTTTTGTTATCTACCTGGATGACTGAGCTTACAAACCTTTGTTTGGAACCATTTTGACCTTGGTGTCCTCAGGCTGTTTCTGTGAGTAGCAACTAGGGCATCTGGCTTTAACATTGATTGCTATACATGATGACTGATTGTTTTGGACAGATGGGTCCTTTTGCATGTGTTAAAAGCCTGCTTCTGAGATTCCAACAGGAGGTTGGCTTGAAACACAGCAATGAAGGCTACTTCTGGGACAGATCTGGTTGGCAGGCCACCGACTGATGAAGTCCTCCGGATGGAAGACGAAACGTTTCTCCCTTAAAGAAACTGGTCCAGATGACATGATTTAACCTTTTTTGTGTGGCCTGATCTCACGAGATGTGTTAGCCCTCAAAGTATTTGTTGTAAATGACTCAGCTACCATCACACCAATGCTCAATATCCAATTATGATTGATTTCCTTTAGCTGTGGTGGCCATTTTAAATTGGGCTCATTTAGTTGTAGATGTACACCCAGTGATTATTTATTGAAAGTTTTAATAAAGGTGGTTAAGTTGTTTTAAAACACTGTTCTGTTGTCGGTAAATTAATCCTAAGGTGAGGGGATGGTTTAATATGTTCTAGATTTCTGGGACTTGTACCTTCCAGTCTCTCTGGACTGATGGTGTGAGTGACCACAGATGGGGGGGTCAGGTAGAGCTGGCTCAACGCAAGGTCCAGAGTAGCCGCACCTGGAGAAAGACGAGCTGTGGGTCAGAAACAGATGGCACTGTCCTATCAATGTGTTTCTCAGATCAGCTTGAATCCTTAACGTCATATCTCACCAGGCTGGGATCGTTGGAGATCAGTTGGCAATGCAAAATTGTAATAAGACCGTTGAGGTCTCCCTAAATTCTTACAGCATCCATAAATATCATCTGTCTGTTTCCTGGCAGCTGCATTTCTAACATCCTTCTACCAATATACCCACTGTCCCTCCTCTGGACATGTCCAAACCATCTCAGTCCCGCGACCCAAAATGGAAGAAGCGGGTAAAAGATAATGGATGGATGGATTTAAGTTACACAAACGCTCAGAACTCCGTGTCTTATGTGACGGGCAGAGTCACATTCAGAGATGACAGGAAGTATACTGTAGCCTACACATGACAATCATTACCACTAAAATAATTGTGTTGTATAACATCAGATACTAAACAGCCACCACAGATACAATACTAGAATACTAGCATTAGTACAAATGCTCGTCTAACTCTCAAGAAGTTCATATTTTCATCAGCAGATCAATTTTCCTGAGTCTTCCCTGTCTGGAAAATGTGAAAGTCATTTTCCTGGTTTATCCAGAGTCACTGGAAATCCTGTTTCATATGTGTCCAAGTTGGTTTGGATCGCTCTTTCCCCCAATAAATAAAATCATATTTGAAAACTGCATTTATTAGAATATTTTTGTCTGATATTAACATTCGTAGAGGATGTGAAACATTTGTGACCCAAGCTGATTAAATGAGTCAGAATGAGTTCAGACTGAAGTGTAAAAACTGAAAACTTTGATTTTTGTTGTTGAGATTTACATAAAAATTAGTCCATAAAGACTCCATCCATCTACATCAGTACAGTAATTACAATAGCATATATTCTTCCTAATCTGCCTTTGAGTCAAAGTTTTTTAACAGCTATGTCTTCAGAAAGAATTGTTTTTATGTCTAATTGGCATCATTGAAAATGTTTGGATTCATCTCGTTAAATGTAGAGCTACAATATCAGATGATGTTAAAAACATTGGGTTTTCAAACCAGCATTCTTAACCAAACCTAGCTTTTTGCCAACTAGGTGATGAATCTCCTGCTAAATTTCCACAAACTATGAATTATTTAAAATAATAAATTCTGAGAAGTTCCTCAGTGTGACATCTTGCTGGCAGAGGTCACAGACGAGTGACAATAAAGTAAAAGCAGAACTCTGTAAGGAAACAGTATTTTCCACAGCAGCATGACAGAAAGTGTTGAAGATGGATCTGACTAACCAGAGTGAGCTGGTGGAGCAGGCTGAGTCTGGGAAGCTGCGTCTTTTAAAGCCTTCCTGGCTGAAGTCGGAGTCCTTGATGGGCGATGGAAGCGGGACTTCCTGTGATTGTGATTTGAGGTCTGTGAAAAGCTGGAGCAGCTCGAGTCTGATACAGTATGATCGTCTTTGGTTCTTTCCTGAGATCCATCTGAAGGAGACGCAACCTCTGACGGCACCTCGTCTTCATCTCCATCCCCTCGTGTGTGCTCTGAAACCTCCCCGATGCTGGAATCACTCTCAAAATCACTTTGGTAGTGCAGCATGTCCTCCCCCTGCTCCTCCTGCTGGTGTTCAGGTTGTGATCCAGAAACAGGGCGGACATGTTTGCTCGGACTCGGCTGCAGGAACACAAGAACAACATCAGTTACAACTTCATGCAAGCCAGGCATTTTATAAACAAGTGTGCTTAGCAGAATGCACCAATCCCTTATTGTGCTTCATGTGAATCTCCGAGGACAGACTGAGACCTTCCACTGATCCCTCTTCACTTTAGGAGGTAAAGGCCTAGCATTCCTTGAAAGAATGAATATCACCCGCCACCTTCCACACCAGATAAGATCATCATAAGTGAAGAAATTATGGAAATGTAGCAGATATCACTCTCAAGAGTATGACTCCGCTACAACCACAAGTTTTACTTCAGTTTATGTTCAGTTGAATGAGTTGGCCATATCGGTGTTTGGTAATGTTATTTAGCTGTGGTGGCCATCTTGTATTGAATCCAAATGTTAATCAGCTGTCGATCATCCACTAATGACATTCTGATAGTTTGATTAAAATTCATCCACCGGTTCATGAAATATTTTGCTAACAGACCAGGTTGATGCCAATATTTTATGCAAAATGTTTAAGCAAAGATCATGCACACAAGAACTGAGTATGCCTCACGAATGACTCAACTACTACACATAATTTCAGCTAAATATCAAAATCAACTAAAAGCTGTTGGCTGTGGCAGCCATTTTAAACTGGACCGAGGTTCCGCAGTTTTACTGCACCATCCTACGGTTCTCTCACTTTGCATGTTGGACTATTAATTTTAAAATACTTTTTTTTTTTTGTTTCCTTATTTGTTGAGATAGTTTGATATATGATTAAAACAGATTTTATATCATTTCTTACCTTATTTCCAAATGTTTCTGAAGTGAAGGCAGCACGTGCAGCAAGGGGCTCGTCTAGTGTCATTAAGTTGATGTTAAAGTCCGAGGAAAAAGAAAGATCAGGAAACATGCTCAGTAAAAAAATAAACTTATGTTGATCAAAATAAATCAAGACAAATCTGTTCTAATTAAAGTGTTCACTCCATTTTGCCATCTGCTTCCAACAACACAAAGTCTCAACTGCAGACACCCATCATTCTATTCCACCCACCATTAAAACCATTTGTGTTAGCAAAATGTCTCTAATTTTCAACACATGTTCACAACACAGATGGACATTTATAGTGGCAGCCATCTTGGATTTTGACATAACAACCCAATTATTGAAAGGACCCTTTTTTACACCTAGATGTACCCACACACCAAAAAAGAAGCTCACTTGTTCCACTTTTTTATGTTTTCATGCTCACAACGTGCACGGATGGACTGATGGAGGGTTTTTCTAATTCCCCTACTTCACTCCACAGAAGGGAACAATGTGACAGATATTCTGATGTTGATTTGAATGAAAAATGCTTTGAATGAAACTGTGATCTGATAGTTGCGATTAGGCCGGGACAACTCTAGTTTCAACATTAACCAGGCTTGTTAAGAACTTGTGATGAGAAGCGAATACTGTTTGCAATTTCCATTCAACCTTTGGAGAGGAAGATCTACTTGGTGGGCCTTTTGTTGATTTATGACAAAAAATAGCATTAACATAACTAGAAAATTAGTATCATCTGTAAAGATACAGTGTGAATGCTGAGTGATGGATGACTGCTGAAAAGGGTGAAGGTTAGTGGAAGAATGGTTGAACTTTCGCTGTTGAAACATTTAAAGAAGACAAACAACGAGCATGATGGTCAGAAAAAGCTAAATAATGGAAAGACAAAGACTCATAAAGATATTATACAACAATCTACTGAACAAGCAAAGGCCTTGTGCAACCTTTGACGCTGAAGCTGAGTGATAAAAAGCATAAGTGACACTATGTCTAGTGATGATGCATAAGTGTATCAAATTTCATTAAATTATCGAGCGGATCAGAAACGGACTAAACCACAATACGTTCACCTTTGACAGGCGTATAAAAAAGATCAAAGTTACAAAAATCAATAGGTCGTAGCCGTCTTGTCCTGAACGAGCAGAACAGTCTGAAATCTGAAGATGTAATCTTTAGACAGTTGTGTTGACAAACGGCTAACTCTTACTGATCTGGTCAGCTTTATTACTGAACACCTATGAACCTCTCACCTTCTGAAGAAACCGAGCCCATCTGACTGAGCGTATCCTCGGAGGCAGGCCTCGCCGGGTCGAGCTCCTCCAGAGAAAACACCTCTCCCTGTCCTGACAAAAACAACAAGGACTCGTGTGGACTCCCCGCTTGAAGAGGAGAGCTCGTCCCTTTTGAAAGTGAAGGGGAGACCTGGAGAGGAGAGGGTGATGGGGAGCGCACAGTGGGGCTGAAGTGGACCTGGGCCTGGCCTGCGAATCGAAAAGGAGAACTGGGACGTGAAGGAGAGGCAGTGGAGGGAGGTGGTGATGTGTCAGGGTGGCCAGCTGTAGCAGGACCTGGACTTTGAACCCTCTGACTGGGACTGTTTAGCTCCTGTAGGAACACAAAGAAAAATCATGTTTTGATCCACAAAACAGTTTCTGTTCACCTGACAGGAACTGTCTTCTGGTTTTTAGTCTGTCTAAAACTATAAAGTCCTGAAGGTCAATATTCTTTATTTATGAGCATTTAAATAATCATGCTAAGCATCAGTTGAAGGAATGCATATCACCCTCCACCTTTGATGCTCGACTTCTAGACCAGGACCAGCTAGTGCTGAGAAACGGACATTATAGTGTTACTGTCCTGCCTTTCCATGTGAGGAGTTTCCTCCCGGTAGTTCAACTCCAGCTGCAGGTTGGCTGTCTCCCTCTACTGGTGGACTCCAAACCAAGGCTTACCAGTCCAAAGATGATTGGGAGGAGACTGGACAGCACCATCCAACAGTGGCTGCCAACGAGGAGGCCAGATGAATGAGAGGGAGATTTTAAAAGCCAGCCCTACCCTTCAGTCAGTGCAGCCGTGCTTCATGTGCACGGTGCACAGTCGTTGTGCTGAACTGTGGTTTCTGAGGTCGTCTTGTTTTCTGGATCTGTTATGTTGTGACTTGTGTAGCCAAGACACTTTGTTTGGAGAGATTTCACTGTCATGGTTGAGCCACTTATTTTAGTTTCTGATCTTTGTTAGTTGGGATTGTGTACTTTCTTTTGGATTTTTTACTTTTGTCCTCTATTGGTTTATTTTTCAGAAGAGACGTTATTATTGCTGTTTTCAGTTCATTGTTGCAAAGAATGCACGTTATTGCCGTGTTTTGTTGCCTTGTAATCAGACAGTAAAAATAAATTGTCACTTTTTTTTTTATTTTGGGGTTTGTCCTTGATTTATTTATTTTTCTTCTTTCGGCTGCTCCCTTCTTCAGGGGTCTCCACAGTGAACTAAGTCGCACCAAGACTTGGAGATTACGTTTTACACCGGATGCCCTTTCTGAAGCAACCACAGCCCTTTGTGTGGAGCAGAGAGCTGCTATCTAGGACGCCCAGGGGAGCAGATGGTGGGGGTTAAGAACCTTGCTCAATGCCCAGAGTGGGGCAAATGAGGGTGGAGGCAGGTGTGGGTGCTTCACCAGTCCCACCCATATTTTGATGTTGTCAGTACCAGTTGAAACAGCCATCTTCCGGTCACAGGTCCACCTTCTCTAAGCACTGCACCACCACTCCCTAAATGGCACCTAGTGCTTTAAGGCACCCTGATTTATTGTTTTATAACACTACTTTTATTTTAACTGCATTTTTACTGTAGTTTATTGTTATTGTTGTCTGTACTATATATACGTTCTGTCTGGAACAGGTCTCTCTTGTAAATAAGTCCTCGTGGCTCAATGAGACTAGCCTGTATAATTACAGGTTGAATTAATCATGTTGCATCCACAATGAGCCAGGACGTAACACTAGTCAGTTGTTGAGGTACATCTAAAGATAACTTCAGCCTTTAGCATCATCTGTAAAGATACAGTGTGAACTGCTGAGTGATGGATGACTGCTGAAAAGGGTGAAGGTTAGTGGTTTCGGTTCACGAGACATTTTGCTAACACACAAATAGACAAAAACTATCCTCAATTTACACAAAAAAATCTGAAATATGGTTAAAAAAACAAACAAAAAAAACTTTACATTAGTAGCCAACCTTTTTAGGCAGTGTTCTCTTTGATCCAGAGGTTCTGCCGTCCGTTGAATCTACTGAGTCTCCAAGCAGTATCTTCATGTCTTCTTCATCACTTTCCAGACTCACAGCACTCTTTACTCTTACAGACTTCGTTTTCAAGACCACAGGATAAGTAGATCTGGTTCTGGACAGTCCACCGCCATCAGAGCTGATGAGGGCTGCTGCAGCAGGGTTGGTGCATTCAGCAGCTTTCTTTTTGAGGAACCTCTTCTTCTGGCTCTGGTCACTGCTGGAGTGTGCCGACAGCTGCTCAGAGGCCTCTGTGGATGTGGTGGCTGCGGTTTCCAACATTCTCGACTCTGAGGCCAGATTTGGAGCAGCTTTTATGGGCTGTCGAGTCTCTTCAAGGATCTGCTTGTGTCTACTGACATGTTTCTCAATTTCAGAGAGTCTGTTCAAAGCTGCAGCCTGAGAGCCGCCGATCAAAGATGACGTGTATCTGACAGGAGAGGTGGAAAGAGGGGAACAAGGAGACATTTTACTTCTAATTATTATTGTTGTTAGAAGGAATTTCACTGAACCCAAGGACAAAAGTGGAAGATTTGGTGGTAGAAATCAGCTCATTTCCTTTCTGGATTATTATTTCGCTTAAGTTTTGTGACAACAGATTCCTTTTATAATTTGCAATCTAACTACTTCTACACACTTTACTTTTATGGGTGCTATGACTTGGTTTGTGTAACTTTATTTATTTATTAAAAAAAAAGAAAAAAACTTCTTACAAATTATTTCTCATTAGAAATATGTTGAACTCTTCAATTTATTAAAAACAGATTTTCTCTTATGCTACTATTAGCCAGCATTTTGCTACTTTTACCTCCTACCATAGTAAGTCTGTTGATATCCTTAGCTAGCCTGCTGATTCTTTTAGCTAGAATTTTGCTACTTTAGCCTTTAGCTGATTACTACTATTAGCTTCTAACTAGAATTTTTGCTATTTGTAGTTTCTAGTTAGCTTTTTAATACTTAACTTGTACTACCTATACACTTAAGCTACTTTAAAAGTAAGATAGCCTTTTGCTACTTTAGTTTCTAGCTACCATTTTACTCCTAAAGTTTAGCTAACTTTTTATTGCTTTTACCTTTTCGCCAGAATTTGCTACTTTTAACTTTTAATTAGCCTTTAAAATTTATTTGCTAGCCTTGTGATACTTTTAGCTAGTATGGTACTTTGCTAATTTAGGTATTAGTGTTATAACTTTCAGCTTTTAGCTAGCTTTTTGATACTCTTAGCCCTTTTGTGACTTTACATTTTAGCTAGCCTTTTGGTACTTTATAACTTTTTGCTTGCATTGTGATACTTTAGCTTGTGTTTTGCATATTTTAGCTTTAAGCAAGTACTTTGGTCTTTCTGACTTTTAGCTACTATCCTGCTCCTTTTGGGTTTTAGCTAGTGCTCCATTTATTTTATCCTGAACAACTTAGTTTTCAGTTCTTTTGCAAATGTCCGCAGTCATTCTGCCCTCAATGGTCACGCTGCATTTTGACAGAAAGCAGTTTTCCTTGTACTTGTATTTGTCCTACAAAGAGAACATTACCTTGGTTCTAGTCTCTGATGCGTTTGGTTCCTGCTGACAGGTGATCGGCTGCTTTCAGTTGGTTTTGGAGCCTTCTTTAAGAACTTGCTCCCTCCTCCTGGTGAACGCTGTGGCCTGATATCCTGATAAACAGAATCAAGTCAAAGTTTAAATTCAATTAAACTTTCAGAGCAACAAGCAGCTGATAATTATTTTGGAATTGATTTGGACTTTTCTTTTTTAATTTGGATCAAATTTTGTAATTGATTGAATTTAAAATCTTACTTCTAACATACAAAGTTCTCAGCAACCTATCCTTATGCATGCTCAATAATCCAGAAAGAAAAATCTAAAAAAGTTAAGTCAGGTCCTCTGGACGGGTTCAAAAAACAAAAAACTGTAGAAACGTTTCGTCTTTCATCCGAAAGACTTCTTCAGTCTGAGGAGCTGCATTCAGCTCAGTCTTATAAATAGCACCTTCTCATAGTTGATCAATGCATGTTGATGTTTGTAAAAAAAATAAATAATAAATTGCTGCTAAAATTGAAAATAGTCTTTTGTGAAATGTCACATTGTAAAAAAAATAAATAATAAATTGCTGCTAAAATTGAAAATAGTCTTTTGTGAAATGTCACACTTATGTGTTGTGAGACTGCCAACTACTACCACATCAAAGCTTGGCATAATATCTGTAAAACTGACTGAATTATTGTGCATAGTATTATTATACATCGGCCACCCACATAATTCCGTCCTGTTAAAACTTTCACCTTGCTCGACTCCGTCTTTGTTCCATGTTGTTCTTTAGCCTCAGCAGCTCTGTCGTCTTCAGCTCCATGTGCAGAGGCTGTGCTGTCTGAGGACAGATCAGGCACATCGGAGAACCAAGTGTGGGTGTTTGGGAGAGCTGATCTCGTTTTGAAGGACCCAACCAAGGACCCCTGCAAAGAACCAGTTTGAACACATAACTTTCTGCACAAATTTATTTACACAACTTACACTGTCTGATCTTTTCTAATCTTTTAACTCAATTTTTATTACCTGTTCGCCATATAAATTCAAAACGGAAATATTTGAACATTTTCTTCACTTGTATTGTTGGCATGAAGTCAGAACGCGTTCAGCACATAATTGAGAGCAGCACGTTTCAGCCTCCTCAAAATAGAACCGTTGGTGAACCTTCTTGATGATGCTGGCTGTCTTTGTGGTCATTGGACACGTGTAGGCCCAAGTAACTTGCTCCATGGCTCCACAACTCGTGACTCGCTGTCCCGATACACTTGTTTGAGTTGGGAGTCATAATTTCTGATTCTAACAAGCGAGTCAGGACTCATTTGATTCGTACTCACAGATAAATACATCTAATACCACTTTGCCATTGGTAAGTGCGGCTCCACTCGGCTCTCCTCAGGTGGAGGTGATTTGCCACTACAGTGGAGGCTGACACATTTCCCTGTTTGGTGGGTGGGAATGTCAAAGCAAAGTTGCCAGGATCGTAACTAGTCTTTGTGTGTTTGAGTCATTCCGCCCGTTGTGATCCTTAATCGTTCTATAATCAGACTTGGAATTGTTTTTAGCTTATCTCGGCACAGCTTGCAAGTCTGGGTGTAGCGATGCTGCACCATGATCTCTGATATCTCTCTGTAAATGTGTTCATTTCTTGAAAAGCCACCCATCAACATGATGCGGAATGGAGGTTCAGATGTAGTTAACAGTTTTGATGCGCAGGTCATTCAATGTTGGAGCTCTGCTGTCCAATCAATGGCTGCTGTCTGCTTACGTCAAAATCGTCCCCTCGGACCAGCCCGCTTGGAACCCCGTACAAGGTGGTCCCATAAATTGAGCTGAGTGTGGGTGGGTACCGATAGTGGAGAGGCCTTTAACTGGTGCGGTGTGGAGCTGAGGAGAGTTGAGACAGTGGCAAAGCACCACAAGTGATTTATTTCTTGCACACAGCAGGGCAGTGAGTGTGTTGGGGGAGCTCTTATTTTTATAGCAAAAAAAAAGAAATCTCATTTGGGAATCAGTGGTCTTTTACTCTTTTGTTTTTCTACAATGAAATAGTTTAAATTTCCTAATTCAAATCAGTGGTGTTATTGGTGGCGTGAATTTGTCAGGATTGGAACTTGTGTGTGAACAAGTGACTCGATGACTCAAACGAACCAAAACTTCCAATTCCTTTTGGCTTTTCATTTAAACTCGACTCTTTAAAAAAAGAATCAAACTTCTCACCGCTCGTCCTGTAGCGACAAGGAATACCATAAAATATTGTTGTGACGAAAATACGTACTCATTTAGGCTCAGAAATTATTTAAATTCACCTAAAGTTGTGTTCGTGCTTTTTCACTACATTTTCACCTTTCTCCATCAGTGAGGGAGCATCAACGAACCGGACTACCTGTGTTTTGGCCGAGCCGTCCAGCAGTGTGGAGCTCCGTCCGTCTCCTTTTCTCCTCTTGGCCGACAGCAACGCCTCAGCTCGGTCCAGAGCCGAGCTCCGACCGCTTCGGTTCCACATTTCTTTACTATTTACCCTCCTCTGAAAGTTGACATCACATAACCGTTTCTTCTTCTTTTTCTTTTTCTTCTTCGTCGTTTAGTTTTTTTTTTCCCCTTGATGCTGTTTTATGGCGGTTGGCAAACGACGGGGGGTGTGCTCTACCGCCACCTACTGGCGTGGAGTGTGAATTACAACGTGTGCTTAATATTCTCTTTACTAACTTTGTGATTCTAAAAAAAAGTAAAATAATTTGAATACTTTTACTTCTCGTTTCATACTGCAATATGTTTATTATATTAAATGTTTCTTTGATTTTACTTTTTTTTTTTTTACCATGTCTTCTGTGATGTTCAGATTTCTGACAAACCAAAATGGCATGTTCTATTGTTTCTATTCCACAGTGCGCACACTGACCTGAACCATGTTTCTGAATTCTGTTAAGTCCAGTGTGTCTACTTTTTAATTAATTCAACCTTTATATATACAGGTTAGTCTCACTGAGCCTCGAGGACTCATTTACAAGAGAGACCTGTTTTAAACAAAGAATGATGAGTAGACAATCATAAAAAATGCTTGTAAATTGAAACATAAACGGAAGAAAATTATATTAAAAAACAGCTACATTATAAAGTGATATAAAATGCCAAAAACAGGAACATGTCTGTGTTGCTTTTTACCATGAACTTAGCAGATGTTTGAAGCCACTTAGAGAGGTCAAGGTCAAGAGCTTCAGGTCTTTTTGCAAGGTGTTCCAGGAAACAGGAGCGGAGTAGGAGAAGGCCCTTTTGCCAAGTTCAGTCCACATTGAGGGTACACTGCAGGTAATAATGTCCTGAGGGCGCACGCTGTAGCTGCACTCACACAGTGACATGTAGGAGGGGATGTGAGAAGGAAGCAGACCAAGAAGTGATTTAAAGATAAAAATGTGTGAGAGTCTGCAGGAAGTTAATGATGACCAGTTAACCAGTGAATACAGGGTGCAATGATGGGTACGGTAGTTACAGCCAGTTATAAATCTTAGCACACCATGATAGACAGCTTCCAACATCTGCAGGGTGCTTGTAGGAGCATTCATGTAAATAATGTTACCGTAGTCAGTGGAGGGAAGGAAAGTCGCAGTTACAAGGTGTTTCGAGCATTCAGCGTTAGACAGGATCTATGTCTGAAAAAGAAACCTAGTTTTACTTTCAACTTCTTTACCAAGTTTTCAACATGAGGCTTAAAAGAGAGATGCAAATCGACCAAGATACCCAAGTATTTGTAAGAATCGACAAACTCAATAGGGACACCATTTGAAGATAAAATCAAAGGAAGAACTGCTGAGACCGACTTCCTGTTTAAAAACGACATCCCTGTAAAACTGTATATACTTATATACTGTATATGCTTCGTTTAGACAGGAAACATATTTTAAACGTTCTTCTTGGTGTTAAATGTTATTTCTGAGCAGCAGAGTGGAACTCTCTGTGAGTATTTCCTAGCATATTAATTTAATTGCACAGTTCTACTCTTAGTATAGATTTTTGCACTGAGTACTAAGGGCCCCCTCTGCATTAAGGGACCCTAGGCACTTGTTCAGGTTGCCCTCATGATATATCCTGGCCTTATGATGGGGATGACTCTCAACTATGTCCACATTCAACTTTAGTCACATATTTGTAAAATGGACTCAAGTAAAACCTTTTTTCTGAGGTGGCGTCCATCTTGGGACAAGTTGTTTTAAAGATGTATTCAGCAGCAGATGAACACAATAATTATAGCCCAAGAAAGAGCGATATTACAACGCTGTCATTGCTACTCAGTCTCAAACTCTAGCACAAACAGCAGTGGGTGATATGCATTCAGTCAAGGAATACTAGACCTTTAATTACATTCTAAATTAAATTGAAATATGCTCTGTGGTTTGTGAGGTAATTGAGACAAAAACAGGCACAAACACATG
The DNA here is from genome assembly GCF_014905685.2 of Nematolebias whitei. Taxonomy (NCBI): domain Eukaryota; kingdom Metazoa; phylum Chordata; class Actinopteri; order Cyprinodontiformes; family Rivulidae; genus Nematolebias; species Nematolebias whitei. The sequence continues at coordinate 24,889,904 of NC_056500.1, forward strand.
CTAGAAAGTCCTAAAATAGGTTGCAGAAAACAAACACACGCACACACACACATATATACAGGCATGACATGACATAAAGCAAAAACAAGTGCATTACATAAATCTAACTTTTCATCATCTGCAGTCGTGAAAGACAAGGGTGATATTCATATAAAGGCTCAAATGTTTTTCTGTTTCACAACTAAAAGCAAATGCAATGCATGAGGGACTTTTGTGATCTGACACTCTAAAGAGCCATCAGCCTTGACTGTGGCAGGAGCAGATGAGACAGCTGCAGAATAAAATGTGAAAGAGTAAAAACAAGCAAAGACACAAGTGGATAATTTTTCCAGGAAATGTTAAATTTCCACCACAGGATAATTGAGTCACGCTCCCATTACTTTCCTTTTCTCAGAATTTGAATGCAGCATCTTTCTGGGGATGTTTCCTTTTTAAAGCAGCGACTCCAGTAGCTCTGCGAGGCCTTTCTTCAACACAAAGCAGAGAACAGTGCGCTCACAATTCACCGTTCAATTTTATCTGGGTACCAAGCGAATAACCTTTACTGGGACTGATAGAGAATGTCACAAGATTTTTCATGGTTAATTTGGTCAATTCTGTGCTGAATCACGGAATTAGATTTTGATTCATTTACATTTTTAACCTCCTAAAACCTGAACTCTTGCATATGTGGATTAAGGTCGTTAAGGAAAATAGATCTATAGCAACACAAAAGATTGAATCGTGTCATCTGGACCAGGTTGTTTAAGTGAGAAACGTTTCATTTTGTCCCCCATCAAGAGCTATAATAACCATAGCCATAATAACTATAGGTTTCATTATGGAAACATTTTAGTGCTCTCTGCAATTATGCTTGTGAGTGTGTGTCACATTTACACTAAATAGTTTATTAAAGAGAAGATTTCAGAAGCTACCAAGAGAGTCAGGGAACGTGAGTAAAAATCTAGGTAAAGAGACTGATTTAGTCTTTTGGATAAAACATTTCAACAAAGAGGAATCCATCCAGAGGACCTGACTTAACCTTGTTAGAAAAAGGTAAGTAGTTTTTTTGTTTTTACACCGGAGTGGGGAGACCGGGAACTGAAGGATCTGTGGAGGACAGTGAGAGGTGAGTTCAGGTATTTTCATGTTGTTTGTCTCTTTAGAATATAATAGTGTATTTGAGTTGTCTTTGGGGAGTGACAGAGAGGATTTGAGGCTCAGAAGGTGCTTTGAGGTGAAGGCTCCATGCTGAGAGATAGAAAGTAAAGTGAGTAAGATTAATCTAGTTTCTTTGGTCCATTCAGGAGACGATGAGTTCCACATGAGAAGTTGATCACAGGTGTCAGCAGGGAGCCAACAGGAGGCTGCAAATACACAGGTAAGTAAAACAACAATATTAATTTCTCTCAAGGAAAAAGGACTGTTGAGCAGGGGCTGTCAGATAATCACCAATTTCAATCAACAACCCAGCAAAGGGTCAGGGTTTCATTCATTCTTAAGTACTGAAGTAATCAGCCATCAGGAGACAGAACTGTAGAATCCTAACAGATGACTTGACTGAAAAATGTTGGATTGTATACCTGGATTATTGAGCATGGACTTTGTTGTTTTCAACCAGTTTGACAAGACTGTCAACAAGGAAGAGTGCCAGCAATGGAGGAGGGGGCGTACCAAAGAAACCATCTTAGCACCAACAAAACTGGTTTGTTCCACTTTGGAGTAAGATGTTGGGGGAAGAATCAGTTTTGTTGTGTGTTTCCTTGACTGATGAAGCCTTTCGGATCGAAGGCGAAACGTTTCAGCACAAAAAAAGAAAGTGTCCAGATGACCTGACTGAAAAATGTTGACTCCTAACCAGTGTTTATTTGTTTGGTTGTGTCGTTAGCAAAATATCTTAAGACCACTGGGCAAACTTGTGTGAAACTTTCAGAAAATAATCACTGATCTGGCAACTGAATAACTATTTTAAACAACCAGATTCAAAATGGCTGCCACAGCTAACCAACTTTAGCAAACATAAGATGACCATAACTCAGTTAAGCTAAAATATGATATGGTAGTAGCTAAGCACTGTTCATCAACACATAGTTTGACTGTACAACATATTTGCCTAAAACTTCCGGATTAACTGTCAACTTTGTGTTAGCAGAATATCTAATAAAGTAATGGGTGGATTCCAGTATACTCTCAAATAAAATGTTGAATATATGTCTATAACTGGTTAACTGGTCAACTCAAATTAACCCCTATTTAATCCAAATTCAATCCATTTATTTTTGTTTATGAATTTAGTTATTAGTTTATTTTGGTGCAGTAAATAAACATTTTTTTCTTGACAAAGACCAAAAATCTTTATTTTTTTATTTTTATTTTGTCATAAGTTTTTCAAATGCTCTCATAACCTCACAGTAACTTTACTACACTCTCCTGAGTGGAAAAATCAACCATGTTAGAATACACAGTAAATACTCATTTTAATCCCATTTTTTCCACATCATAAATTAATACATTCCTCTTTTTATTCTTTTTACCCCTATCCCTATACATTCGATTTTTGTGTTAGCTCTAGGTGGTGTTTAGCATGATGATTGGTAGTAAAGACTGTACTTGTACTCATAAAAACACCCCAATACTTCAGATCAATACCACTTTTATTCTTGCTGACATCATTTCCTCTTCCACTTCACAAGTAACTGAGGACAAAAACTAAAAATTGTCCTTAGTTTAGAGACATGAACAGGTAATACTTGGTGTTGAACAATTTCCTAGAGTATTATTGGGATGTTTTTGACATAATTTCATAAAAAAATGCAGAAATACAGAACCTACCATCTACCAACCTAGCATCTAAGAAAATCTGTGTACAGTGCCTTGCGAAAGTATTCAGCCCCTTTGAACTTTTCAACCTTTTGCCACATTTCAGGCTTCAAACATAAAGATATAAAATTTTATTTTATTGTGAAGAATCAACAACAAGTGGGATACAATCGTGAAGTGGAATGAAATTTAGTGGATGTGTCAAACTTTTTTAACAAATAAAAAACTGAAAAGTGGGGTGTGCAATATTATTCGGCCCCTTTACTTTCAGTGCAGCAAACTCATTCCAGAAGTTCAGTGAGGATCTATGAATGATCCAATGTTGTTCCAAATGACTGATGATGATAAATAGAATCCACCTGTGTGTAATCAAGTCTCTGTATAAATGCACCTGCTCTGTGATAGTCTCAGAGTTCTGTTCAAAGCGCAGAGAGCATCATGAAGACCAAGGAACACACCAGGCAGGTCCGAGATACTGTTGTGGAGAAATTTAAAGCCGGATTTGGATACAAAATATTTCCCAAGCTTTAAACATCCCAAGGAGCACTGTGCAAGCAATCATATTGAAATGGAAGGAGTATCAGACCACTGCAAATCTACCAAGACCCGGCCGTCCCTCTAAACTTTCATCTCGAACAAGCAGAAGACTGATCAGAGATGCAGCCAAGAGGCCCATGATCCCTCTGGATGAACTGCAGAGATCTACAGCTGAGGTGGGAGAGTCTGTCCATAGGACAACAATCAGTCGTACACTGCACAAATCTGGCCTTTATGGAAGAGTGGCAAGAAGAAAGCCATTTCTCAAAGATATCCATAAAAAGTGTTGTTTAAAGTTTGTCACAAGCACCTGGGAGACACACCAAACATGTGGAAGAAGGTGCTCTGGTCAGATGAAACCAAAATCGAACTGTTTGGCCACAATGCAAAACGATATGTTTGGTGTAAAAGCAACACAGCTCATCACCCTGAACACACCATCCCCATTGTCAAACATGGTGGTGGCAGCATCATGGTTTGGGCCTGATTTTCGTCAGCAGGGACAGGGAAGATGGTCAGAATTGACGGGAAGATGGATGGTGCCAAATACAGGACCATTCTGGAAGAAAACCTGTTTGAGTCTGCAAGAGACATGAGACTGGGACGGAGATTTATCTTCCAACAAGACAATGATCCAAAACATAAAGCCAAATCTATAATGGAATGGTTCACAAATAAACGTATCCAGGTGTTGGAATGGCCAAGTCAAAGTCCAGACCTGAATCCAATCGAGAATCTGTGGAAAGAGCTGAAGACTGCTGTTCACAAACGCTCTCCATCCAACCTCACTGAGCTCGAGCTGTTTTGCAAGAAGAATGGGCAGAATTTCAGTCTCTCCATGTGCAAAACTGATAGAGACATACCCCAAGAGACTTGCAGCTGGAATTGCAGCAAAAGGCGGCGCTACAAAGTATTAACGCAAGGGGGCCGAATAATATTGCACGCCCCACTTTTCAGTTTTTTATTTGTTAAAAAAGTTTGACACATCCAATAAATTTCATTCCACTTCACAATTGTGTCCCACTTGTTGTTGATTCTTCACAAAAAATTAAAATGTCATATCTTTATGTTTGAAGGCAGCACGGTGGCGCAACTGGTAGAGCTGCTGCCTCTCAGCGAGCAGGTCCTTGGTTCAAACTTGGGTGGAGTTTGCATGTTCTCTCCGTGCATGCGTGGGTTTTCTCCGGGTACTCCGGTTTCCTCGCACAGTCCAAAAACATGCATGTTAGGCTGATTGGTAACTCTAAATTGTCCCTAGGTGTGAGTGAGAGAGTGAATGTTTGTTTGTCTCGTTTGTCTCTATGTGTCCCTGTGATGGACTTGCGACCCGTCCAGGGTGTACCCCACCCCTCGCACAGTGATTGCTGGACATGGGCACCAGCGACCCCCGTGACCCAAAATGGAATAAACGGGTAAAGATAATGGATGGATGGATCTTTATGTTAGAAGCCTGAAATGTGGCAAAAGGTTGAAAAGTTCAAAGGGGCCGAATACTTTCGCAAGGCACTGTATATTCTTGGCCAAACATATATTTGGTTACTATCCTTTGCCCAACTCAACTCATTTGTTACCCATCATAGCAGCCTCACCAACATTTACGATAAAGATTGGCAGTTTTAGATCAGTTTTCAATACTTATTACCAATCAGCATGGTTTATAGACGTGGATGTGTTTTCTGTCAGAGAACTGTGCAGGAGTCAGAACAGAGCTCTGTCTGTCTGGAGACAAGTTGGAGGTGCCTTGAATTACTTTGACCCATTTTTGAGAGAAAGCTTACTGTACACATTTTTGAGCATGTTCAAAACACAAGCGACAGGATTCTGTACCTCAGCAAATCACAAGAGGGAATTGAGAAGCACCTCAAAAGTTGCAAGACATTCTGCAGACTTCCCAGTCGCAGCCCAGTTTGACCTTCAACTAGCATGCTCCAGACTAAAAACAAGGGACCAGCTATTTTCTTTCTATTTTTAACACATTCATTTGTTTAATCTATAGTTCAGCCATGAACATCTGAGACTGATCAAGATTTTTAGGCATATTTAAGCTTTGAGTTTTGTGTTTAATGAGCCTAAGGTCAGTAAAAATGATAGCCAGTGGCAGAAAATAGAACAGTCACAAAATCCATCTTTCTTCTCCAGCTGCATGTCTGCTCCTATAAACCCTCATTCTCTTGTGATTTGTTTACATTCTGGCAGTTGAGGCAAAAAGTTACCTTATTCATAGCACAGGATATGTTCCACATAAATCTGTAATGGCAGAATGGGTACAGGCACTGGTGGCACTTAAAAAAAAATCCTGTACGCCTGTAACAAAGTTGGCAGGAAAGATGCATTCTTTAAAATAATTCTTTGCTTTTAATTTAAAGATAATTAATGGAGTCACTTCTGATAAATAAACAACAATGCTGAATGTGCACATCACAAAAAAAATTAAAGATAAACAAAAACGTAATAACTGTTTCTTCTATGCAGGGCTCTCCATGTTGGCAGATGTAACAGTCGCCATGAAACAGCGCTGGAAGAGGCGCTCAGGGTCTGGTTGCTGATTGTCACAGTCTAGCTTGCCCCTAACAAAATGTTTCTTTAGACCCTGGGGACCTGCAGGAGCGCTGCTGAGGCTGGCCTTGGTTCCTTGTAGACTGTATGCAGAACCTGGAAGACAGAAAAAAACACATCTCACTGAAACTTGCAAGTAATTAGGTCCCAACAGAAAACCAAAACTTTCATACTCATTGTTTTACCAACAATTGTGTCAACAGTATAAAAAGTACATCCCTGTGGGAAGATGTAAAATGAAGCATTTGTTTTGTGTGTGTGTGTTCTAAATTCTAAGCTCTCCAGGTGTTTGTCGTTATGTCTCATTAGTGTATTCAGGATCTCTGTGATTTTCCTTCATCGTGGATTGTCCTCCCAAGGCGTTCATGCTCTGTTTTCCTCTGTGTCTCCTTGTTCACATCCTCCATGTAAGTTTTGCTGCCATCTCAGCCTTTTTGTTTCTTTAAGTAAATATTTATTTTATCCTTGAGCTCCCCACCTCTGTCTGCACTCTGGGTTCAACAAAACCACAGATCAT
>NC_056500.1:24896412-24899574 GCF_014905685.2 Nematolebias whitei
CATCAATTTTTTTAATTTAAGCAGGGCCACAATTTTTACAGTGTACCTGTGTATATGTCACCTGTGAATAAACCTCACTTACCATGCATTCTGAGAAGTCTGAGTATTGTTTCGCTTTGTCCCACTACTCTGGTGTTTATTTCTTGCAATCATGATACTATCCATCCATCCGTACATACATCCATGCATTCATGATCTTTACCCGCTTCTTCCTTTTTGGGTCACGGGGGCCATTGGTGCCCATGTCCAGCTATCACTGTGCAAGAGGTGGGGTACACCCTGGACAGGTCGTTCGTCCATCACAGGGCCACATTGAGACAAACAAGACAAACAACCATTCACTCTCTCACTCACAATGATATAAAACAAAATGTCTGACTTGTGTGTTCTTATGGTTCTGGTGCACTTCTTCCCTGTATGTTTTGCATAACTAATTGAGAGAAATGACAATGTGTAACATCTATTTTCTGCAGACAAAGACTCTCTTCCTTGAAAACAGTTTGTTTCCTTATGTCGAATAAGGTCTCCTGATTGCAATAAAATAAAACATACAATATAACGATAAAATTCAAGAGTTCTCTCACTTACACCTTGCAGTGCAACACTGTATGAAATGACAGAGAATACAGGTATATAGAAAGCTGAGAAGCATTGTTGAGATTAGATATTTATTTAGAGCTTTCTCCTTAATAACACAGTTTAAGCATTAAAGTAGCGTGGGTATCTCTGAGGCTTAGCGAGCACCTAAAAATGTCCTACCCTTCCTCAATCCTGTTCATTTCCATTAAGGCACAATCAAATCTGTTCATCCTTTCTACATCTTTCTCCCCAAAGAGGAAAGTGCCATTTTTAGCTTTTGTGGGATCCCAGTGTTTTTTATCCTGCAGGTTTCTGAGTGTCTGGGCAGAGCCAGTGAGCAACAGCTTGATCTATTCCAGTGATGAGCTCCAGGATTTACCTGGATGGTTGAGCTTACATACTCTTTTTGAACCATTTTGGCCAGGTTGTCCGCAGTCTGGTTCGGTGAGCAGCAAGCAGCCATCAGGTCTACAACAACTGATTATTATGCACAGATGATCGATTGTTTAGACTGACGGCCCCCAGTTTTGCACGTGTAAAGCCAGTTTCTGGGAATTCCACAGCAGGCTGGCTTGAACCACGTCAATAATGTGCTATTTATACAGCAGATTTTGTTGGCAGGCCTCCGATTGACAAAGTCTTTTGGCTGAAAGATGACATGTCTCTTCCAAGAAGAATCTGACCAGATAAGATGGTTTAACATTTTTGTGATTGTTAAAGTGTTTTCTTCTCTGCTGGAACATTAAATATCAACCAGTATTGTGATAGTCTATTTGTGTTTCCTAAACTAAAGATTTTTTTCTTGTTAGTTCTCCTTTGTATTCTCCTAGTCCCTGTTACCTGAAGTCTGATCTTGGACTCACCTGTGTCTCCAAATTGATCTGAACCCTGAAACTCCTGGTGCCGCTGGCCTTCTGCCTAAGGCCCATTCTGCTGCTCACCTGCCTGCCTTCAACCTGCTTGTCTACAATCCACCATGGTACCCACCACTACTTACCTCATCAATTCCATCTCACCTACTATTCATACCTGAAATCCTAAGTCCTCCTTGCAATACCACTGGACCACAAGGAACCTGTATAAAGAAGTATTCTTAATAACTTCACCACATTAATTCTAAATTGTCCGTAGGTGTGAGTGAGAGAGTGAATGCTTGTTTGTCTCTATGTGTCCTTGTGATGGACTTGCGACCTGTCCAGAGTGTCCCCTGCCTCCTGCACAGTGACTGTGCTGGACATAGGCACTGGTGACCCCTGTGATCCGAAAAGGAAGAAGCAGGTACAATGTAATGGATCGATGGATTTCAATTCAATTCAATCTTTATTTATACAGGTTAGTCTCATTGAGCCTCGAAGACTCATTTACAAGAGAAACCTGTTTTTAACAAAGAATGATGACAACAGTAGATGAAAATGACAAGAGTAGACAATCTTAAAAGAAGGCATATAAATTGGAAAAAATAAATGGAAGAAAATGATGTAAAAAAAAAAAAAAACAGCTACATTATAAAGCAATAAAAAAAAAACAGGAACATGTCTGCATTGGATATCTTGTCAATCATGGATGTTTGACTGTGAAACAAATTTCCCCTTGGCAATAATAATAATTCTTGAACTTGAACCTGAAACATTTTGAAGTCTGGTTAATGACTTACCTTGTTGTTTGCCAAGTATAAATAGGCCAACTGTTCGAGCATCTCAAAGCCTTCATCTTCAAGACCTATAAAAAACAAACAGTGGATTTTAAGCCAGCATAAAGCTACTTCAGTAAACACAAACACACACACAAGCGTAAGTTCTCCAAGAACCCACAAACATGGAGTAATGATGCATGTTTAAAGAAGCACAATGGTCCCAGTTCACAAGCTGTCTGAAAAAGTATACCAAAAAGAGTGGTACTCTACAAAGCAGGGCCTTATGCTGATTGGACAATGACACAAAAGTCACAGCTATATATAAGAGATGTTGCTTTTTTCTACATAGATGGAGCAGCACTCAATCATCTTCATAACCATCCATGTATGGGTTTGACCTGTAATGCAATACCAGCTGTCTGAACAAGCAGTTCACAAATGTCTCCATTGTTGAGGGATTGAATACTGAATGTTTGTAGTTTTATAAATTAGTATTTTCCTGGACAGGAATTAAACAGTGAATGTAAGTAAACCTTAATGATTTTGGTGCAAGACATTCACGTGGGTAGGCGTTACACTGTGGAGAAGAACAGAGGGAGTTTTATTTTTGTTTTTTTCTTGTCCAAGGCAGCGCAGAGTGACCGATCCTGACGAGTGGAAGGAGATATTTTATTCATGACCAGGTGCCGTGGAAGAGCCAGGAGATGGCCAACGGTGGCCTTGTCCCCCATAAGTTAATCTTCCACCACCCCAATTAATTAAGGAAACTAAACTTTTAAGCAGTATAAGAACTAGAAAGCATAGTTACCTCAAATCATAGAGTTGGCCTGGTTGTATTATGGTGGTGGCCATCTTGGATTTGGATTTGGCAGACCAATTTTTGATAGTGACCTTTCTTATGTCTAGATTTGAGCACAAATCAAAATGGAAGTCTGTACCTTACTTTTATA
>NC_056500.1:24899674-24908479 GCF_014905685.2 Nematolebias whitei
ATATGTATATATATGTATATATATATATGTATATATGGCAGTGGCCAAAATGGATTTTGATGTGGAAACCCAATTTTTCCCATTGACCTTTTCTTATTCGACTAGATGAAACCACACACCAAAATGGAAGTGAGTATCTCACTTATTTTTCAAGTTATCACCCTCTCAACATTCAAGGATGGACAGACAGTATCTCCACTTTTCACTCCGTGACAGGGGACAGAAAAAGGATTTATAAACCAGGTGTTTCATAGCGATAGTCCCAGATTGAAAATCTCTACATATATTTTTCTTTACCTGACTAAGGCAAAGCAGAAGGCGTATGATGAGTTTATGGGAGGCTAGACACTAAAGAGGGTGAGAAGGACTTGTACTGATTGACAAGACAGAAAGAGAATTCATTCATTTAACCTTTATTTATACATAGTCTCATAGAGACACGAGGACTCATTTTCAAGAAAGACCTATTTTAGACAGACAACAATATACAACAATAAATAACAATTAAAATAAAATAAATCAGGCTGGAAAGGATGTGCGGCAGGTTAGGCTTGTTAAAGATAGGAATGGTAATGTTCTAACAAGTGAGGAGAGTGTGACAGAAAATGGAATGAAAGGAAAAGAAGAGTAGAGATCATTGAAGCTGTGGACCAGGAGGTGGGAAAAATTAGTGAGTGTGAAGTCCGGAAAGCTCTGAAAAGAATGAAGAAGGGGAAGGCAGTAGGACCTGATGATCAGTGGAGGGTTGGAAATGTCTTGGAGAGATGGCAGTGAGGTTTTTGACTCAAATATTCAATGGCATATATGAGGGTGAGAAAATGCCCAAGGAATGGAGAAGAAGTGTGCTGGTGCCCATTTTTCAGAACAAGGGTGATGCACAGAGTTGTAGCGACTACAGGGGAAGTAAGTTGATGGGTCAATGAAGATCTGGGAGAGAGTTGTGGAAGCAAGACTTAGATGAGAGGTGACTATCTGTTGTGATCAGCAGTATGGTTTCATGCCTAGAAAGAGCACCACAGACACCATCTTTGCCCTGAGGATGCTGATGGAGAAGTACAGAGAGGGTCAGAAAGAACTTTGTTGTTTCTTTGTGGATTTACAAAAAGCATAAAACAGGGTGCCGAGGGAGGAGGTGTGGTGTTGCATGAGAATATCTGGATTGGCAGAGAAGTGTTAGACTGGTACATGACATGTATGAGGACAGCAGGACAGTGGTGAGATGTGCTGTAGGAGTGACAGATAGTCTTCTTTACCTGCAGAAAAAGTAACTTGTGAAGATTATTTACTGTTTAAAGTATCTGTCATCCATCCATCTATTTTATTTGATTGCTGATTGATTCCAGGTCATGGATGAGCTGGTGCCAAAGTCACTAGCTGTGTTCCATTTGTACTTGTAAGTCAGAAATGTTCAAGTTCAAGGTTCTTTATTGTCATTTGCATCACATGTGGTACATGAGATGGAATGAAATTGTGTACACAGGGCCCCAGTTACATCCAACAATAGCAAAAATATAAATTGTAAAAAGATTGTTTTTTTTTGTTTGCACAAAATATTCAGTAGAGCTCTGCTTTTGTCATTGTTGTTAGCGCTGTTGATACGAGGAATGTAAGAATCACCCTGCGTTCAAGACTAATGTTTTTTATTTAGTTAATTCAGAGTGACTTAGGAAAAAAAAGGTTTTGTATGAAAATGTGACTTTTAAAAGTATTTCTCTTGTTTTATTTATTTATTGCACCACTTGCTCTTGTCGAGGGCAGATGCCTTTCCCCTCCTTTCCTCTCCTCCACTTTGCTTTGCTGCTCTGTCCTGTCTGTGAAACTGCTTCTGAGCATTTCTCTACATATCTTTTGAACCATAATATTGCTATGGATCTGGTCAGTTGGTCTCTCAACTCAATTGATAAAATTTTCTCAATGATAAGACAAGCTTCAGGCGAGCCGAACTGCCCTGACAACACACACAGCTGGATATGTCGTTGATTTCTGGGGGAAGTGGAATGTGATGTGTCTATCTCTGCTGTCGATAGAGGACATCGAAGATGTGTATATAATCAGATTTATAACAAGTTTCCTGCTTTTTGGAATCGGCTGGTTCCTGGTTTATCAACATATTAAAGAAGACGGCTGCAACTAATTTGGTCCTGGTCAGGCTGCCAGCCTTATGTGATGGTTTGCTCTGTGTCTCGAGCAGCCAGACTCAATTGCTTAGTGAACAGGACTCACTGGCAGGATGGATCAGATCTCAGGGAATATTCTCTGGCACAAACCAGCATGTGTGTCCACTTAATTTGGACGTTACAGAATCTACATGAGACCAGCAAAGTTTCAAGGCAGATAAAATTCAGTCAAGTTCTGCCCGTCTCCAAAACAAAGGTTGTTTATCTGAATTCGGCTCCCTCGGCTGGCCTTGGCAGGTCGCCTTATCTCAATTCGCCTGGAGGCGCTGTAAATTGGACACTCTGCCCCCTCCCCTCCCACCGAGGAAGTCTATGGACCTATCAGTGGGAAACCGGCTGAATAAACATCGTGTCATGTTGATCATTTCATGCCTTTTGGATTCTCACTGGCGCTGTCCTTGGCCAACCTCGGCACCCCCCGAGAATGTTTACAGATCTGCCAGAGGGAACTGATTGATCATTCCATTCTTATCAGAACACCTACAGTGCCTCCGGGAGCATTCTTGGACACGCTCACTGCACTTGTCGTCTCCCCCCTCCCCCGCCCCCGTGGAAGTCTACGTCACCATGTGCTTATGTAGGCGGGGTGTTTTTTATTTTCAATTACATGCTATCTCTCATTGGCCAAAGAGAGAGAAGCTGTTAGGATTTATTTTTTTTGCCTCCAAATCCTGCATGTTGTTACTTTCACAACTTTTTTTCTGTCTAAACAGGTCTCACTTGTAAAAGAGTCTTTGAGGCTCGATGTGATTTATCTGTATAAATACAGGTTGAATTGAATTGAACGTGTCTCGTGTTTGTTAAGGCCTCGTTGGTTGTATTTTTAAACCTCCATCAGAACTGTATAGACATTTTTTTAATCACAGTAAAACAATATTTAACTATACTAAACTGTTATTACCATAATGTTTACACAGAAGTTTTCATATATCTGGTACTGTGTGATTCTTTTTCTGTTAATAAAATATTTTTGGAACATTCATCACTGAGACTTCTTTCTTAATACATAACCACACAGGCTGTGCGTAATAGATGAAACAATGAAAAACGAAAATAGTAAATTGTTAAAAGCTCTTGTTTAATGATACACAAGTATTCTCATAAAGAATCTCTCAGCATTCCTTAACGCATAAAACAATACTACCACTGATACTTTATAGAAATACAAGAATCACCAATGCCCTGTGATGGACTTGCGACCCGTCCAGGGTGTACCCCGCCCCTCGCACAGTGATTGCTGGACATGGGCACCAGCGACCCCCGTGACCCAAAATGGAATAAGCGGGTAAAGATAATGGATGGATGGATGAAGAATCACCAATCATTTTTGTTTAAATAATCTTTTACACTACAAAATTGCTACTTGGCACAGTCGTGAGAAAATTTAATTCATATTTACATCAAAATGAAACACAAGCAAATGTTTTATTCATATTCATTTCTCTGCTCAGGGCATGTGTGTGGGTGTTTCTGTACACCTCGATGCAGAACAGATGAAGAAATGGGTTGCAGCATCCATCCTGGTGTTCTGCAGGTTCAGAAGACGCCTCCTGTCTAAAGGTTTGCTCACCTCTAACAGAGCTCTCTTCAGGTTGACTGGTTGTCTGGCCAGTGCCAGTGTTCTCAGTATCCTGATTTAAAGAAAATGTATGCTGAAGTAAAAAATAAAGAATGTAAACAATATACACCATTTCATCATCAATTCACTATTATAGCTACTATTACTTGGTGCTGTGCTACGTGACCACTGATTGCAATGACAAATTACACATAATCAAGTCGCTTTTTGCATAAAGTATTGTTAAAAACAACAATACCTTCTTTGCCTTTGTCCTCCTCCAGTGCGTTCTTCAAGTGGACTAAATGTTTGTTTGGCAACCTTCTATATCCAAAAGATTAAAAACAAAGACTTTTGTTGCAGGCCTACATGTTTTTTCGGCTTAAGGCAAGCGGGAAACTGGAACACTGTCGTCTCGGAGACAACGTCACTCCGACTTCCCAGTTATGAGTTCGGATGGAAATGGAATGCAGCAACTGTGTGAGAAGCAGGGGGCACTCTGGACATGTTTCTTGTCCATCACAGGGACATATATAGACAAATGAGATGAACCTAATGACAAATTAGATAAGTCATCTAACCAGGCATGCATGCATCAGTGTGCATGCATGTATTAGTTCTGGTGAGTGGGAGGAATCCAGAGTACCTGGAGAAAACTCAAACGAAAATGCAAATTCTACCCAGAAAAGCCCCGGGTGGGAGGTGAACCTGTGACCTTCTTGTTGTGAGGCAACAGCAATAAAAACAGCACAATACAAGCAATACATTGTGTCCTTTATAGCTGACAGATTTGAATAGTGAATGTTTGTAGTTTTCCAGAATGCAACTAACCTTAATGTTTTTGGTACAAGATATCAAGTGTGTAAGAATTAAGGTCCTGGCATACTCCATCTGAAGCCAAGCAGTTGAGGTGCAGTCATGTGGTTGCGGGACATTTGTTGTCGCACACACACCTTTCATTATTTACAAGCCACAGACTCGGCACTCCTGGGAAAGCCGTTCCGCTGCAGTATAGATGAGCTTCTTCTGGCCAGAGTCTCCATTCCGTCCCTGAATCTGCTGTTTGGCCACAAATCAATCATGGAGAGAGTACCACGCCTTTCAGCAGACAGACTCCTCCATACTTATTGTCTGCACGATCTCCATCCATCCATCCATCCATCCATCCATGCAGGAGTTTATGGCCGTTTGACTAATTTAGTGTATTTGAAGAGCTGTACAGCTGAATGTCCAGGTGCATTTCCACATTGATGAACATGCCCACAAACTTCTGACCAATCACACAATACTTGGTGCATATGCCTGTGAGAAAAAGTAGTGCCCGGGCCTTGTGTCGAGAAGGGGTGGAGCTACTCTGATAACAAAATTAGATAATTTTCGTCATGCAACTCTGTCATTGAGAGCTGATTTCACCGTTTTGTATGGAGTATGCAGGGCCCTTTACACTGTGTAGCAGAACAGAGGCCGGGTTTAATTTCCAAAACCTCTGCTCAGGTGTGACAGTTTGTGGTTTAAAGGACTGGTAGGAACAGTGTCTGAAGTCCCTAAAACATGAAGTCTGTTTTTAATGTGATGATTCATTACATGAAATAGTAATAAAAAGGTCTAATAAAAATAAAACTGTAAAGTCGCCCGAGTCTGAAGCCGTTGTAACATTTAAAGATACTCTAAGCAGAGCTGTTTCAGTAAAATGCATGTTTTTCAAACATACAGAAAATTATCTTGCTCTAACACAACTTTTTCCAAAAGGCAAGACCAGCACTGAAAGCACATTTTCTCCAGGTTGAGATAATATTAAATACCTGAAGTTTACTGCGAAGAGTTGGTGGTTTTAATGGCCACAGACAGTACCTGGTGCTCGAAGAGGCAATCCATTGTCCAGACCTTTGGGTTTGGTGGTGACAAACAAGTAACAGAGGACGCACAGAGTGATGATGAAGGCAAGGAGGACCACAGCTGCTACAGAGAGACCCACAAGAGCTCCGAGGCTGGAATGAGACACAGGAAGCAGCAGAAAAACATAAATAATATCAGAGACTTTTAGATAAAATACTACATCTGATAAAAAGGGGAAATATTACTTCAGCAGTTTGGGTATATTCATTAAGAGTTTATTTTTTTATATTTTAAAATGACTCTCAAATACAACATGCTGGTGAAGATTCTCAGTCATCCAGGACATGATGAATTCAAAAAGCGTTCAATACAAAAACAACTGGACTTTATTTGTAACAGAAGACGTTTCGCTCTTCATCCGAGGAGCTTTCTCAATTCAGAGAGTGAGAGATTCAGGTTATAAGGCTGAGTGAGATAAAACACACACACACATATGTAGATTGGCAATTCACACCTAAACAAACATTAACAGTAAGAGTCTTTGTTCCTCTAATTCACAGACGAGGCCCCTCTGTTCCCATCAGGTGTGAAAAACCGGCTGGGAATCTGTTTTAAAGTTGCATTATAGGTTTTTGAAAGTGGAAATCTGAGGCCTCCTCCTCTGTTAAGAGACGGCTTTTCTCTTTTTACATAAATTGCCTCCTTCACCCCCCTCTCAAACCATCTGTGTTCTCGGTCCAAAATGTGCACATTTTGGTCCTCAAAAGAGTGTCCCTTATCTGTGAGGTGGAGGTGAACAGCTGAGTCTTGTCCTGTGGAGCTGGCTCTCCTGTGTTGAGCCATGCGTCAGTGAAGGGGCTGTTTAGTTTCTCCAATGTAGAGGTCTGGACAGTCCTCGCTGCACTGGACCGCATACACTACACCACTCTGTTTGTGTATGGGTGTTTTGTCTTTAGGGTGGACCAGCCTCTGTCTGAGAGTCCTGCTGGGTTTGAAATGTACTGGGATCTTGTGTTTGTTGAAGATCCTTCTGAATTTCTCTGATACTCCAGCAACATAAGGGATGACAATGTTTTTACGTCTGTTCTCCTTTTTCTGTTTATTAGTGTGTTTTGTAGATTTCCTCACTGACTTGACAAAGGCCCAGTTAGGATATCCACATGTATGAAGAGCTTCTTGGATGTGTTTTTGTTCCTTTTCCTTCCCTTCTGTCTTTGTGGGGACGCATTCGGCCCGATGTTGTAAAGTTCTGATGACAGAGAGTTTGTGTTCCAGTGGATGGTGGGAGTCAAACAGAAGATACTGGTCTGTGTGGGTTGGTTTTCTGTAAACTTCAATGATGAGGCTGTCCTCTCTCTCCATCTGAACCAAACAGTCCAAAAAAGGCAGCTTGTTGTCGTTTGCATCCTCTCTGGTGAACTTGATGTTGTTATCCACCGAGTTAATGTGTCTGGTGAACGCTTCTATTTCCTTGGCTTGGATTTTGACCCAGGTGTCATCCACATATCGGAACCAATGACTTGGCGTTGTTCCCTCATAGGAGTTTAGGGCTCTCTGTTCCACTTCCTCCATGTAGAGATTGGCAACAATGGGTGACATTGGAGATCCCATGGCACAGCCGTGCTTCTGTCTGTAAAAACTGTCATTGAACTTGAAATAAGTGGTGGAGAGGCAGAGGTCCAACAGGGTGCAGATCTGGTCTGGGGTGAAGTTGGTCCTGTTGATTAAGTCCTTGTCTTGTAGAAGTTGTTTTCTGACGGTTTCTACTGCTTCAGAGATGGGTATGCATGTGAAAAGAGAAGTCACATCATACGATACAAGGGTTTCTCCTGGGGTTAGTTTCAAGTGTTGAACTTTGTTAGCAAAATCAATGGAGTTCTTTATGTGATGAGGTGTGTTTCCAACAAGAGGAGCTAAAATACCAGCCAGATGTTTAGCAATATTGTATGTCACTGAGTTCATGCTGCTGACGATGGGTCTGAGTGGTGTTCCTTCTTTGTGTATTTTTGGAAGTCCATAAAGACAGGGAGTGGCTTTTCTACATTTTCTTAAAAATGGATTCAAGTCATTGTTCCCTCAATTCCACACAATATTTTGTAGTAAAGCTCAATACGTTCAAGCAGCATGTTTGATAGCAATAACAGCACACCTATCTTAGAGCTTTTTCCCCCACTCTACAGAATCACTCAATCTCTCATCAGGTTGGATGGAGAATGTGGATGCAGCCATTTTCAAATCCCTCCAGAGTCTGGCTGGGCCACTCAGGGACGTTTACAAAGCTGTCCCCATCGCAGGGCAAAGATGAGGAATTGGAACCCCCCTTTCTGTCTGTCTGTCCATTGGTCCAGGCATGTTGTGAGCATAACCTAAAATATATGTGAGGTACTGACTTCCATTTTGGTGTGTGGCTACATCTAGGCTAAAGGTTATTTACGATAATTGGGTTGCCAAGTCAATATCCAGTCCAGAAATACACTACCCTCCAAAACTACAAACATCCATCTATCCATCCATTTTCTTTACCCGCTTATTCCATTTTGGGTCACGGGGGTCGCTGGTGCCCATGTCCAGCAATCACTGTGCGAGGGGCGGGGTACACCCTGGACGGGTCGCAAGTCCATCACAGGGCCACATAGAGACAAACGAGACAAACAACCATTCACTCTCTCACTCACACCTAGGGACAATTTAGAGTTACCAATCAGCCTAACATGCATGTTTTGGTCTGTGGGAGGAAACCGGAGTACCCGGAGAAAACCCACGCATGCACGGGGAGAACATGCAAACTCCACCAAGAAAGGCCCCTGGACCGGGGTTTGAACCAATGACCTTCTTGCTGAGAGGCAGCAGCTCTACTAGTTGTGCCACTGTGCTGCCTAACTACAAACATTCACTATTCAAATCCCTCAGCGATGGGGGCATCAGCGTACTGCTTGTTATCTTGACTGAGGGATGTTGTTGGAAGATGAGCCTTTGTTTCTGTGGTTCAAGGTGCTCTGGAGCAGATTATCATTGATGCTTCTTCACATTGGTGCAGCGAGCTTTCCCTCAACCCTGAGTACTCTCTAATTTCAGCCAAAAAATAAAAAATAAAAAAATCCCTGCAGCATAATGCTTTCAGGATGCAGTATTTCCCCTGCCATTATGTTAGATAAGTGTCTCATCCAAACAGCATATTGTGCCACTTTATCTATCTATCTATCTATCTATCTATCTATCTATCTATCTATCTAT
>NC_056500.1:24908489-24927196 GCF_014905685.2 Nematolebias whitei
TATCTATCTATCTATCTATCTATCTATCTATCTATCTATCTATCTATTTAGGGTGGCACAGTGGCTCAGTTGGTAGAGCTGTTGCCTCTCAGCAAGAGGGTCACTGGTTCAAATCCCAGCCGAGGGCCTGTCTGGGTGGAGTTTACATGTTCTCTCTGTGCATGTGTGGGTTTTCTCCAGGTACTCCAGTTTCCTCCCACAGACCAAAAACATGCATGTTAGGCTGATTGTTAACTCTAAATTGTCTCTAGGTGTGAGCGAGAGAGTGAATGGTTGTTTGTCTTGTTTGTCTCTATGTGTCCCTGTGATGGACTGAAGACGTGTCCAGAGTGTCCCCCACCTCTTGCACAATGATAGCTGAACATGGGCACCAATGACCCCTGCAACCCAAAAAGGAAGAAGGGGGTAAAGATAATGGATGGATAAAATAAGATAGAACTTTACTGATCTCACAGGAGATTAGCTGATGGATTTATTTATTTACTTAGCATCAATAAGTGATAACTGTGTAGGCTTTTGAGAGGGAAAAAATAATTTAATCCATCTTAGAATGAGGCTGTGACATAATAAAATGTGAAAAAGGCAAAGCACTGTGAAAACTTTCCATATGGTGCTGAGGCTGCGAGTGTTTTAGTCTGCCAGTTCACAAAAGTTTTAGTCTGGCTAGACCAGGGGTCTACAACCTTTACGATCAAAGGAGCCAGTTTATGCCTTCGTTCACGACATTAAACGTGTGTGGAACCACAACAACCTGCTACTGCTACAACTACAACGGCCCGTGAGCAACTTTAGGGTTTGCTGGAGGGGGCTTTTGTGGCCACTAGGGGGTTACATTATAAAACAAAAAATATCTAATGATTTTTAACATTTATTAAAGTAAAATACCAGATTCTTGTAAAGAAGGAGGGGAAAAATCTGTTTTTACCATTTTAAAAATAAAAAAAATCCATAAACTATACAGACAGTTCTTCATATAAAGAAATAAAGCATCAAGTTAAAGTATGTTTTACTCCTTCACTCCAGTATTCACACATTTGCAAAAGAAACAACAGGAAATCTGTTTGAACTAGTCCTTTCTTGTTGTTTGTATAACCAATAAAATTCAGTTTTATGTCAGTTTTGGTCAAAGCTTGAAAGAACTGCTGCAGAGGGACCAAAGAGCCGCAGGTTGCAGACCCCTGGGCTAGACCTTCTGATCCTGCTGACTGATACATCCACCATCTCAGCACCCTCAGCAGATAACTGTCTTTGCTCAGCACACATACATTCATGTAGACACACATTTGAGTTTCACGGTCCAGAAACTAAGCAAACATCAAGCTAAAGCCTAGTGTTGTGTATTGTTGTGTTGTTTTACAGCAGTGTGTCATTTTTATACACATCCATGTTTGGTTAGCCATTAGCCTAGACAAATACTTTTGCTTTTTTCTCTACAGTACACCATGCTCTGGGACTGATGCCATGGCTGATAAGGTACTAATTACCAATGACTATTTGAAATAACATGATTTTAAAACGTACTATGTTTTAAATTCATACATTATAACTTTTTATAGAATTTATATTACAGCCTGGGGTAAAAGTCCCTTCATAATGAAGCCCAGTTCCTGTAAAGATACTTGGTAAGTAGCAGGCATGAATCTTGTCTGCTCTGTTGCAGTTTTATCCATGTATTTATTTTTGCGTGGGTTCAAAGATGGTGAACATAAGAGTCAAAACAAATGCATAAATAAATGGACTGTACTTATACAGCACATTTCTATCTAGTGAAAATACTCAAAGCCTTTACAACACAACCTGTGCCCTCATTCACCCATTCACACAGCACTCTACTAGATCTCTACAAAGTTAATCTGAATCTGTAGAGACCAATCAGTGTTTTAGATCACATTCATGCACTGATGAGAACATCAGAGGCAATGTGGGTTCAGTGTCTTACCCAGGGATACTTCAACATGTGACTGCTGGTGGAATTGAACCCTCAACTCTCCCATTGGAGGACGAGTGTTTAATCACTCAGCCACAGCTGCCCCAATAACTAACTGGTATTTCATCATGTGCTGCCCAAGGTGAGATGTTTTTGTCTCTGTGTCTATTCGTTAGTTGTGTTTGAAAATATCGAAAGTCACTTTTAGACAAATTTAAATGAAACACCCAGAAAGTAATGACTGGATCTCCATCGACAACAAGAGCATATTGGAGTCAATCGCATTCAAGACTGCCGCCTTATCTAATGAACCTCACAAAGAATAAAACGAATGTAACTGAGTACATTTTATTGAGCTAAAATTAACTGTAGTAGCAGCTAAGAGTTGTCTCCAACACGCTCCAAACATGAGCAGATCTCACAAAATCTGCTTATAGGACTTTGTCATAGCTTATGATCCATGAATGGATTTTAATGCCATGCTCAGAAAACATGCACCAGATGTACAAGGAGTCATCCTAATTTAATACGGCCTCCACAGCTAATCAATGTTATCTTGAATGAATGCATTTCACCTGCTGCCTATCATGTCAGAGTTTTACACTGTTTTTGAACGTTTAAGCCATTTTGGTCAAACCTTAAAAATAAAGTTGTGCACAGTTGCATACAATATTGCAACATGCCACTCTCAGAGTATGTTTTGTGAATGACTCTCAGCTACTACCACATCAATTTTATTACAATATCTGTAAAATAAACGTGAGCTGTGGCAGCGTGGTGGTCAGTGATGCACCATGAGGCTTCAGGTTTGAGCTCAGGTTGCATCAAGAAAGACATCCAGCATGAAATTATTACCAACAATAACGTACGTAAAATTGACCGAGTTTTAGCACTTCTGTGTTTTCCAAATCCCTAACTAGGAAAATCACTGTATGCCACTTTAATTGGTTAAATGTCACTTTATCTGTGCTGCTGATTTCTTGCCTTTAAGCTGCTATATTTCTACCCATCTGCTCACAACAGACTCATGTTCAGGTTTAATACATCGTATTACGGTATATTACATTATTATTGTTTAGTGTATATCTTAGATCCTTGTATGCTGTTTCTTTTTTAAAATACTTTATAGTTTTACTATTTTTTGGGCGTAACTGGGAACTTGAATACACAATTTAATTTAATTCCACCTCATGTACCACATGTGATGCAAATGACAACAAAGAACCTTGACCTAACTGGTTCTCTGTGCTCATGCAAAAAAAAAAAACATTTTTTAATCACACAACTATGTCAATGATAACAGACTTCCTAATGTCTCACTGAGTATAAATGGGCCTTTTGACTGTGTTTCTTCTTCTCACCAGTCTTTGTTGTTCTGTGCTGCACCACACCGCCCTCTAGTGACACAAACTAAACACAGCAACAGAACAGAAGATCAACGCATTCTGTGTAAACCTGGCAGCACAACATAGATGCACGTCGTTTAGATGCTTCCGGGAAGTTTCATCAACATCCAGCCAGTGAATAATGACACATTTTGCTAACAGACAGAGCAAGACTTCAAATAAGTACAGTAATAAAGGTTAAATAAAGGTTAATTAATGAATGAATGAATTATTAATAATACAGTAAATATAACACTCAGTATAAGTGTTGCTGGTCACTGCATATTTTAGCTCTCTTGGTTGTGGTGCATCTTGAATCAAACTGCAGAAGAGATATTTCACTAACAGGCAGACACAAAACCCAAGGGCAAAAACATGATCGTCCGCCTTAGTGTTTCACAGTAGCCCCCCCTCCTGGTCAGAGAGGCTGTGTGTAACAGGTGTTCACTTGCCTGAGCCACCACATGTAGCCGTACTCGTGCGGGAAGAAGCTGTTCGGGTCATCGCAGCAGTACTTCAGGTCGCTGAAGCCGCAGCAGAACCGCGCCCCGCCGTCCCCGCCCGGCTTCGGGCACGTGAAGCCGCCCACCAGCACCTTGTCTCGCGTGTAGTAACTCCCGCAGTCCGAGCTCATGGCGGGACAGAACCTGCTCTCATTCCGTCCAGAACCAGCAGTTGGAGTCAGAGAGAGGGAGGGAGAGAGAGACAGGAACGTCCTCCCTCACTCCCTCCGGCTCCTGCGTCCATACATGATCGCCCGCCCCGTGCAGTTTGCTGCTGTCTGTTAGCAGCATATCTCCCGAACCACTGGATCGATTTGAACGAATCTCTCAGAAAAGATTTATAGCATGGACATCTACAACTGATTAACTTGTAGAGTCAATCCCATGCAAGATGTTTGCCACAGCTAAGCAATCTTAGAAAGTAATCAAATGGCTATAACTCAGCAAATTCTACAGATACAGAGGTGAAACTGGGTGTGGTAGTAGCTGAGACTCTCCCTCAAAGAAGCGTATATCTTGCACATCTCCTGCATATGACTTTATTTACAAGGTTTGACCAAAAACATCTCTTCTATGAAAGGTGTGGGGCAATATGCTTTAATTTAAAACATAATTGATCTTTATGCATTGAATGGGATGAACTAATTTCATCGTTACATAACTGATTAAATATTTAAATATAACAATAATTTTGTTTTGTTTTGCCCAACAAAGAACATACTCACGAGAACTAGAAGAATTGTTCTTGTTTTTACAAATATTTAAATATAAGATGCACATTAGCATAAATAATTAAAACTTTACACATCCCATTAGCTCAGGGAGGTGGAGGGTTAGAATAGACAGTTCTGTAAAATATTTTAACATTAATTATCCAAACGTAAAGAATCCATCGTAAGTGTTAAAACAGCATCTCGCTGTGCAGAAAACGTGATTGTGTGAGATGTAGAATAAAATGTGCCAGAAGTGCACCTTGAAGATGTGTGAGGGATTTGAATAGTAAATGTTTTTAGTTTTCAGGATGAGTGTTTTTCTGGACTAGATTTGAACAGAGAAAAAAGTAAACATAATGTTTGTGGTGCAAGATATTCAAGTGGGGACGGGTTACACTGTGAAAAGACCAGAGGAAGTTTTATTTTTATTATTTTGATTGTTTGTTTTTGCAGAGCAGAGTGATGAATCCTGGCGAGTGGAGAGAGACATTTTATCCATCATCAGGTGCAGTGGAGGAGCCAGGGTGTGAACAATGGTGGCCTTGACTATCAAACATTAATCTTTGTCCACTCCAGTCATTTGATGCATCGTTTCCTCAAATGATGGGGTGGCCTCTTTACATATATACTGTACACATATGTTAGTGGCATAAGGAAAAAATGGGGTTGCCACCATTTTTTTAAGCGAACCCATTGAATAAATGAGAAAAAAACATTATGCTCGATCATTTATTTATTGAGGAAAATGATCCAATATTACATATTTGTGAGTGTCAAAAGTATGTGAACTTTTTCTTTCAGTGTCTGGTGTGACCCCCCCTGTGCAGAAATAACTGCAACTAAACGTTTCCAATAACTTGATCAGTCCTGCTCACCAGCTTGGAGGAATTTTATCCCATTCTTCTGTACAGAACAGCTTCAACTCTGGGATTTTGGTGGTTTCCTCATATTAACTGCTCTCTTCAGGTTCTTCTACAACATCTGGATTGGATTAAGGTCAGGACTTTGACTTGGGCCATTCCAAAACATGAACTTTATTCTTCTTAAACCATTCTTTGGTAGAATGACTTGTGTGCTGAGGGTCATTGTCACTGCATGGCCCACCTTCTCTTGAGATTCAGTTCATGGACAGATGTTCTGACATTTTCCTTCAGAATTTTCTGAAATAATTCAGAATTCATTGTTCCATCAGTGATGGCAAGCGGTCCTGGCCCAGATGCAGCAAAGCAGGTTCAAACCATGATACTACCGCTGCCACGTTTCACAGATGGTATAAGGTTCTTATACAGGAATGTACACTTCAACCAACATGTTGTGAAGAGCAGACTTTGATAGATCCATGTTCTTTAAATCAAACAGGTTGTCCACTCACACCTGATCATCATCCCAATGATTGAAAACATCTAACTCTTAATTTCACCTTCAAATGAAATGCTAATTCTAGAGGCTCACATACTTTTACCTCTTACAAATATGTAATATTGGATCATTTTCTTCAATAAATAAATGACCAAGTATAATATTTTTGTCTCATTTATTTAACTGCATTCTCTTGATCTACTGTTAGGACTTGTGTGAAAATCTGATGATGTTTTAGGTTAAATTTATGCAGAAATATATAACATTTTAAAGTGTTCACAAACTTTCAAGCACCGCTGTAAATATGTTAACCTTGTTAACTGGACAACTTGAAAAGTAAACAACGTGTCAGCGTCCATTTTTGTGTGTGGTGGCATCTACAAGGAAGTGAGGTCACTAGAAAACTGGATTGCCACGTGAAAATCCAAGATGGCTGACACTCTATAAGTATGTAAACCTTCCACCTCAATCATTATGCTTTCTAGATTTTAACTTGCTTAAAAATATAGTTTTCCCAAATGACTGAGGTGACTGCAGATGAATCTACAGTCCACCCCCATCCGTCCCCTCAGCTCCACCATTGTACCTGCGTCTGCTCCCTCCACTCTCCAGGATCCATCACTCTGCTCTGCCTCACACAAGAAAATAAAAACACAAACGCACAAAAAAAGTCATCTGAAAAGCTACAAACATCCACTACTCAACAGCCTCAGGGATGGCAGACATCATGCTCCTTGTTATATGAGCTTTTTAAGAAACAGGAAACTATATTTGAATGTGGGAGAGAATCATTCAGTTTATGACATTCTTCTGCAGTTTATTATGGGTCCAAAACATCTTTCTTTCATAGAAATGATGCTTGCAAGGCATTTTACATATAAACTAACTCAAAACATTAAGCAAAGAAAACACTGATGTGTTCATAGGCCATATACAGACGGTGTGGTTTGGACAGAAAAAGACTCAAAGGTGGATTTCGTCCTCAGTTTAATGGAAATCAGTCTTTGAGAAGGGAGAGAAATATTGTTGTAATTCAGTGTTAAGATAATGAATTCTAATTGTATTATCACTTTCATCTTAAACATCTTTTTATATCTTAATGCAGTCCTCAAATATCTTAAAAAACTTGAAAGATTAAGTCATGCATTCTTCAAAGCGGTTGTATTAACGTTTGTTTTTGTGTGTTTGATTCTTCTGAGAGGTTTGTTCGATTGTCCAGGTTGCCTAAATGAGACTCAGACATGTAGGCTGCACGAGAACTCGATGCAGAAAAAATAATGTGACAGCAACAACAAAACTTGATGGGTCGCAGTGCAACAAGATACAAAAGAGAAGTGACCACGAGGAGAGCAGGCGGGTCAACAAACAGCCGGAGGAGCAGAGAAGAGAGAGGAGAGCTGAGTAGAAGGAGGCAGGGAGGAGCGAGACAGATGAGACTAAAGAACACGAGGAGCAGGTGTGAACAGTTAACGGAAGGTGGGGGTTGAATGAAAGAATGGTTGAAGGAGACACGGAGGAACAAGCAGTGGTGGAGAAAGTACTCAAACACTGTAGTAAGTAAAAGTACAAATAAACAGATAAAAATGAACTCTAGTAAAAGTAGAAGTACCATATTAACATTTTTACTTAAGTAAAAGTAAATAAGTACTTGCTTTTATAATACTTAAAGTATTAAAAGTAAAAGTACTTCCTGAATGTATTACATAATGCAATGGTCTACATATCTTTAAGTCTGCGTACCATATGTATATTTTCTGTAATACATTAATAGTGTTGAGTCATTTTAATGAACAATGCTGCAGATAATACATTGTGTTTACTCTGTGACACATTTCACACTTGGACTCATGATTCTGTGCAGCAGAATTTCAGGGATGGCATGCAGAGTTAAATGTCATTAATCAAAATAAGAAAGAGGAATGATTATACATTTGAAAGTTTTTATTTAACACAAATCAAAACCAATGTGTCATTTTAACTGCAATAAAAACATTTAAGTAAAAGTTGTCTGCCTGAACAAAAGGGGCATTAGACACAACTAACAAAGGAACAGGCTTTGATTATTTCAACTCCAGTTTGTCATCAACTTTAGTTAAAATACTGTCTATTCAACCTTGTAATGGGTCAATATTGAACAATATTTTAACTTCCTGACACCATTTTTAAAACTTGGACCTGAGTGTTGAGACATATGGAGAAATCTCTTGTCTCCTAACATCCAATGAACTGAAACATTTTAATATGGCAGCAATAATTTCTTGCTCAACTTCAGAAGAAGTTGGTTTTCAAAGATTTTTTTGAGTCCAATCTGGCTTTTTTGGGAGAGAGAATCTGTCCTGTTGTACTGAGCAGTGTTTCAATAAGGCCATGGGTGGAGCATATCTTCTGGATGACTCTCTTGTGGTGGAATACATTTTGGGTGTAGTGGTGCTGCAGGTGCACCCAGCTCAGTGACATATATACTAGAATATATGTCATTGGCCCAGTTCTTCTTGAAGGTGGGCCTAACGTTACCTTTGCACTTTGCAGTGATTCAATGGACCAACTCCCCTCTCACCATTGGTTACTTTCAAAGTAACAAACAAATCAAAAGCCGCAACATGAATGTAACTTGTAATGCAACACATTATAGAAATGTAGTGTAGTAGAAAGTACAGATACTTGATGTAAAATGTAGTGGAGTAAAAGTATAAAGTACCCACATTTAACTCTACTTAAGTAAAGTACAGATACATGAAAAATGTACTTAAGTACAGTAATGAAGTACTTGTACTTAGTTACATCCCACCACTGGGAACAAGGCAGCTGAACACAAGGAATCTAAAAAAACAACACAAATCTAGAAAGTTTCTGAGATTGTGCTCTACAGCTAAATATTTGTTCTTAACTTCAATAAAATTCCCTCCTCACGAACACTGTGCTGCCATTTGTGCTAAACTGCATCATCATGGGGCAGTTATGGTTTTTGTCAAACAATTCATTGTGTGATCAGTTAAAAAAAAAGTCCACAAGCGGTGGTGTTGTGAAAGCTCTACGTGCTGCTGTTAGAATGTAATTACTGCACTTAGGCTCAGTGGAATATGTGAGCAGCTACATATGGGGTTTTAATGAATGACTGCATGTCAGCCTATGGGAGCTTTTCTAATCCTGTGTAATCCCAGCCTGATGAAACCAGACACAGTTGTGATATTGGCAACAGAGAAGGATTAGTGACCTGGCAAAACATGTGATCCCCGCACGAGCACATGCTTTACTCACATATACAGGTGGCACGAGGCGAGAACACACCAAACTGCTGCCTTCATTCATGAGCAAAGCACTAAACCTTAACTTTTACTAATTCTGCAGATTTTTTATAGCATTTTATTAGCACAACAAATATGTATAAAAGTCCCTAATCTACAAAATTTGGGAAATTGTGTAAAATGTAATTTAAAACAGAATGCAATCATTAGAACATTTCATAAACACATTTTATTCACATTGCAACAGAGTAAACATGTGAATTGCTGAAACTAAGAAATTGCACATTATAACCAAAATAATTGAGGTCTTTATAGCAGCAACATATCTCAAAATGTTAATAAAGGAGCTACAAAACATTGTAAAAGTAGGTGATACATATAAGAAATATGCTGTAGGAGCACCCAACAAAGTTCAGTCAGGTCCTCTGGATGGTTACTATATGTTGAAATGTTTCATTTTTCATGTAAAAGACTTCATCAGGATGTTTTACATGGATTACTGAGCATGAACTTTGATGTTTTGAACCACTTTGGCCATAGCTGCCTCAGACAAGTTGATGGGGGAGAGGGCAGACTCCAGAAACCATTTTATCATCATCAAACTGGTTGGTCCACTATGTGTGTGCTACTTATGGAACTGAATTTATTATTGTGGCTCCTCGGACTGATGAAGTATTTTGGATGAAAGATGAAACATTTCAACACAAAGAAATCGTCCAGAGAACCTGACTTAACTTTGTTGGATTTTTTAAACTTTGATTATTGAGCATGAACTTTGAAGATGTTGGAACAATTAGCAACACATATGATTAAATGGTAACAGGTTAGTGGACTGGGCATTGAAAGAAAACTGTAGAGGCTGAATCTCTCAGAAGTAAAGATGGGCAGAGGTTCACCACTATGCAATAAATACATTAATAAGTTAAATGAAATGTTTCAAAATGCATTAACAATTTAAGATAAATGTTCCTCAACAGATAATTAAGATGAATGAACATCAGAAGATTTCAAGGAGCTAGAGAAATCTGTGTGTGCAAAGACAAGGCTGATGCTTGTCCCCTCCATGGCCTCAGGAGGCACTAAATTAAAGAAAGATCTGATTTTTTTTTCTTGAAGAAGGATGTGTTGTTCTTCACGAGTGAAAACTTTTATAACCAGTTTGTTGTCCCCCCGGCAGAGCAGAAAAGGAAAATGGAAAATACCCTCCGTCGACTGCATCTGTTGCTAGGTCAGAATCCAAGATGGCTGCCACCATAAATGTCCATCCTTGTTGTGAGCTTGGTAAATTGAAAATTAGTGAGCTACCAGCTTTTATTTTGGTGTGTAGCTGCATCGAGGTGTAAGGAAGTCCCTAATCAAAAACCAGACCAGCCACATCAAAAGTCCATCCAGAAAAACTCTCATCTTGAAAACTATTAACATTCAATCTCCAAATTCCTCAGCAGCAGGGGACATCGGTGTATCGGTTTTTCAGAATTGGGGTTCTGGACCCCATGCCTCATGGGTGAGGGAACTGCTACAAAGTAAAAGCCTTTAATTGGCCTACTTGTTGTATGAGACCTGACTGCAGTGCATGTCAACATTTTCATCGTGAGAGCACAAACCGACTTGAGTCACTTGAGCTTTAAAGCAAACAACAAATAAACCCATCTTTTGGAAAAATGAATTAATCAAATCAAAAGAGGCAGCTGACAGAGTCGTTTAGAAAAGTGCAAGCACTTACTGGGATGCATTAAAAATAACTCTGTAATTTGCATTAAGACAGGGCGCACGGCTCGGACTCTTGCTCTCAGAACTCCTGCTTCCATGATGTGACGAGCGCTGCTCTGAGCTCTTCACAGATTGCTTCATCTGACACATTCCTCCTTGTTCCCTTGAGCCACTGCAGCACTTCATCTTTCTTCTCATGCCCCTCATATGATGAACGCCACTTATTCGGCAAACACTTGATTAAATTATAATTTTCTATATTATCAGATTCATGTATTTTTTCATATGTATGTGTATTTATGTTCAAACAGAATGGCACAGCTTTAGTTGAATAAAATGTAACATCAGATGGTCTGCATGCGGTACTTTGTAATTCCATGCCGTCTTTAAAAAACTTAAATTAATCTTTCCTTCATCCATTCACACAAACACTCAGACAAGAGTAACTTTATTTACAGCTTGCAGATCTGAAATAAGTGTAGTGTTATAACATTTGATTTCTGACAGGTAACGCTGCTTTGGATGATTTAATGTTCTGTAAAAGAGCATGAGGAACAGTGGGCCACCAGGATCAGAGTTGGGGTTGGGACCCCGGTCTCTCTTGCTCCTGTACTGTCATAGTGTCTCTGTGCTATCCTTCTGTCCACCCCTAAGAAGGACATGTTGACCTCCTAAATCAGCCGGTGGTTCATGCCGTGCAGGGTCTTATCAGTCCATTAAGGCTCCTCCTGTTCCTCCTCATCCACGTTGGGTTTCTGCTTCTGCCTGAGTCATTCACTTAGCAGATCACCATTTGGGGCTTTCTTCCTGATGCACTCCAGTGTTTTAATTGTTTAATCCAGTATCTCTGATGCTCATTAGCCCTCTTCCTTCCAGCATTTTCTTGATATGCACCTCAGGGTATTGGACTTGGGATGAAACCCTCCATGTATTGTGAGGAGCTTTTATGATTTGCTGTCAGTGGCTTCTGTCTCCTCCTTTGGCCAGGCTGTTAGCTGGGTATCTGACGATTAGCACAATACGTGTCGATGGCTTGGATGCTGTTCTTTCCATTTAGCTGCCATTTACCGGTGTACCAGGACAAGTACAAAGTGATTAATTTTGTTTCTAATAACTTTTTCAACAAAATAAAAGCCTCAAACTACTTAAACAAGCAGTATGCCGATGTCCCCCATTGTTGAGGGGTTTGAATAGTGAATGTTTGTAGTTTTTGAGATGAGTGTTTTTCTGGACTGGAATGTGACATGGCAACCTTATTTTTGATATGGACCTTTCTATTATCTAAATGCAGCTACATACCAAAGGGAAGTTGGTGTGTTGCTTATGTTTCAAGGTGTAATGCTCACAACATGCACGGACAGAAGGACAGGGGGTATTTGTAATTCTTCCTCTTCGCTCCACGATGGGGGACACAAACCGGTTGTAGCAACCATATTACAATTTACCCACATAACAAAATAATATATAGGATTGCTTCACTTGGTTATTTTTTCAAGAATGTTTTAATGTTTGTCACAATGTTTTTTTGTCACAATATTTTTCTTTTAAAAAAAATTGAGCTAGACGAACAAATACGTCAGAGCAATTAATTTTTATATTTTTGCCATAAAAAAATTTCAACATTTTGTTAATGTAGTTAAGGTCATGTTTAAGTTAAAGTACATCTCAATACTGATACAGTATGAATACTGTCATGTGGTATGTTGTTACTGTCTTTATATATGGTCGTTATTATCATCAAGCTGCTAACAGGACCTGCTAATACTAATAACAGAACCACACTGCCCGTAAGACCATGCTGCTGTAGATATATTTCTTTTTCACTTTTGGCGTCTAGTTTTTGTACTTTGTACTCTTGTTGCATGCTTTGGTATTTCTTGTTGTTGTTTATTTGGCGAGTCAAGACGGTTCTTCTCGTCCTGAGCATTTCATTGCATTGTTGACCTTGCATCGATTTGCATATGACAAATAAACCAAACCTGAAACCTACTGACCAGAATACCTTGGAAAGTAAAATAATTTGATGACGATTCCAACAGCAGTTGGTGTTCACAACTTCATGTCCATGCTGCAAATCCAGCACTGGTCCATGGTTGTGTTAGTCTGCTAAGTAGCTTGCTTTTGTGTAATGCAGCCTAGTGATGCAGAAATTGTTTTTCTCCTGGTCGTATAAACCAGAGCGATCTAAATACCTTGAATGTCCTTGTCAATATTCCAGGCTCAGGAGTCCTGTGACGCTGCTCTGATAAACCTTTGTCAAATTGCTCATGGATTTTAAATCCAGCTTCAGACCTGTTTAATACAGCAACAGGACGGGCGATGTTGACTCTGTGGGACAGGGCTTAGCAGCTGTTCCCTCCCTCTGGAGGTGGGTGAGCGCAGGCTGATGGGTGGAACAGGGTGGGCGGGAATGACTGGAAAATGAGAGGATTCTCTTAGCTTAGGACAGAGGGACACAGCATTACGGTGGCAGGGATTCTGAGCTCAGAAGTGCTTAAAAACACAACAGAGGATTGAATATTTCATACAGCGTCTCCTCCAGGACCGGAGCATCCTTTAAATGTTTCTTGGCTTTTCTTTTACTTTAATCACCCCACCTGGAGTTTAAAGGATTGCATCATCTACATATATGGGTTGCTGAGAAGATACTGGGACAGGAAACTCATGATGGCTGTGGCTTTGGATGACGTGTGGCTGAGAGTGAAGAACGTCTGCAAACAGAACGGCCTCCTCATCCTCTCTGTACTGGCTGTGGTCGTTGGCTGTCTGTTGGGATTCTTTCTGAGGACACGGCGTCTTTCAGAGCAGGTCAGTCCGTCTCACCCCCCCCCCCCCCCCCCCAAAAAAAAAAACAACAACTGTGGCGTCACAAAAACCAACGACGCACAAGGCCTCTCAAGCCTTTACATCATCATATTAATGGGTTTGAACCAGTTTCCTTTTGCACTTCTATTATTATTTTGAATTTGGAGGATTCAGGTCATCTCATAATCTTTTATCTTCTCAGCTAGAATATTGTTTTTTTTTTTTGTACTAACATATATATAACCCAGTAATGTGGCTATGGGTGCCAGAATGCCTTGACTTGCTGTATATTCTGGTTTAAAAACAACCTAAATGAGCTTCATATAAATCATGTTTTATAAAGCTCAAAACAGTTGGCATACAATCAAAACACTCTATCCAGATAACCCTGTTTCCCAGATTATTTAAAATTATTTTGAACTGACTCCCACTGGATGACATTTGCTTTATTTTTCTCTGACTCACTCTTTTTATAGACCGATCCATTTAGATTGAATGATATGGATGTATACAGTCACATA
The DNA here is from genome assembly GCF_014905685.2 of Nematolebias whitei. NCBI lineage: Eukaryota > Metazoa > Chordata > Actinopteri > Cyprinodontiformes > Rivulidae > Nematolebias > Nematolebias whitei. Next base: position 24,922,658 of record NC_056500.1, read on the forward strand.
ATGCATGTGCAAGGATTTTATTAGAGATGATTATAATACCATAGTTGAAAAGAACTATACGTAGTAACTATAGTCTGAGCTAGCTCAAACAGTGTTCAGGTCTTTGACCTTGTTTCTGAATGTTTTGTTCCAGTTGTTTCTTTCTCATCAGCAGTGGTGGTTCATAAATGATGCCTTCCCTCTGCGTCCCCTCCCCCTAACACACACACACTCACACACACACACACACACACACACACACACTCACACACACCTCTCCCCCAGTGGTGTCAGTTTCACTGTAACCCTCCTTGCATGATGAATACTTTTGTCATTTGTCCAAGGGAAAATGTTTGTAATGTCTGAAATATTGATTGTGGATAGAAAGAAACATATAAATGCTTATTGGACTTTGAAAATTGAGGAAAACCCATTTTCTTGATTTTTAATTTACTACAAAAAAACTGTCAAGCTGAACATCCCAGGGATTAGACAGGTCCGGGAGGCAGAATCTGTCTGACCTCAGATTGTCAGCGATTTGAACAAAGTTCATAAATACACAATAACTTCACCAGTCTGGTCACAACTAGGGGGTCGTATCTCTAATAGGACACCTAAGATTAAACTGTGAACAGATTTGTAGTAACCAGGACAATCTGTTCCATCTAAAGAGGACACCTCTGGCAGTCTATCAACATCTGTCAGTAAATCTTAGTTTCTTCTTTCTATCTTTAGTCCCACAATTAAACGTCAATATTTGTATTTTGTTATATATTTTTTAAAAATTGTACAGTTGGAATTGTGGATATCTTATACAATAAACAATTGTGGATATTTATTAGCCTGTTGATGTGGTTGTAGGCATTTTTTATTTTGATTCTGATTGTTAACATTTTATCTGGTTTTGTTGATTTAGTTTATAGGATAGTCTGAGATTTATGAAGACATATTTTCTCAGGATGATCCGTTTTGTTACCATATAATAAAGCGCAGAGGGTATTTTATGATAAAAGTACAGAATGATGCATTCAAGACAAACTCGTGGTGCTCCGTGTGTAAAAAAAAAAAAGATAATGCAAGTTTCAAGTATGACCTCAGCTCATGATATACTGATATTGTTATTTTAGTAATTCAATTCCATTCAGTTTATTTATATAGTGCCAAGTCACAAAAGAAGTCATCTCAGGGCACTGAACAGAAAAATTAAAATATAAAAATAATAATAACACTATTCATCTGAGGAGCAGACTGCTTTGAATTGAACTCCATCCATTATTAATCCAAATAATTTAGACAAATGCTTTTCAAATGGCTGGAAAATGCCTAGGTTTGAGTAGATTTTTATTTATTTTTTATTTCTGGGGAGGCATGCCTCCGGACTCCCCCAGGACTGCTTCACTCCACAGCTGCTCATTAAAACACATAGGTGTCCTTCTGAGACTTCAGCAAATGTTGACTGATATTAGGGAGACCTTTCTGGGTGGCGTATGCATGTTCTCTCCGTGCATGTGTGGCTTTTCTCCATGTACTTCGGTTACAGACCAAAAACATGCATGTTCAGTTAACTGGAAGCTCTAATTTGTTGGTGAGGGAGGGTGTGAAAAGTTATCTGTCTCTAGGGTGGACTGGCAAAAAGTCCAGGGTGTCCAAAATATGTTGGTTAGTGTCAATCACTTTTTTTTTCATTTTTAGTGTAACATTTTGTTTATGATTCCCCAGAAAAACAACCATACCGAATTCATCGTGCATTGAGTTGCAGAAACATTGTTGCTTAATATGAATAATGTGAATAATTACAGCAAAATACCTATAAAGGGAATTTTAAAAGATTGAGAAGTGTCCTTCAAAGCTGCACAGACACCAAACAAGGATGATTTATTTGGATTTGGTATAGGAACATAACTATAGTGAATTTTAAACAATATTTTACTAACTTTGTAGACTGGACATTGAAAACTCAATTCAGTTTATATCTATAGCTCCAAGTCAGAACAGATATTGTTTCAGGGAACTGTACAAAAACATTTGCATACACTATAAAAGACAGTCAGTAAAGTTATCTATCTAAGGAAGCCAGTAGATTGTGTTGAATCGTCACTTAGTTGTCGTCTCCCATCCTGAGCAAGCAAAATACAAATTATCCGTAAACATTTTAAATTTATTTTGATAAAAGTTCACACTTAAACATATCCATCATCAGCCAATTCCATGCTTTGCAGAATTTTTCAGCAATTAATCAAATATTTAAAAAAAAAGTGCATAAAAAGAAAAACTCTAAGTAAAACATAATTCCGTTTCTTCTTCAGGGGTCACCACAGTGAGCAAACTCACATGAAAGATTTGGCAAGTTTTGTTTTACGCTAAATGCCCTTTCTGATGCAACCTGGGCTCGAACCCACAACCTCAGGATTACAAGACCGCGGCACTGATCACAAATACAGTTTCAAGGTTTGGCCCCTTATATTGCACTGCTCCTAATGCAGCCATGCAGCATCTCCATGAACAGAAGCAGGCCTTTCTTACCTGCCATCCCTGTTACTAAAGCCCTGTCCTGTTCACATAAACACCTAAAAATAGTCTGTGGCTCCTTTACTCACACAATAGGAGGATTACAATCCAATCAAGCAAATGTTCTCTGAGAACTACATCAAATAAAAGTGCCTGTCAGTGTGGTTTATCACAAAGTAAGCAGAAGGAAGGCTTTTGTGTTTTCAGACAACTTATAGACTGACCCTTCTGTTTTTGACAGACACAAGCAATTTGACACGCATACAGTAAGTGTGTGTGTTTCTGATTAGCTTAGGCAACAACCTGTATCTGTAGCCTTGCATGAAGAGCTCATTTCTCACATGGACGGATGAAAACAGACTGATAATGCTCCATGTCTACAAAATCAAAGATCTGAACCTCCCAGAACTCCCAGCTAAAGTGGTTGACTCAAGTCTGGACATTACTGATCAGAAAAGAACCCCAGAAGGAGGCCAGTCCATCCAGCTACAGTCCAGTCACCAGCCTCTGCACAGCATGGAAGCTCTGTGCAGTTCAAAGTGATTATCAACAGATCTGATGACCTGATGAGAATGTCAAAGACAACTCTAAAGCCCAATTTAGAGCCAAGTGCACAAGACAGCATCAAGTGCAAACAAATACCAAGATGATGCTCTGTCTCCCCTCCTGCTCACCATGGTGCTGAACCCCTCAGCTACCCCTCAGTTTATCACTGCAAAGAGTGGTTCCAAAGTGGGACAGTAATGTCATCTATGGTACACGGATGACATCAAGCTGTATGCCAAAAACGAGTGAGACATTGACTCCCTGATCCACCTCACCAGGACATACAGCAAGAACATTTGAATGTTATTCTGACTGAATACATGTGGTTGAATGGTATACAAGAGAGGCAAGGTGATCACAACTGACCACATCGTAGCAGGCAGACCAGTGGTGTAGTGATATGAGGGTATACGGAGTATACCCATGAGAAAGCTTGGGAATTTCAGTATACCCACTTAAAAGTGCTCGATGATATGTGACATATCAATGGGCATGTGTCATTGTCAACACATTTGGAACGTTGAGTTGGTTCAACCTGTTTTTTGTATAATTAATACTTCTGTATACTTACTAATTAATACTTGAACATGTTTTGCATTGATACTGTTTTATAAATTATATAACATATTTTAATACAAAGCCAACTGTTGTGCAAAGTTTGTTGTACATTTATCCAAATATAAGCATCAGAGAAATTTTGAAACGTTCGATATTCTTAAAAATCTAAATAAATTGACGATTACATTGTACTAACCAGTGTACTTGGGTTTCTAAACACAGTTTACCCACTACAAAAATGTAGACTATACCACTGGGCAGGACCAAAGATGCAGTCTGGGCAGAGAGGCCCTGAGATAGTCCAGGACATAACAGCAAGATGTAAGATCCAGGTAGGCAAAGCATACATGGTTTGTGCGACAGGTTCTGTACAGTCTGGAGACAAAACAGGTTGTGAGAGAAGGAAGTTCAGTCCATGGTTTTATTGTCCTTGGTGTGACAGGTTAATGGGATGAAGGTGTGCTACCAGTTAATGCTAACTAGCTTCTTACTATCCTCACTGCAGATTTTTCTTTGATGAAGTGTTCAGACTCATTTATCACTCACAAGTGCAGCCAGACTCCCTTATTTCATTTTTCCCTTTTTCTTTTTTTTTTTTTTACCTGCAACTGAAGAAATCCCTCAAACAGAACAATTAGCCTCTAGTTTATGTTGTTCGTTCTTTTGATTGTAGTCATCTGACATTTTCAGTTGTTGGTTGTTTTTCTTACATCACTTACCACAACCGCCCTCAGTCATCTTGGCCTTCAGCTATGCTTATATCTCACTTTGCTGTAAGTGTTGGTGATAAGGGTGTGACTCAAAATTGAAGAAGAGTTGCCAAATTTTTTTTTGAAATTTGTGAAAATGAGTCAGTATCTGATTTGAGAGATATGTTGTTGCACAGTTGTTTCTGAAAATGTTCAAAATTGTACATATTGTACAAAGTAGTTTATAAACAGTATATAT
>NC_056500.1:24927296-24929353 GCF_014905685.2 Nematolebias whitei
TCCATCCATCCATCCATCCATCCATCCATTATCTTTACCCGTTTATTCCATTTTGGGTCACGGGGGTCACTGGTGCCCATGTCCAGCAATCACTGTGCGAGGGGCGGGGTACACCCTGGACAAGTCGCAAGTCCATCACAGGGCCACATAGAGACAAACGAGACAAACAACCATTCACTCTCTCACTCACACCTAGGGACAATTTAGAGTTACCAATCAGCCTAACATGCATGTTTTTGGTCTGTGGGAGGAAACCGGAGTACCCGGAGAAAACCCACGCATGCACGGAGAGAACATGCAAACTCCACCCAGAATCTGCACTATTTAGCCTGGTGAGAGCCTTAATGGAGATCTGTGATTTCATTGGGATTTGCCTGGTTAAATAATGGTTAATAAATAAATAAGATAAGATCATCTATAAAACAACCCATTTTCATTATGTCAAGAAGGAAATTGGACAACATAAAAGACAAACAATGTGTTTTTATGATACACGTACAACAGACTGGAAAAGTCTCTGAGAAATTTACTTGATTAAACTGCTCATCTGGAAGCAGAATCAGCTTATTGTCATTTTTTTTTAAATAGTGGGACAAGCCTTTCACCTCTGAGATGGTAATACATTCGAAATTCGTCTGGAAAACATATATGGCACATTTGTGACCTGTTGATCTTTTTAATGGCAGAGCTGGAGAGCTTATCAAATTTAAAAAGGGTTTTATTAATAAATACAAAGTATTTCTAAAGCAAGAAATGTATTTGACATTTAGATTAATGGTAATAAAGTCAAAAATCATCCATGGAGGTCTTTATACTCTGTATGTGCAATAATGCTCTGCTGTATGACTGTTTTTATCTTGTAAATAGTTGTTATTCTTCTTACCTTTTATGTATTTTTTAATCTTTCATATATCTTTTCACACTCTGAGAACAATACTTTATTTCATCATACTTGTTACAATGACAGTCAAGATACTTTGATTCTGATTTCTGTGACATGTCTACAACAATGATGTTTTTACTGTGAATTGTGTTTCTGGTACACAGCTTCAACAAGGACTGGGTTTCTCACTTTGAAGTTTCATCAAAACCCCATTGATCACCATCATTACTTCGTACGCATTTTCTTGCATTTTTTGTCCACATTGTATGTCAAACTGCTACCCAAAAGTAAAGCACATTGTTCTCAATCAAACTGCATGTTTTGATGTGTAATTTGTACATTTTTATTTCATAGTTGTTCAAGAAAAGAGCAAGATACAAGACCAAACTTTTGTACAAAATTGTAAAGATCCTTTATTGGCTATATTGAAACAAGCAAAACCATTTATATAACTGGGAGAAAAAGAAAAAAGTTTGTAACACTAAATTGCAAGTGAATACGTAAAAAAAACAGCAATAGTGATACAGTGTTAAAAATATACAATGGTTAAAGTCAAAATTTGGGAACCATGTCATTACACATGATAATAATTAATGTGAAAAAGTTTAAACCTTAAAAAATATGTCTATAAATTGTGGTGGAATAAAAATATGAGCATGAAAATTAGAAAGGTGAGCAAAAATCTCAGGCAGTCAAATACCTTTTTCCCCTAATATCAGACAAAAAGACAAAAAACTAAAATGAACCTCTTTGGCTTTAAAAGAGAAAACTAGAGTGAAACATCTGTGAAAATTAAAGGTATTTTTACCCGGTGACTGTATCACGCTGTGCTGCATCCCCCTAACAATCGGCGCGACGGTGACAATTGAATGTCAGCAAGACAATGTGTTAAATTGTACTTGTTGCATGGAAACTCACACTTCAAATTAGGGTTTTCACAAAAATGTCTCATGGGAATAACAGCCCGTCACCAATTGATGCTGTCAGCTCAGGCATGTGGCAAACCAGGACGATTTGTTGAAATGAAACAAAAATATGTATAAATCAGAAGAAAATTCTGCCTAACTGAGAAGATGTTTCATTCGTGATGGATTTTTTTTTGTTGTTGGCTGCAGTGATAGAAAACCTTATGCTTCCTAGATAATATAATTTAAATGTTTATATATATATATAT
>NC_056500.1:24929753-24940620 GCF_014905685.2 Nematolebias whitei
AAATTCGTTTATGGGAAAACGGTACACTAAAGAAGTGTTGCTGAGTATCTCGTTCGTTTCTGATCCAGAAATCTACTAAGGAAAAAACACTATGTTGTTTGAGCTGTGGGAATTTTTCTCTGCTGTTCTTTTCATTATTTGGCTCCCTAAGGTCTGATATAAAATATTATAAACTTTAATGTAGTGCATAGATGAGCTGAAGCAGGCATGCCAACAATTTTCAGTCAAGTCATCTGGACGGTTTCTTTTTTTTTGTGCTGAGACCTTTCGAAGAAGCAGTTTTGTTTGGTGTTTCCTCAGACTGATGAAACCTTCTGGATGGAAGGCGAAACGTCTAAGCACACACACAAAAAAGGAAACCATTCAGATGACCTGACTGAAAATTATTGGATTTTATACCTGAATTATTGAGCATGGACTTTAGTGAGAAGCAGACATGATTCCGACTGCCATGATTAAAGAACATGGAGGTGTTTGTCTTGTTTATATTTTGCATCGTTCTCAGAGATGCACTATAAAATACTCTTTTTTTTTTTAAACTAAGTGAATGATGGTTTCCAAAAAACAATTAACAGTTTAACATTCCTTGATGGAATGCTTGTTACCCGCCACATTTCATCCAAGATGTTGTGTTTTTAAGCTTACTTTGAATACATTCTCTGCTCTGTTCTGAAATAGGCATGTCGTACACCAAGGTCCATGTCGCTGAGAAATTTGAATAGTGAATGTTTTGTAGTTTTGGAGATTAGTATTTTTCTGGACTGGAACTGAACAGAGAATGTAAGTAAACCTTAATGTTTTTGATTCAAGATTTTCACACAGGGAGGAGTTTCACTGTGGAAAAGAAGAGTTGTTCTTTGTTTATTTTCCACTTATCAAGCCCACAAGGTGAAGGGAGGGTAATTCTAATTCTCATCTTCTCTTCATGATGGAGGCAACACAGTTCCAAAGTTTGATATTGCTAAAGCTGACACATCTTCTGTTTTAGGCTAAAGTCATTTTATGTTGAGAAATGATGCAGTTGTAGCAGGTAAACTATGTGTTGTCAATGTCTCAAGTCCACAACTACACAAAGTTTAGTAAAGTAGGTCAGTTGACTGGGGCAGTCATCTTGAACTGCAGTGACTCCAAGATGTGCATCAAATTATAATAATTTTCTTTTTCTTCTTTCAGCTTTTCTCTCTTCAGGGAATGCCACAGCGAGTCATGCTCCTCCATCTCACTCTGTCCTCTGGATCCTCTGTCCTTACTCCAACTACCTCCATGTCCTCTCTAACTGCATTCATTTCCTCTTTGTCTTTTTCCTGGCAGCTGCATTTAAAACATCCTTCTACCAATATACCCACTGTCCCTCTCCCACAGTCTCCAAACCATACAACATAGCTGGTCTCACCATCCATCCATCCATTATCTTTACCCGCTTATTCCATTTTGGGTCACGGGGGTCGCTGGTGCCCATGTCCAGCAATCACTGTGCGAGGGGCGGGGTACACCCTGGACAAGTCGCAAGTCCATCACTGGGCCACATAGAGACAAACGAGACAAAAAATCATTCACTCTCTCACTCATACCTAGGGACAATTTAGAGTTACCAATCAGCCTAACATGCATGTTTTTTGTCTGTGGGAGGAAACCGGAGCACCCGGAGAAAACCCACGCATGCACGGAGAGAACATGCTAACTCCACCCAGAAAGGCCCCTGGACCGGGGTTTGAACCAAGGACCTGCTCGCTGAGAGGCAGCAGCTCTACCAGTTGTGCCACCGTGCTGCCCCTGGTCTCACCACTGTCTTGTAAAATGTCCTTTGACCTTTGCTGACACCCTTCTGTCACAAATCACTCCTGAAACTTATCTCCATCCACTCCATCCTGCCTGGACTCTCTTTTCCACTTCTTTACCACACTCCCCATTTTCCTGGACAGTGGACCGCAAATACTTGAAGTCCTGCACCTTTGTGACCTCTGCTCCTTGTAGCCTCACTGTTCCACCAGCCTATCTCTCATTCACACACATGTACTGTGTCTTACTATGTCTGACTTTCATTCCTCTTCTTTCAAGTGCATACCTCCACCTCTCCAAATTCTCTTCCACCTGTTCCCTGTTCTCACCACAGATCACGTCATCTGCAAACATCATAGTCCTTCCACTTGGTCTCTTGGACACATAAAACATCTACCTTCCTTCTCTGCATCATGTCAGTCAGCCCTCCTTTGCCTGTCATTGTCCACACATTTAGAGTTGCAACCCTCAGTCCTACATTATTGACTTTCGTCTTCTCCCTCTGTCTCCTGACACGTTTCCCTCCTCGTGGTTTTTGACTAACAGTAGCTCAATTTTCGCCGGTACCCTGTTTGTCAACAGCACCGGTGGCCCCGGGTTGTTAACCCAGGCCTCGACCGATCCAGTATGGTTTCGCTTTGATGAACTCGCATTATGGTTTTGGCAAAAGGGTCTTACATTAGATGCTGTTCCTGACACAACCCTCACCATTTACCCCGGCTTGGGACCAGCACAAGAGATACGCTGGCTTGTGCTCCCTTGTGGCTGGTTTAGGATGCATGGAGATATTCATGCATGGAGATATTCCAAATGTATTAATAATTATTTTGTCATAAGATCACAACCCTATGAATCATAGTCTAATCAAACTGTGAGGTGCCTAAAGGATCCCAGTCCAAGTGACAGATGTAGAATGAGAGGTTACTTTGATCTCCTGAATAAACCTTGTACCTTATTGTTGAGTTGTCTAGGGTGCTGAAGCTCCAGGTGTTGCTGATGAGAGTTTTGTTTCCTGTGATGTATCTATGTGTACAATATCAGGGCATATTTGATGACATTTTGAAAAACGGACAGAAGTAAATGTATTGGCCAGAAAACCCAAATTGCTTTAATGCTGCTAATGAAATGTAGATGTGTGTTACCAGCCTTTTTATGCCGACGTCTGCTTGGCTTAAATCACTTTATTGCACTGATTGCCTCAAAAGGTTAGAAAACAAATTACTAAGAAATGGGTACCACCATTTTTGTTAAGGCCACTTTTATTCATTTATTTATTTATTTATTTCTAATAATTCTGGTGGTCCAAAATTTAAAACAAACACTGGTTATAATTTGTTGATTTTTTTAGTGTTTTTCCTTGTTGTTCATTTGGTCAGTCTAAAGTTGTTTTAGTGGTCTTTGTGGGTTTTTCTTTCTTTAATAAAAGGATACAAACAAACTTTACCACATCTGTATTTGTTTATATTAGAAACTTGTACTTCCTGTGAACATTAACTTACATTACTGTACTTTTGGAAATAAAGTCACAAATAATGATCCATCCATTCAGCCATTATCTTTAACCACTTCTTTCTTTTTGGATCATGGGGGGTCACTGGTGCCCGTATTCAGCAGTCACTGTGCGAGAGATGGGGGACACCTGCACAGGTCTCCAGTCCATCACAAATAGTGATTTTACATTTGGATTAAGAAACCATTGCTTCCCAGTCTGAAATTGTGAACCCAGGCAATGAAGTGAAGGATAATGACTTGCAAGGACAACCTTCTACAAATGTTAGTTGATTTAAAATCAGTTTTTGACTTGTATCATTGGTAATGAAAAGGCTTTAAATATTCCCATCCTTTAGTAATTATTCTAAATTATTATGGGAAAAAGAACTGTAGCTTTTGTTTCCCATCACTTACATTATCCTTATTCAAATCTTGACATTAGCTAGTAAATATTCCTGGCTGTGAAACTTTTTAGTTTTTTTTTTTTTTTTTACCTAAAAGATGATCAGAGCCTCATTTCTGTTAACAGACCAGAGTGTTTGGACACCAACTGGACACCAAAAACAAGTCACCTGTCTTCCAGTGCTGTTCTTGTTTCTAACTGGGTTTTTTTTTTTTTTTCATTTGCATTTCAATCCCAGTCTAATGCATTTTCTCTGCAACTTACCTGACTTGTTCTCTCTTCTGGGCAGGAGGTGAAATACTTCCAATTTCCTGGAGAGCTGCTGATGAGGATGCTGAAGATGCTGATTCTTCCACTGGTTGTGTCCAGGTACCAGCAGTTCATAACAGCCCTGTTTGCTTGATCCCAATGGTTTCCCTCATTACTTCCTGTATACTGTTTTTCATATCTTCGTGATGAATTTAGATTTGTCATAGGGTGACGCATGCTCCCATTTTAATTAAATGCTGCTTTATACATCATTGGTCATACAAGTCATAAGCTACATAAGGACAACAGTCTGTCTTCTTACAATGAAAGAGCATCAGCTCAGGCAGAGCTTCATGGTTTATTGAATGACACATGGCAATTTATGCAACACATGGTCATCTTCAAAGTCTAACACCGGCCACAGACTATCAACACTATAAATGTATGAAACTATTCAAGACTGGATGGTCCCAAACTCACAACAAACCCATTGACTTCTATGAATACCCACTCACTCTACTGTTAATACATAAACTTAGAATGACAGTGCAACATTTGAGCTTGTCTAAAATTGTAACAACTTCAGCTTCTTCATTTCTCAGAAAAGCTGTGTGACTTGATTAAATGACAATACTGATATTTCATGGCACACAGTGACACTTTTTTGTCATCAAAAAACAATTTGTTCAATCATACATTTTTCCATTTTCATTTACTGACTGTATAAACATTTTATTGTAGACTGAAATGTAACTGGCGGGTTAGTTTGTGAATGCAGACCAATTAAAATGCAAAAGATTTTTTTTAATTTTTTTTTAATTGAAATTACCACTTCAACCAACAAGAGTAAATTTCAATCTGTTGTTTCACAATAGCAGTATATTAAAAAATTCTCATATGATAAAAACTTCAAAATCCTGTTTAGTTTTGGGAAATAAATAAAACAAACACCTTACCTATTTATCGTTGACAGCCACAAGTTGTTTGGTGCTGAATATAAAGTTTAACCTTGTGTGTTTGAGTGTTAAAAGAAAGCATCTTAACACAAACACTTCAACAAGACAGAGTGACTGAATGACTTTCACACCTCTTTACTGAATAAATTAAAGACCAAGCGTTCCTTCAAGAAATGCACATCCTCAGCCAGCTTTCACACCACACTTTGGCCTAATTTAGTTACTGCACTAAGACCACTTAATGATAAGAAATAATAAAAATGTAAACGTTTGAATAATTTTTAGACATTATTAGATCTAGTGAGATGATTTAGTGCTCAGAGCAGCTCATTAACTGGGGAAAAAATATATATATATTTTTTTGTGTTGGCTAAGGCTAATTAGCTGTGGTGGACATCTTAAATTGGAGTAAAAGTCAATCAGTTGTATATCTATTGATTTAATTAGTTGTTGAGATATTTTGCTAACAGACGGGGTCGATTACAACTCTTATTGTCAACATTGTAGTTCTCGGAGTATGTGATGGGACAGTCCTCAGCTACTGTGTGTATAGCATGCACCATGCACTATAATTTTACTATATTAAGTCTTTATAACAATTTCCTGTTCCTTTACCGTTTTCATGAAAGATTTTACAATGTAGACATGATCCTTTCTCTTTATTACAATCATTTTTGATGTGACCATCGTTAAGGAGACGGTCATATTTCATTATGTCTGAGACTTTTGAATGTTATGGTAGCCACAATGATTATTCCCGGCAAGAATCCTTGAGAAATGTTTACCTGCAGCTGCTCCCTGCATGTCTGTTCAGCTGCTGGGTTGGCTAAAATAACACAAAGGGGAGGAGGGGGAAGGGGAGTCCAAGTTTTAGCTCAATACCTGCAAAACTGACCAATTTTTCCATCTTGCAGTCATTGTATGAGAAACAGGGGACACCCTAGACAATTTAGAGTTACCAGTTAGCCTAGCATGCATGTTTTTGGTTTGAGAAAACCAGAGTGACTGGAGAAAACCCATAAGTGCACGAGGAGAACATGTACACTCCACATAGAAAGACACCAGATGGGAAATGATCCTGTAATCTTTTTGCTGTGAAGCAATAGCTCTAACCCATTGTTCCACTATGCTGCCCGACAAAAAAACATTTTGTAATTATTAATAAAGTGACATCAGGCACATTGCTCAAGGATTTGAGAACAGACACAAGAACACAAAAGTTTGAAAAAGTCCCATTTATACTGAGATTGCTCTAGTTTAATTAAATTTTAATATTCAAACAAAACGGCACATCCCCAAAGACCAAAGGATTTTTTTCTTTCTTTGAAACATTAAAAGACATTAAAGGCTTAGTGTTTTATTGAAGGAATGCATGTTGTCAGCCATCCACCATGACAAAGTTTTAAACTAAGATCATCTTGTGATGAGAAATGCTGAAGTGAAACATTTTAATCAAACCTTGACAATAATGTTGTTCCATGTCACATCCTGAGATGTAATATACATGTTGTAAATGACTCTCAGCTACTACCACGTCAAATTTGATCTCCGTATCTGATAGATTAACTGTGTTACAGCCACTGTTTTTCCTATGTCCTGTTGGAAGTGGCAGCCATCTTTCATCAAGTTGATTTATAAAAGTTAACCAGCTAAATGCAAATCCAATATTAACTTTTTGCAAGTTTTATTAAAAATCTGTCCTCTGGTTCCTGAGATCTTTGGCCCACAGACACACAAACAAACTCATGTCTATCTGGCTTTCTCTGAGTACTTGGGAAATTAAACAGTTTAAAGACATGAGACAAAAATAATTTCTTGTTCATAGTCTTTTCAATTTGTGTAGCCCAGAATTAAAAAAAACAACATTATCTACAAATTCAGTCATGAATTTATTGACAGTTTATGGATTTATAAACAACTGAGACACCTGCGAGGACTTTGAAATGCCTTTTTTTTTATTGGAAGGGTATAAAGTTTAGGAACTGTCCACTTTGAACATTTCTTAATATCCATCTTCTACTGCATATCCGTACGGAGGCAACTGACCCAGGAGCAGAACCTAGACACCCCCTCTCCCCAGCAACTCTTTCCAGATCCTCCTGGAGGACCACAAGCTGTTCCCAGGCCAGAGAAGATACACAATCCCTCCAGTGAGTTCTGGGTTTGCCTCGGAGCCTCCTACCAGAGAGGTGTGCACATAAAAACCTCTAAATAGATGCATCCAGGAGGCATCCTAACATGATGAACCTCCTCAACTGACTCCTTTTGATGCGGTGGAGCAGCGGCTCTACTCTGAGACCCCCCGCATGACGGAGCTCCACACCCTGTCTCTAAGGTTGAGTCTGGCCACTCTGTTTTCAGCAGCTTGTATCCAGGATCTCGTTCTTAGGATCTCGTTCTTTCGTTCATGAGTCATACATCATGACCCCAGGTGAGGATTAGAATGTAGACAGACCAGTAAATTGAGAGTTTTGACTTTTGACTCAACTCTTTCTTCACCACAAAAGACCAAAGCAACTCCCTCATTAGTGAGAATGAAGCCCCAATCCATTGATCCATTTCCCCCACTCCATTGAACCATCACTCAGGAACAAGACGCTCAGATACTTAAACTTCTCCACCCGAGGTAAAAACTCCCTCTCGACCTAGAGGTGGCAATCCACCTGTTTCCAGTCGACTTTAAACATGTGTATTTTAATAATGTTGATTCTATAACTTATGGAAAAGGAAATTTTACTGAAAAGCTGATATATTTTTTAAAATTTTCAAAAAACAATTGTTGATCACCTTATTGCTCACCACCTTTTGAGAGTTTTAAATCAAAATCTCACATGATGTGTTAGTGCTTAAAATACAAGCTGAATATGACTCTCAGCTACTACCACACAACTTTTACCTCAATATGAGTAAGTGTAAGTTACAGAACTTTTATGCGTTTGCAAAAGTAAATTATCTTTGGTGGCCATCCTGAACAGAGTGGATTCTAAAAGATAATTAGTTGTAGATGTGCATCATTGAAATCCATCCAGTGGTTCACAAGATATTTAGCTAACAGAGTTGACTGCATTAGTAATGGTAGTGATCTCACATGCTTAGAGCTCAGAGTATGTTTGGAGAAAGACTCTCAGTTATGACCACATTAAATTTTAACTTTGCATCTGTAAAATTATAGAGCTACATCCACTTTCTGTGTTGGCTAATGTTGATTAGCTGTGGCGGCCATCTTGAGTCAGATTTACTTCAAAAGTTAATGAGGTATACACGTACATCCAGTGATTACTTTTTAAGAGTTTGGAAACTTACTAAAACTTTTTTCTTACAGTTTGATGTCAGGACTGGCAGCTCTGGATGCTAAGTGTTCAAGTCGGCTTGGTCTGATCACGGTGTCCTATTACTTGTGGACCACCTTTGTGGCTGTGATCATAGGGATCATGATGGTCTCCATCATCCACCCAGGCGGCGCAGCCCAGAAAGAGGACTCTGAGGACACCAGCAAGCCTATTATGAGTTCTGCTGATGCTCTACTAGATCTAATCCGGTAAGATCCCAATCCTAAGAAAACCCCTGCTCAAATAAAACTTCATGGTGCAACCTTGGCATGTTTTTAAGTGCAACAGTGGCAGCCATGAGGAATAAATTAGTTTCATTAACCTGAGACCCTTTTTACGTTTAGGACTGCTGGTGGTACATGTTGAGCAGGGGGCTATATTTACGTGATGGTTCCCCTGTTCCTCTTTTTTTCCACATCGGGATTCAACTGTCTGAAGCATTCACTTGTTGCAGTACAACCTGTGAGGTGGCTCATTTCTCATTCATGTCTTCCTTAGATAGAGAACTTTACTAATTGGCTTTTATGTATGTGAATGTTCCTGTAAAGTGCCCTGAGAAAACTTTGTTGTGATTTGGCGCTATATAGATAAACTGAATTGATTTGAATTGAAAATTCATATTTGGCAGTCAGCTTGGTCCATGTAGAGGAGGTGACTGATGACTGTTCCACCTTGGACCACTCTGGTTAAAGGGGTTCAGACCCATGCAGAACTGCAGTGGGAACAGAGCAACACCTTGGTACAAGCCACTGCTTGTGCATGCTGACATGTACACCTGGCTTTGATTTAGCCTCAGAGTCATCTTTTATATTTCCATTGAGTTTTTGATGACGGTTCTTAGTGTCATGTTGATGTTGAAGAGTTTTAAGCACGTCAGGATCCATGTATTTTAGACTTCCCTCTAGCCAATTTAGTTAGTGCACAGGTTTGTGTATCTGGTCTTACAGTCTCCAGCTATGTTCTGTTGACTGGTAGCTGTTAATTGGCTTCCCTGGTGCTGGTACCAATTCCCCTTCTGTGCCTCGCTCAGATACTGACCCATGTGCCTTTTCATTTTAGCTGCTAGACTCAACCACTTCCATTCACAGCTGGTTTATTTGTGCTGTGAGGTGTTCATGGGGAGCAGTCATTTTTTTTCAGACTGTAGGTGTAGATCATGTCAGACTCTGGGGATGGTGGTGGGTGTCTGCCTCTGTGATGGACCCTGGTTCTCGTTCTTGAACATTGTTGTGGTCAGATCTCAGACCATTATCATAGTGTGACGACTCCATCTCCCATGTGCTGTTCCAATATTTCTCAGTCTCAGCTCTGAATGGATCTGTTATTCCCCTGTCATTGAGAGTACACGTTGAATCCTGTATGCTCCACACTGGTTTGTCGTCATTATTTGCATCGTTTTTATGTCTATATTCTGATTTACTTCATTTTGTATTTTGCTTGGTGTGTTACCTGTTGTTTTGTCTGTACAGCACTTTGGTTGGCCTTGTAGCTGTTTTAAGTGCTTTATAAATAAAGTGGTATGGTATGGTATTACTGTATGTCACTCTGAGACTTCTACTCTTGTAACCACTGCACAAAGTTCAAGATTCTCTGTTGAGGCCATTTGGTGAGTGGTATGTTAGCTGCTTTACATCCACACAGAGTATACTTTTATTTGTGTTTGTCTTGCAGCAACATGTTCCCATCCAATCTGGTCCAGGCAACATTTCAACAGGTAGGATGCTGAAAATTTTATAGACCAAGGCTGTGTTCAAAATGTTCACTTCTTCTCTACATCATGGGCACTGTATACAAAATATGACAGGTAATAGGGGGCAGCACTGTTGTTGTATTCCAGATACTACATTAGCCTTCCTAAATGTGAACAATGTATTCACAGTCGAGCTGTTGAAATTACAACAGAAACATACCTTATTGTGAAGTGATGGACAGCATAATATTACTGGTTTTTGCTGAGGAAAAAGTAATTAAAGGGATTTTCTAATCATTTGAAATAATGTTCCATCTAATAGTTATGAATAGCTAGTACCTTTTCAGAGTATGGAGAAAGAGACACAAGTCTTTGTACAGGCCAGCCTAAAAGCTAAGTAAAAATGGTCACTTTTTAAAAATTGCTTTCAAGCTTATAAAACAACTTATTTTTTCTCAAAAATGATACATTGATGTGAAAGAACACTACAATAGCTAATTTTAAACCTCTACACTTTTGCACGACACCGTGTATTTAGTATGTTTTATGTTTATTTATTTATTGTTGTGAGAGCTGTAGTTTGTGTGAAAATAATAAAAATGTATCGGGATCCATGTTTTTGTTAGTTTATTAGCCTTTTGTGTTTATTTATTAATGGTTGGGCAATTCTTGTGTTTAGTTTGTTTGGTGTTCTGCTCCTGCCCCGCCCACTCTCACCAGTTCTCAATTTTTCCTCTTTAGGTGTCTAGCCCTGTATATTTCCTTTCCCTCTGTGTCTCCCTTAGCAGAGCACTGTTTGCTAAACCAAACCAGCACAATCCGTTCTGTCCTGTCCAAGTTCCCTGTGCTTTCAGTTTGCTGACCCCTGTCGAATAATGAGGAGGAACTGGAAATAACCTCTGTCCGTCTGTGAATGTTGTGAGCATGATAACTTGGAAAATAAGCAAAGTGCTGTATGGCATTGTGTATA
>NC_056500.1:24943620-24953464 GCF_014905685.2 Nematolebias whitei
ATATTTCAGAGATATGAATCACGTTAAAAATATAGGAGAGACAAATTATATATATTCTTAAAAATATACCTCAGCAACTGGGGACATCAACATCCTGCTGATGTCCTTCGTCCCCAGGATGACTCCCATCCTAGAAGTAGAGTTTTTAAGCTTTCTTGGCAGCACTCTTGTATTATAGTTCTACTGAGACTTTCTGGGTTTGTCTTTGCCCATCATTAAAATGAGCTGCACAGCATCGTGACAGCTTAAATTTGTCTCTCCTATATTTTTAACGTGATTCATATCTCTGAAATATCAAATATAATCTGAATTCACTCTCTGCAGCTCAGGAAAAGGATGAAAAAAAGTCAGACTATAGTTGTGACATCTATGTCAGGGGTGTGAAACACAGTTTTAAAAGGAGGCCAAAATTAAAACCTTGGCCTCGGGCCAATTTCAATGGATACATTAGCTAGTCAGGTCACCGACATCTTTTCTTGGCTGCAGGTTCATCAACAAGACTTTTTTGTCCCATTTGACATTCTCTGTTGCTCTTCCACATCAAAATCAAAAGTTGTTGGAAAATCCAACCTTTACTATAACTTCCAAGTTAGCCAGCTGTCATGAACTTTGCACTTAATGAAGTATTCTCAGTTCTTTTTTATGCAAAATGACAAACAATTCAAATATTTTACATTTAAAATATTATCTTGGGGGGGTGCAGATAAGATGTTAATAAGGGCCAGATGTGGACCTTGACATTGAGATGTGATCCAGAATAATAAGGCATTTTCAAAAAGTTTGAAAATCACAATAACAAACTACAGACATAGCATTAGCCTGCTGTTTCGGCTACAATGCATTATTTTCTAGCATTATTTCCCCAATAAAGTGTGGCACACTTCTAGAGCAGTAATAATAATAATAATAATAATAATGATAATAATGGAATTAAAAAAATAAAAAATAGTTAAAACTCCAAAATGGCTGAATTACATTAAATGGCACTCCAAGAGGAAGAAGTAGACACATTGAACAATTGTTGGACGTGTGCTTAGATTTTTCTGTGTGTTTTCTGGTGACAGTATCAAACCAGGAGCCAGCATATTGTGAGGTCCAAACCAGTCATGAGTCAGGACCAATCAGAGTCCACCACACGGCGAGCGCTCGTCTATGGGATCCAGGATGATAATGGCACTAACATCCAGAACTTTGCCCTCGATTTGACCCCCCCTCCAGATGTGTTGATACACACTCGTGAAGGAACCAGTGATGGAATGAACGTCCTTGGAATTGTCATTTTTTCAGCCACTATGGGTAAATAATCTTTACAATTGTAGTTTTTCCCACTGAATTATGTTAAATGCCTTGATGTAAGTTATTATGCTTTAATCTAAGGTTTTAAAGGCTGTTCTGTGTTCTGACAGGTATTATGTTGGGAAGGATGGGACCAAATGGAAGCGCCTTAGTAAACTTTTGCCAAAGCTTGAATGAGGCTGTTCTTAGGATTGTTGCCATTGTTATATGGTAAGGCTTCTACTGAAAATATGTTTTACTTGTGAATGTTATTTTTACAGGGGGCCAAAAATCATCGCCATGTTGTCGACATAAAACAATCGGTTGTTTTATTTAAAATTTGTTTTCTATAGTAATAAAAGCTGCTTATCATAAATCTCTTACTTTCTTTGGTAATTATGAAATATACTTAAACAAGAATTAAATGAGAAAAAGATAAAGTCAAGAGCCACGAGGACAAAATTAAACTGAAGACCAAGCATTCCCTGCAGGGATGCACATTGCTTGCCACTTTTTGTGCAACTGTTATAGATTTTTATGTTGACTAAGGTCCAATAATGCCAAAGTTTTAAGCAAAAATATTGTGCAATGTGAAGTTATTGAAGTATGTGTTGGGGATAAAGCTCAGCCACTAACATACGTATTTTTGCTCATCATATGTAAAATATTGTGCTTTGCTTGTTCCACTTGTGCATGGATTTTCTCCAGGTACTCTGGTTTCCACTAACTGAACAAAAATGTCTGTTAGGTTAACAAACATCTTTAAATAACCACTAGGTGTGAAATATTGTTTATCTTTGTGGCCCAGTGATGGACTACCAACTTGTTTTCATCAAATGACCAATGGAGATCAGCACCAGCTTCCTGCACTTTTCTGTGTAGAAAAGTGGATGAAGAAGATGGACGGAAGGCAGTGGTGGGATGAACAGTTTACACCTAGACCTTCAGTGGTGTCCTGCCTGAATTTATCCACCGCCACTATGACGCCACAGCTACAGTAACCAATATACAGAAACACGATTCAACAAGTTTCCTTCAGCTGCAGCCACAGCTGCACCACATACTGATTTACTAAAAGCATCAATATGGACATCATAAATTGGGGAAAAAAAGAATAAAATGCATTTTTCTCACCAAAAGTTTTTATTATCTGTACACAATCTCCATCCTCCCTTTCCTCAGTCAGAGTTCAGTTCCTCTGTCCTACAGGTCATCATGGTGTTTCTGTTTCAACAATAAGTCCTTTTCTGTCGCTATGGAAGCTAACTCTGAAAGTCCAGTCTGTTCTGTCGTGCTTCTAGCAGAAGTTTTAATTTGGTTTAGGGCTGAGAATGTTCACCCAACATTTAGCTTGTGCAGGTTGCTACAGATGAGTCCTAGCTCTGACCAGTAAGCTCTCTGACCGTCCAATCAAACGACGTGAAAATGCTGATGTTGTCGAATGCCTGCTGGAAGACCCCGTGGTCACCAACTCAAAATCTGATTGGTTAAAGCAACATTTATTTTAACCTGCAGGTGCCTGCACTGCTGGTTCTGAAGGCCTCGAGATGGATTTCTTTGACCCTAGCAAATGATGATGCTTGAAATATGATTATAAATATAGTATAGGATAAAAGCTCTATATAAACACATGCTGCTGGAAGCTGCACAAACAGGAGAAAAGCTGTGAAATGAAGAGATCAGTCAAACTGGAATAACTTAATAAACATTATTTAATAGAAAAAAAATGTTAAAACGTTAAGTTAGTGATTCCCAGCGTTTATACCAGCAGAAAATTGTATACTTTAGTGAATAAGTCACAATTCAGGAGTTATCTGTATTTATCTGCAATCAGTTGATGTCTGATATAGGTAATCTATAATTCTTATTGAGGAGAGAATTGCTTAAAACACCAGAATACTTCCTTTGGTTTACACAGGTGGCATTTACTAAACCACACGACTATAAACCAAACTAAGTCAACAAACACTCAAGAAAATATAGAAACTTGTAAGAATAAAAATAAAATAAAATAAAAAAATTAATCTTACCCAATCAGTTAGTTCAGTTTTGAGTCTTTCAGTGTCTTTGTTCTCTGCCTCTGCCAACCCACTCAAGTTGAGTAAAACCTTTAATTTAATTCAGTTTATTTACATTTATAGTGCCATTTCAGAACAAATGTCATCTCAGGGCACTATTTAAAAAATGTCAAATGTCTAAATCATAAATCCAATTCAGTCCAAAACAGTTACAGTAAATTCATTCAAAATATTGAAAAAATAAATTCACATACAGAACATGTGCAAAGGCCACTTAATAATATCCCATAAGACCCCACCCCAAGCAGCACACTGGAGACAGATGACTACCTTTAAACAGTAAAATACCTCCAGAAAGACCAGACTATGGTTCTATGGTCAACCATCTTCCTCGACTGCGTTTGAGAGGACAGGTCTGAGACAAACAGAGGATTGGTTCAGGTTTAGTTTCTATGGGAAGAAAAACACAAAGTGGTTGGCAACATTAACTGCATGTATGAACAAGGAGAGCGAGTAAAGACAGCAGCAGAGGGAGGAGCAGTGGTCAGTTTGTCCTCCTGCAGTGTAAGCCTATAGCAGCAGAACTAAGGGATGGTTCAGGAAACCCAAGCCGACTGCAACTATAGGATTTGTCAAAAAGGAAAGACTTGAGCCTAGTTTTAAAACTGGACAATGTGCCAGCCTCATGGACAGAAACTGGAAGGTTCCACAAGAGAGGAACGTGATAACTGAAAGATCTTCCTCCCACTCTACTTTTGGAAACTCTAGGAACCACAAGTAAACCTGCAAACTGAGAGCAAAGTGCTCTGTTAGGAAGGTATGGAAAATAAGGTCTGTAATATAATATGGAGCTAGGTTGTTGAGAGTTTTGTAGGTTAGAAGTAAGATTTTGAATTCTATTCTGGACTTGACAGGGAGCCAATGGAGAGAAACTAAAACTGGAGAGATATGATCTCTCCTACTAACTCGGGTTAAGACTATTTTTTTCTGCATAATTTTGGAACAAAATGTTTATAATTTTAAGAATTTTGTTCAGGTGGAAGAAAGCGGTGTTGGTAACATTTTTAATGTGGGGGCTGAAAGATGTTTTCTGATCAAAAATCACACAAAAGTTCTTTACATTAGTACTGGAGGTCAACTTAAAACCATCTAGAGTGAGAGGAAGACCACCCAGCTTGTTTCTATGATGCTCAGGTCTAAAAACTATGACTTGAATGTCTTTGAAAATTGGACAATACAAATAAAAAATCCCAAATGTGCTTCAAGAAACATGTATGCATGTAAGGAAAGTGTGCAGAGTTTTACCTTCTTAATCAAACGGTCTGATTTTGATTGTGACTGATCTCATCCTCTCAGGTACTTCCCTTTCGGCATCGTTTTCCTGGTGGCTGGTAAGATCCTTGAGATGAGTGATCCCTCGGCCATGGGGAAGAAGTTGGGTTTCTATGCCATCACCGTGGTGTTTGGGTTGGTGTTGCATGGCCTGTTTATCCTGCCTGCCATGTACTTCTTTATCACCAAAAAGAGTCCCATTGTTTACATACGAGGAATCCTGCAAGCCCTGCTTATTGCCCTGGCAACTTCCTCCAGGTAAAACTATTTTTATAGAGATTCTTACATTTCTGAGTTAGTGTTTGCTGTAGTGATAGGCCACAGTTGGTCACAGTGTGTGCTTTTCTTGCATGCTATTTCTTTTATTTAAAAAAAAAAAATTGTATTTTGTTTCATCATCTCATCATTCTGTTTTTGCCTTTAAAACCATAAAATAAATTCACTTGTGTGCGTCAGTGTGAAATCAGTGGCTGTATTTTTGTACCAATTTATTAATGTAATATTCTGACCTTTATGTCTTTTTCAGTTCTGCCACTTTGCCTATAACTTTCAAGTGCCTCTTAGAGAACAATCACATCGACCGTCGCATTATACGATTTGTGCTCCCTGTGGGCGCCACTATCAACATGGATGGCACTGCTCTTTATGAGGCTGTGGCAGCCATTTTCATTGCACAAGTTAATAATTATGAACTGGATTTTGGACAAATCATCACCATCAGGTCAGTATCACCTCTGCTTTTTAAGCTAATTTAAATGTAACTCATGTCCCCCAAAAAGTTGAGATGTTGTATAAAGTGTAAAATAAAACCAGAATGCGATGATTTGCAAATTCTCATAAACACATGTTTTATTCACAATGGAACATAGTAAACATATCAAAAATATTTTAACTAAGTAATTGTATAATTTCTTGAAAATAATGTGATAATTTTGAATTTGATGGCCGCAACACACCTCAGAGGAAATGGGATAACATCATGTGAAGAATCCCCTCGTCTATAGTCGGTGAACTTTTATTAGGATTCAGAGGAGACCAGCTGCTGGAGGTGTTGGAGGGGAATTTTGTCCCATTCTTGTCTTATGTTGGACTCCTTGTTCTTTATGCTATGGTAGTTTATTTTTTTATTTATGATGCAACAAATGTTTTCAGTTGGTGAAAAGTCTGGACTTCAGGCAGACCACTTCAGAACCTGGACCTTTCTACTATGAAGCCAGGAAGGAAATTGATGCTGTGTGTGGTTTAGCATCATCTTGCAGAAATATGAAAGGCCTTTCCTAAAAAAAAACATGTCTGGATGGGAGCATATGTTGTTCTAAAACCTGCAAATATTGTTCTGCATTGATAGTGTTTTACTGAGAATGTAAGCTCCCCATGCCAAAGGCACTAATGCAACCCCATACCATCAGAGAAGTAAGCTTTTGAGCTGTGTGCTGATAACCAGATGGATGGTTCTTCTTCTCTTTACTATAAAAATGTAGTGTCCCTGATTTCCAAAAATCTAAATAAATTCAATTAATTTTATTCATATGGTGATAAGTCCCAACAGAAGTCATCCCAGGGCACTTCACAAAAACATTCACATACATTATAAAAGCTAATTAGTAAAAGTGATCTAGGAAATCAGCAGTGTCATATATGTTCTCC
The DNA here is from genome assembly GCF_014905685.2 of Nematolebias whitei. Taxonomy (NCBI): domain Eukaryota; kingdom Metazoa; phylum Chordata; class Actinopteri; order Cyprinodontiformes; family Rivulidae; genus Nematolebias; species Nematolebias whitei. The sequence goes on from NC_056500.1 coordinate 24,949,893, forward strand.
ATGTTCTCCTTTCATGATTTGTTCTATTTTGGTCCTTTGGTTCTGTTGTGTTTTCTCTTGTGTCTTTATTCAGCCCTTTGTGTTCCCTGTGCCAGTCCTCACACCCACCATCAGTCAGCCTCACCAGTTCAGCCAGTTATTACTCACACCAGTTCCTAATTAACAATCATCCCAGGTGTTTTCATTTCCCACCCATCCTCAGTTCTATTTAAAACACTTCTGATTATCCAACATTTTTCAGTCAGGTCATCTGGACAGTTTCTTTTTTTTGTGCTGAAACGTTTCGCCTTTGGTCCGGAAGGCTTCATCAGTCAAGGAAACACAACAAAACTGATTCTTCCCCCAACAGCTCAGTTTTGTTGTGTTTCCTTGACTGATGAAGTCTTCTGGATAGAAGGCGAATGTCAGGGTTTGGGGGACAAGAACGAACCCAGTAGCGCAGACAGGACTCAACTCGGCAGATTACAAAACCAAATACTTTAATGATGAAAAAAGGTAACAAAACAATAAGCTGACGTGGCAGCAACACTTACATAAACTAGACGACTCTGGAGGGATACTCAAACGGGACTCAGAAAGCTCAGGAAACTCAGGAGACACAGGAGAACACTGAAGACCCAAACGAATACGACCCGACAAAGGAACAACACAGAACAGGAGGCTTATATACAAGGACGAGACAAGACGTGATTACAACAGGTGTGACGAGACAAAGGTGGCAACAATTAAACTGACGAGGAAACACTAGGGAAACACAGACACAAACAGAAACAGCAAATGGTACCATCCTTACAGCGAAACGTTTCAGCACAAAAAAAAGAAACTGTCCAGATGACTTGACTGAAAAATGTTGGATTTTATACCTGGATTATTGAGCATGGACTTTGTTGTTTTCAACCAGTTTGACAAGACTGTCAACAAGGAAGAGGGCCGGCAATGGAGGAGGGTCGTACCAAAAAGACCATCTTATCACAAGCAGAACTGGTTTGTTCCACTTTGGAGTAAGCTGTTGGGGGAAGAATCAGTTTTGTTGTGTGTTTCCTTGACTGATGAAGCCTTCTGGACGGAAGGCGAAATGTTTCAGCACAAAAAAAAAGAAACTGTCCAGATGACCTGACTGAAAAATGTTGGATTGTATACCTGGATTATTGAGCATGGACTTTGTTGACCTCTGATTCCCACCCATTTCACCGTCAGCTCATTGTTCTTGGAAACCCGTCAGATGTCTCGTTCCTTCCTGTGCTCCTTGTGTTTTTGTGCTCCTGAGGGCTGTAAGTTTATTGCTGCCAAGTCAGCTTTTAGTTTTTGCTTATTGTTAAAATAAGTTTTTAGTTGACTTTGTGCTCCCTGTGTCTGCCTGAACCTGGGTCAAACCCCCAACCGTGATAAGCAGATTGCATTGAATCTTCACTTTGTCGTAGTCTCCCATCCTGAGCAAACGCAAAGGCAACAGTGGAAAGGAAAAACTCCCTTTTAACAAGAAGAAACCTCCAGCAGAACCAGGCTCAGGACAAGCGGCCATCTGCTTCGACTGGCTAGGGTTAGAGAGGACAGGAAGGAGAAACAGATAGACACAGAATGACAGGTCCAGATGTACTTTCTTTTGGAGGAAAGTAAAAAATGTTAATGGCATAAATAATTACAAATACACCAGGTAGAGTAGACCAAGTAAAGACAACAGCAGAGTGAGGAAATGTGGTCAGTTTCTCCTCAGGCAGTCTATGCCCTGTTTCCATCCTGAGTGAATCCCCCTCCATCTAAATGATGATATTGGGCGTCCTGAGTTTTATGCAAACAAAACCATGATCATACCCACTTAGGCTGGGTTTGAGAAAGTCTCGTCCAGACTAACAACCTTCAGCCACAGGACACACCCTTATCTCACCCCTCACAGTTCGTCAGATCAAGTAGCTGTGACCCACACGTCTACCGTGAGGAGCCCCATATTATTGGTTGCTCTTTCTCTCTTGACGTATTGCAGTTGGTATCAGGTCAGGTTATTTTTGGTGTCTAGGCTCAAAAAAACACCAGGATGTTGTTTCAATAAAACTCGCAGCTAAGTAACCTTTTAAAAACATCCTATAGTAAACGTAGAACCAATCACTCCTCTATTTCATTGTCTTGTGACCAAGCATGTACATTTATCAGATGGAATACGATGAAAAAAGTCCAACACCATATACTCGTTTCTCATGCTTTTTGCTTCTTTACTCAAAAAATTTGTGTCAGGATACATTCGTGGTTTCAGAAATGCAGCAGCAAAACAATTGCATGAATCATAAAGTAGATAAAATAACAAGAAAATATACAAATATTAAGAATAAAATCCAACCTCCCTCCATGAGAAAATATACAACTCTAAATTAAACTTCCCTGTCAACTCTGCTGCCTTACCCTGAAAACCACAGTTGTCATAATTAACCCTTTTTGATTTTTTTGCTATGATAGAGAGACTCGGATAAGTCTTACCTCACACTTCATGGCAGATTAACCTTTCAGTGGAAAAGAGGTAGAAGTTGCCCCAGAATAATGTAGGATATGTTGCTGAAATGACATTAGTATGATCCTTGCCAATTCGAAACTTGACCTTTGGAGATCTGGAGTTAGACACCGAACGGAGAGCTCCTTCTTAGCTGGACCCAGGCAAAATCCTTCTGGCTGGATTCCACTCTTCAAATCTTGATCAAGTTCTTCTGACTGCTGTCAGCATATCTCTCCACCCGGTCTTCTTGTCTTCAGAGTCCCCATTGTTAGAACATGTCATGGAGCTGTTGTAGTTTTGACCTAATAAATATGCAGTCATGTATGGTGAAAATGCAGTTCTTGAGGTATAATACTGTCTCCATGAGTTTAGGACAATAACAAGTACCTTTATGAGGGGCTTTTATTTAATTTACTGTATTAAATTATTCATCCAAGCCTAACTTCTATGAAAAAAAAAATACATGTTTGCAATGAAGTCACACTAACCTTCCAAATCTCTCTCAGCATCACAGCTACTGCAGCCAGTATTGGTGCAGCTGGCATCCCACAAGCTGGACTGGTCACCATGGTTATCGTGCTAACATCTGTTGGACTGCCAACTGATGACATCACCCTCATCATTGCAGTGGACTGGGCACTGTATGTTGGACTTTATTCAACCTTAATTATTAGAACCAAGCTATCCACAACAGAACACAAACTCATTTTTGTTTCAGCTGTGTTTTTGACCTTAAAGGCAGCACGTCCTAAAAAAATGTGTCTCTCTGTGTTCTCCAGAGACAGATTCCGCACCATGGTAAATGTGATGGGTGATGCTTTGGCCACAGGCATAATGGCACATATTTGCAGGAAAGACTTCATGAAGGAGGGAGATGGGGTGAGTTCTAATTAATGCTTCAAGTAAATAGGTTTCAGTTACATTTTGTAACTTATAAGATGATTTAAATGGCTTCATGGAGCGGTCAGTGTCACCTTTTCCACTGAAAAGATAGAACTTATAAAGGTGATTTGTTCTTTACCTGTACCTATTGGAACACGCGTCTCTCTTCCAAATTCCCTCTTCTGTGTGTGTGTGTGTGTGTGTGTAT
>NC_056500.1:24956464-24967433 GCF_014905685.2 Nematolebias whitei
ATATACCCCTCCCTGGGCTGCCACCTTACCGTGGTGGAGGGGTTTGAGTGTCCCAATGACCCTAGGAGCTATGCTGTCAGGGGTTTCACACCCCTAGTAGGGTCACCCAAGGCAGACAGGTCCTAGGTGAGGGACCAGACAAAGTGCAGCCCAAAAACCCTTATGATGAGAAAAATAAATGGACTTGATGTTCCCTCGCCCAGACGTGGGTCACCGGAGCCCCACTCTGGAGCCAGGCCTGGAGGTGGAGCAAGCGGGCGAGTGCCTGGGCTTTTACCCATGGAGCTGGGTCGGGCACAGCCCGAAGAGGAGACGTGGGTCCCGCTTCCCATGGGCTCACCCCCTGTGGGAGGGGCCAAAGGGGTCAGGTGCAATGTGGGATGGGTGGTGGCTAAGGGCGGGGACCTTGGAGGTCTGATCCTTGGCTACAGAAGCTGGCTATTGGGATGTGGAATGTCACCTCAATGGTGGAGAAGGAGCCTGAGCTGATGTGTGAGGTTGAGAGGTTCTGGCTAGAAATAGTCAGACTCACCTCTACGCATGGCTCTGGCTCTGGAACCAGTTTCCTTGAGAGGGGTTGGACACTCTTCCACTCTGGAGTTGCCCCTGGTGAGAGGCGCCAAGCAGGAGTGGGCATACTTGTTGCCCCCCATCTTGGTGCCTGTGTGTTGGGGTTCACCCCAGTGAATGAGAGGGTAGCCTCCCTCTGCCTACGTGTTGGGGGATGGGTTCTGATTGTCGTTTGTGCTTATGCACCAAACGGCAGCTCAGATTATCCACCCTTTTTGTAGTCCTTGGAGGGGGTACTGGAAAGTGCACCTCCTGGGGACTCCCTTGTTCTGCTGGGGGACTTCAGTGCTCACGTGGGCAATGACAGTGAGACCTGGAGGGGTGTGGTTGGGAGGAACGGCCCCCCTGATCTGAACCCGAGTGGTGTTCTGTTGTTGGACTTCTGTGTTCGTCATGGATTGTCCATAACAAACACCATGTTCAAGCATAAGGTTGTCCATATGTGCTCTTGGCACCAGGACACCCTAGGCCGCAATTCAATGATTGACTTTGTCGTCGTTTCATCTGATCTGCGGCCACATGTCTTGGACACTCAGGTGAAGAGAGGGGCGGAGCTGTCCACTGATCACTACCTGGTGGTGAGTTGGCTCCGATGGTGGGGGAGGACCTGGCAGGCCCAAACGTACTGTGAGTGTTTGCTAGGAACATCTGGCAGAGTCTCCTGTGAGACAGAGCTTTAATTCCCACCTCCGGGAGAACTTCAAACATGTTCCAGGGGAGGTAGGGGACATTGAGTCCGAGTGGGCAATGTTCCGTGCCTCTATTGTCGAGGCGGCTTACCGGAGCTGCAGCCGCAAGGTTGTCGTGCTTGTTACAGGGCGGCAACCCTCGAACCCGGTGGTGGACACCGGCAGTGAGGGATGCTGTCAGGCTGAAGAAGGAGTCCTATCGGGCCTTTTTGGCCTGCGGGACCCCGGAAGCAGCTGATGGGTACTGGCAGTCCAAGCAACATGCGACTCGGGTGGTCGCTGAGGCAAAAACTCGGGCATGGGAGGAGTTCGGAGAGGCCATGGAGAATGACTTCCGCATGGCTTCGAGGCAATTCTGGTCCACCATCCGGCGTCTCTGGGGGGAAAACAGTACACCACCAACACTGTTTATAGTGAGGGTGGTGTGCTGCTGATCTCAACTCGGGATGTCATGGGTCGGTGGGCGGAATACTTTGAAGACCTCCTCAATCCCACCGGCATATCTTTAACTGAGGAAGCAGAGCCTGTGGACTCTGGGTCAGGCCCTCCAATCTCTGGTGCTGAGGTCACCGAGGTGGTTAAAAAGCTCCTCGGTGGCAGGGCCCCAGGGGTGGATGAGATTCACCCAGAGTTCCTTAAGGCTCTGGATGTTGTAGGGTTGTGTTGGCTTACGCGACTCTGCAATATTGCATGGACATTGGGGGACGTTCCGCTGGATTGGCAGACCAGGGTGGTGTCCCCCTATTCAAAATGGGGGACCGTAGAGTGTGTTCCAACAACAGGGGGATCACGCTCTTAAGCCTCCCTGGTAAGGTCTATTTGGGGGTTCTGGAAAGGAGGGTCCGTTGGATAGTTGAATCTCGGATTCAGGAGGAGCAGTGCGGTTTTCATCCTGGCCGTGGAACACTGGGCCAGCTCTACACCCTCCCTGGAGGATGCGTGGGAGTTTGCCCAATCGGTCTACATGTGCTTTGTGGACTTGGAGAAGGCATTCGACCGCGTCCCTCGGGGAACCCTGTGGGGGGTACTCTGGGGGTATGGGGTATCAGGCCCTTTGATATGGACTGTTAGGTCCCTGTATGACCGGTGTCAGAGCCTGGTCCGCATTGCAGGCAGTAAGTCGGGCTCATTCCCGGTAAGAGTTGGACTCCGCCAAGGTTGCCCTTTGTCACCGATTCTGTTCATAACTTTTATGGACAGATCTAAAAAAGTTAAATCTGGTCCTCTGGACATTCAAAAAAACAAAACAAAGCAAAACAACAAAAAAATGTAGAAACGTTTTGTCTTTCATTCGAAAGACTTCCTCAGTCTGAGATGCTGTATTCAGCTCAGTCTTATAGATAGCACCTTCTCAGAGTGGATCAACCAGTTGTGCTGCTAACAACCAAAACCAGCTGCTCACACGATCAAGAAGGACCATCAGCCTAACGATGGATCATAAGCACACTGATGGCTGTTTACTATTCACAGAGGGCTGAGTGATACTAGCAATAACAGCATTGTAAGAGGGGGACAGTTGAACACAAAGGCCTCCACCCCTGTTTAATGATGGACGATTTCTTTTCACAAAGATGGCCTCCTTTACTCCTCTCTCAAACCATCGTTCCTTTCTCTGATTGGCAATGCTAAATTGTCCCTAGGTGTGAGTGAGAGAGTGAAGGGTCGTTTGTCTCTATGTGTCCCTGTAATGGACTTGCGACCCATCCAGGATGTACCCCGCCCCTCGCACAGTGATTGCTGGACATGGGCACCGGCGACCCCCATGACCCAAAATGGAAGAAGTGGGTAAAGATAATGGATGGATATATATATATATATATATATATATATATATATATATATACTCTCAAGGATGTGAACATCTTCATCCCTGAAAGAGTGACCGCTGGCCTGGAGATGAGTGTAGACTGCAGAGTCCTGGCCTGGTGTTGTTGCTCTTCTGTGTTGGGCCATCCTTTTGGCCAGTGGCTGTTTAGTTTCCCCAATGTGACTTATCACAGCCCTCCTGACACTGAACAGCATACTCAGTATTACTCTGTGCCGGGGGACTGGATCTTTGGGATGAACCAGTCTTTGAGCATGCATCAGGATATTTTATGAACAGAATTTTTAGGCGCAGCCAAGGTGTTGAGGGGATCCATTTTGGTGGCCTTAGAATCGCGTCTCTGCTTTTTGCAGATGATGTGATCCTGTTGGCTTCATCAGATCGTGATCTACAGCTTTCACTGGAGTGGTTCGCAGCCAAGTGCGACACAGCCAGAATGAAGATCAGTTCCTCCAAATCCAAGGCCATGGTCTTGAGCCAGAAAAGGGTAGAGTGCCCTCTCCGGGTCAGGGAGGAGGTCCTGCCCCAAGTGGAGGAGTTCAAGTACCTTGGGGTCTTGTTCACGAATGAGGGAAAAACAGAGCGTGAGATCGATAGGCGGATAGGTGCAGCGTTTGCAGTGAAGCCGGCGCTGTACAGGTCTGTTGTGGTGAAGAGAGAGCTGAGTCAAAAGGCGAAGCTCTCAATTTACCGATCAATCTCGTTCTTACCCTCATCTATGGTCATGAGCTTTGGGTTTTGAGCAAAAGAACGAGATCTCGGATACAAGCGGCCAAAATTAGTTTTCTCCGCTGTGTTTTTGGACTCTCCCTTAGAGATAGGGTGAGAAGCTCGATCATCTGGGAGAGACTCAGAGTAGAGCTGCTGCTTCTCCACGTCAAGAGGAGCCAGTTGAGGTGGCTTGGGCATCTGGTTAGGATGCCTCCTGGACGCCTCCCTGGTGAGGTGTTCCAGACACGTCCCACCGGGAGGAGACCCAGAGGAAGACCCAGGACATGCTGGAGGGACTATGTTTCTCGGCTGGCCTGAGAACGCCTCGGGATTCCCCCAGAGGAGCTGGACCATGTGGCTGGGGAGAGGGAAGTCTGGGCCTCCCTACTTAAGCTGCTAATCCCACGACCCAACCCCGGATAAGCGGAAGAAAATGGATGGATGGATGGATGGATGGATGGATGGATGGATTGATGGATGGATGGATGGGTGGGTGGCTGGACGGACGGACGGACGGACGGACAGACGGACAGATAGATAGATGGACCTTCGAATCTTTGACTTCTTATGCTCGCACCAGTTTTTAGTTGCATATATATCTTATCATTCATTACAGTTAGATTTTTCCCCATTTATCTTCATTAATCATATGTTTTTATTTATTTATTTACTGATAGATTGATTGTATAGTTTTTGCTTGAATCAAATAAAACAAAATCTTATTGTCCTATATGTTGTCATTTATCTCCAAATATGTTGGCCCACAGGTTCCTCTAATATGTGAGACCAAGATGCCAGTGAATGCTCCACCAATCATGAACTGCCACAACAAGAATGGCAACTATCGACCTCCTTCCTCAGGAATCAAAAACAAGCTCATCCCATCCGATGTAACCCGACTTATGCGGCTGGAGGAGGGCATTCGGCAGGTTCCAGACAGGAGGAAACCTCCGATTCCCCCAAGACATCTGAAGAAAGGGAAAGAACACTGCACTATTGACATGAATGGCCTTGAGACCAACGTGTAGCCTCCTTATATTATGTGTGCATTTCGGCTGATGGGAGCCGTGGAACAAAGGAAACGTGAAAAGCATCAATACTGTATTTCTAAGCTTAGTATTGATAGAACTTTTTTGTGAAAAGCCTTCCTAAAAGGTAAAGGGATTATCAAACAGACAAGACTGATTTGTATTTACACTCTCTGCCCTGAACTGAACTCAAACAAATCCTCATGAGAAAAAATCTATCTATCTATCCAACCACCCATCTATGGAAATATCTTTATTATGGTACATTTTTCCCACATGTGTATATAATTGAAGTGTTTAATATATTTTATACTACAGTTTATTAATGTATGTATTTATTTATTTATTTTCTTACAGTATTCTCAGTGTAAAAACCTTCTAAGTCATTTTTGCGATCCTCTGTGGTTTTGACCCAAGTGCAGGCAGACACGGAGAGCAGGAAGTACTGTAAATAAGCATAATTTATTAAACAAATTAAAATAAAAAAGCTGATGTGGCTGCAAAACTTACACAGATCATGAAACAAACAGGAACACAACAGGCTGAGGAAAATACGCAGAGGATCAGGACGTCTGTAGTATTACAGATAAATGAGCGGACGTTTGAGTGGTAAACAGGAGAGGTTTGAATAACAAAGAGGTAGAGAGAAAAGAGTGCACCTGGGATGATTACTGATTATGAACTGGTGTGAGTGATGGGTGGCTGAAGAGACTGACTGAAGAGAAGGTGAAGAAATGTCAGGGAACACAGTCAAACACAAGGATCAGAAAGGGAATTAAAAACAAAAGAAACACAACAGACAAAAGGACAGATTATGCCAATCATCAGTGTTTTACCTTTAGCAGACACTGATCAAAGCAAAGTGATTGACAATACATACACTATGTGTGTGCGTAAGCGGACATTTGCTTCGACTGGCTGGGTTTGAGAAGACAGGATGGAAAAACAGGAAATCACAGAATGGCAGGTCACAACATACTACTGGAGGAAAGACAAAAAAACATGTTAAGTATAGAAATCATTACAAATACAAACAGGTAGAGTAGAGCGAGCAAAGACAGCAGCAGAGGGAGGAAATGTGGTGAATTTGACCTCCAGCAGCCTAAGCCAATAGCAGCATAACTAAGGGATAGCTCAGGAAACCCAAGCTGACCCTAACTATAGGGTTTATCAAAAAATAAATATTTAAGCCTAATCTTAAAAGTAGACAATGTGTCATTCTCACAGACAGAATCTGGAAGTTGGTTCCACAAGAGAGGATCCTGATACAAGCTCTGCCTCCCATTCATCTTTTGGAAACTCTAGGAACCACAAGTAAACCTGCAGTCTGAGAATAAAGTGCTCTGTTAGGAAAGGATGGAACATACAATCTGTAATATAAGATGGAGCTAGGTTGTTGAGAGTTTTGTAGGTTAGAAATAAGATTTTAATTCTATTCTGAATTTGACAGGGAGCCAATGGAGATAAGCTAAAACTGGAGCATTGTGATCTCTCCTAATAACTCTCATTAAAATTCTGGAAACCACATTTTGGATCAACTGAAGGCTTTTAAAGAAGTTTTTGGACGCCCAGATAATAAACAATTGCAATAGTCCAGGCTGGACCTGACAAATGCATGGACCAGTTTTTCTGCATCAGTTTTGTATAATATGTTTCTAATTTTAGGGATATTATGCAGGTGGAGGAAAGAGGTCCTGGGAACTTTTTAAATGTGGGGATTCAAAGACGTACCCTGATCAAAAAATAACACCAAAGTTTTTTACATTTGAACTGGAGGCCAAATTAATGCCATCCAGAGGAATTGAAAGACAGCAAAGTTTATTCCTAAGATGTTCAGTTCCAAAAAACATGACATCTGTCTATTCTGAGTTTAAAAGCAGAAAATTAAAAGTCATCCAGTTTTTGTCTTTAAGACATGCTTGTAATCAATGTAATTGATTGGGTTCATTGAGTTTCATGGACAAATATAACTGTGTATCATCAGCATAACGATGAAAATGTATCCCTGTTAAGAGTATTGGTCCAAGCATTGAACCCTGAGGAACTCAATGACTAACTTTGGCGTCTAAAGAAGATTCATTATTTACATTTGCAAACTGGAATCTATCAAATAAACATGGTTTAAACCATTTTAGAGCTGTTTCTATAGTCCTGCAAACCAGATTTCAATCCACAGCAATGAGAGAAGGTTGGGACATTTGGTCCATTATCATTATTATTATTATTATTATTATTATTATTATAAAATACATTTATTATGACATTTGTAAATTAGCGAGGGGTTGTGACAGAGGGTCAGTTGCAAACTGTATACTGCAGTGGTTCCACAAAGGTAGAATACAGTCCATGTCATCACATATTTGTGTGGGTTAAGAACGTCTAAACAAAGTAATGAACTATATGGTGCAAAACAGATTTGGTGGTATAAAGAAACACTCCACTAAGGGGCCATCCACTGAAGAATGGTAAATTGTGGATGCGCAAAATGTATTTAGTGTTTCATCTTTGAATCCACATGAAAATGGCTTTTTAAGTGCATTGAAAAAGTGCTTTTGGAAAATGGGTTCCAGAGTCAAGAGGTCTTGTGTGAACAGACAAAATGCAACCTTCTTAAAAACGCTGATCTAATCAACAACTCAAGTATGTTGCTGATGTTACACAACTTGGTTACTCAGCTACAGCAAAATCTTCATCTCCTGTATTGTTTTAAGTAGCAGACAACACTCATAAACAAAAACATGCGCCACATATTTGGCTCAACAAATAAGAACTAGACGGGTAAGAAGGAGAAGGGTTTTGTTGTGTACAGTTTGAATGTAAGCTTTCTGTGCTGCTTCATGCCTTGTTTCCTGATTTGGGTGTGTTTCTGTATCAGCGTTACTATGCCACATTTAAGTCTGGCGTAGCTAACATAGCATTTTGAGTTGGAGTTTCTGTATGAATTAATACATGTTTAGAAATGGTATCTCATTCATGAGGGTATTTTTAGAAACAAAAAAGAAAATTGTGTTTCTGTGGGGACAAGGCCCAAGTCTCCTGAACCACTGCTGTGTAAGTGAGTTTTGAGTTAGATGGAAAAACTTTGCTCATCTGTGGTTTCCATCCTGCTAACTTAATTGGCTTTCCATTTTTAGAAAAATTGACCTTTGTGATCAATATTCACTATTAATCCAACCTAAACCAGTAATTTCTCCTGTCATTGATCCAGCAAGTTCCGAGAGGTTCAAGGTCTGCTTCCACCTATTTGACTCGAACCAGAGTCAGTGCGCGACCTTCGCAGGCCCTCTGGATGAATAGGATTTTAAACTGTGCTTTGTCTCAGTGGGAAGAGGTCAGGAAACAAATTAGATAGAGGAAGCTCAGACAAGCCTCCATCGTGCCTCGGTCCTTCCTGCCAAAGCAGGCAACACAGGTAAGGTCCTGGCGTGCTCCTCATACTCCCCCTCAGGAGTTATTTGGCAGCATACAGGTTGGGATGTCACACTTGGACCTTGATCTCTACCTCTGCACGTGCCCTTTGTGGTACCAAACAAAGAACCCAGAAGAAAAAAAGTTAAAAGTAACTCACTTAGGACTCACCCAGGAGCAAAAGTTTCAATTTTATGCATGGAGGCAAAAAATTGATAAAAATGTGTATGAAATAAAAAAGGTGTTGTACACTTAAAATTTATATTCAGTGTTGGTTATATAAAATCCAAAGGAAAAATCTAAAGTGTAACACAATCTACAACTACATCCTACTCACACGCTGACTACCTCTTTCTCTAACCTCCTAAAAATAAAAAACAAGAAACTAAATTAAATTAGTAAATGTAGCAGTAGTTAAAGTAAATGCAGGTCCTCTAAAGCCTCCCACCACCCCTGGGCCAAAATGACCCAAGATTTACAGGAGGGAATTCAGGGTGCATTCCAACTGCCCTGTTGTCCCGAACTCTAGTCCGTTTACCTAGAAAGTCCGGTTCATTTGGGGAGGTGTGAACGCGCCATCGAACTCTGTCATGGAACAAAAAGGCGAACTCTGGCCCGGTCTTAAACCTAGGTCTCGGTCCAGTAGAAGAAAACCCCAATGCGGTTCGAGTACAGTGTGAATGTAAACAGACCGGGCCCAGCTCCACAAGCAAGAAGTGGAATACAGCGCAGGGCAAACAAACACGCATTTCTCTTACCTCATATTGAGCCGTCAGCTGCCTTGTGTGAAAAACAATATTCTCCATGGTCTTCTGCATCATCTTCCACTCATGCTGAGTCCATTTTTGAAAAATGACAAAGTATAACTCCTAAAACTGCTAAAATTTGACGCCACTCCGTTTTTGTTTTTATTTCCAGAAAAAGAAGAAGTGTCTTCTTCAGAGGTTTTTGTGTCGTTTCTTTCAGTTGTTCTTGGTGCAACGCCACCACAGGCAAGTGGGGGAACAGGTTGGTTCAACAGGTTGTCTCGACTGCACAGTGCAGTGTGAATGCAAACGCACCAGCTCAAATGGTCCCCAACCGAACCGAGTCTACCGGACTATCAGGTGTGAAAACAACCTTACTGTCCAAATCTAAGAGCAAAAAGTCGCAAGAACCTCAAACTAGTCCCCAGAAAAATCCCCAGCTCTGTTGTGCATAAGCTTTTTATAATCTACAGTCATAATTATGCATACACAGATAAAACATACATACTCTTACTTGATGTCTCAAACAAAGAGGACCAACTAGAATTACATAGTGTCATATGATTATTCAAAAAGGATAGGGTTACAGACACCTCCTTTCTCTGGCTATGAAAAAAGAAAAAGTTACACTTTAAACACACAAAGACAAAATTATTCTTCTTTTCAGTCTCTGCGTTTCTTCCGGTCCAACTTGTTATCTTGAACAGTGAGACGTACCAGAAGAACTATGAAGGTAGACTTGGAAATTCAAGCAAAGGCTGCCTGACCCAACATAACTGTTATCTGAATTTGGCTTCCCTGGTCATACTTGAATTGGCCGAGTGGTGAAACTCAAACTTCTCCAGGTTGTTTACGTGAACAAGAAGCTCTGCTCCCCCCACCCTCACCTATCACTCCCCTCCCAAGAACATCTGTGGATCTGTGTCAGAGTTGAGATGGCTGATTGACATGCCATCTCTTATCAGGACTATGGAACTCTCTGGCAGTTTCCACAGACAACTCAATGCCCTCGTCGGCCTCCTCATGCATAAATGTATTATGATGTCATTAGTATGTTGCTGTTTATGTGCTGAGGTAATTTTTTTTTTGCAACTTTCACACTGTGTCCCATCTAGGACACAGAGCGAGATTTGATATATATATATTTTTACACCTCCACTCCCCTTCATGTTTCTTTTCCTTATCTGAAAAAAGGCTGCGCCTCTCGAGGTCGGCGGCCTCAGTCACCTCCATCTCCCCGTGTCTGTTTATGATTGTCTCGGATGGGCTGTACTGAATCAGAATCAGAATTAGAATCAGAATAAGCTTTATTATCATTGCATCGAGATACAACGAGAATATGTATGTACAGCTGTCCGAAAGATGGACGGAGTGCACAAAGCTGCTGCTATAAGTGCGGCCTTCTTATTCTTTTCAGAATACAATTTTTAGATAGAAAAAGGGACAAATGCATGAGGAGAGGATAGTGGCATTACAAAAAGGATCTCTTCACACCTTGTCCTAACAGGACACGATTTAAGACATCAAAAAACTCTGCCAGCCAAGCACATTTATGAACATGTTACATATGCATTTACGACAAGGAGGTCCATGAAGCACTAACAGATAGTCCATTGTCCTGATAAGATGATGGTCAGCCGGCACAGTTCTGACAAGCCTTCACAGAAGGGGATGGGGAGCGGGGTTGCGATAGACAAAGCTTTTCCTTAATTTACACATTTCCCAGGAGAAATTGATAAGTCCGCCTGTTCGAGGCCACGGGAGTCCAATTCATATAACCACAATTGTTGATTTATTCAGGCAGACTATTTTTCCATCAGCCTTGAGTCTGTACTGATACTTCCAAGGTCTGAAATGGCCAGATTAGGTAGCATTCCGCTGGTCCATGCTTACGAGCCTCTTCAAGGTCATGTTCATGCTGATGAGTCCCACAGCCGCAGGTGATCTGCAATTCAAATCCCTTCCAAATGTAATTTGATGCAATGTATGTAT
>NC_056500.1:24967833-24981231 GCF_014905685.2 Nematolebias whitei
TTATATATTTATATACATTTGTAAGTACCAGTTAAGTACGAAGTTTTACCCAGTATGGTCCAAGTTTTTAACCCGTAAGTACTATTTGCGTGCCCAATTCATCCCAGCTTTGTACCCAGTGCATAACAAGTATCTAAACTAGGAACCAGTTCCCATACTTTTAAATACCATGTACGTAATGAATTATATTAAGTATTGCTACCTCTTATATTCTAGCTGTAATCTTTAGATACATTTCAAAAAGGCTTTTTAAGGCAATTCAAAATGTGTTATATGAATACAGTAACAAGGTAATCGATTCCTAAAATTCTTTCAACGTTTATTTAGACAGGTCAATCCCATTGAGCCTCAGGGACTCATTTCCAAGAGAGAACTGATTTTAACAAAGAAAAATGCTTGCGTATCTGCAATCAAAGATGTTAAAACATATTTATTATTAATATTTATTGTAGAACACCCAACATGTGCTAAACCATGAAAAATTGGGACAATCTGCAGACATTATAAATCTCAGCATCAGTGTGTTATCAAAGTTCATCTGTATGTGTGGGGGGAAGGGGGGGTGTTCTGCTGAACATTAGAAAACTTCTCAATATTTTTTTTAAAAAGTGTTTTTTATTCAGTGAATGTTGTATGTGACAATACAATATTACTGCATGTGAAAGTGACTCAATTCATATCAATATAGTTAGCATAACAAGGTAAGTATTTTTACAATATTTAAAAATGTACTGTGGAAAGCAGGAGTGGATTTAATTAGCAATAACATAAACTGAAGCTTTTCATATGATGGTGATGGGTGTTTTGTTGGGAATTTTAAATCTGAAGCACGTGTCAACACAATGAAAGAAAACTAAGCACATGCATTTAATTCCATTAGTGAGACAAACCAAACACACTGTAGAGCTATCGTGTCTATTCAACTTGTATATCTCCTGCTATTTTTCTGAAAATCACTTTTTCTGGCTTAAAAAACTGTTTAGGAAACTAAACTTTACTGAATGGGAAAGAACAGAAGTGTATTTGTTCCACCTGATTCACTGGAATGGTAACTCAACTTTGAATGTTCACAAGAGGTTTCACAAAGCACTTTTAATTTGAACTCCAACGAAAAATAAAGACAGCACTCCTTTAAAAAATGTACGTTGCCTGCAGTCTTTCACACTAGAATCTGAGTGGTGAAGTTATAGCCTACATGGCCAAATCGTGTAAATTATGTTTTTGTGTGAGCTCATGCAAAATCTCACAAAGTGTTTTAGTAAAATATGTCTTGGGATGGACTCAGTTACTACCACACCAAATTTTGTCTCAATGTCTATAAAATTGTCTGAGTTAAAACCATTTTGGTGTTTGATAAGGTCTCTGAACAGTGATGGCCATACTTGATGACGCTGACTCTTAAAGTCAGTACATGTACACACAATAATCACTTTCTGAGTGTTTCATTAACATGCGTTCAGTGGTTTAAGCGATATTTTGCTAATGCTACTAGCAAATGAGCTCATACATGAAACATTATCGCCTTTTTGACTTCGACGGTGGGACAATAAACATTTACAGCTACGATAATACGCTTGATACAAGGAACATTTTTAAAGCTCATCAGACATAAAGCACCAGGTTTGTTGTTAAAAACTAAATCCTCATCTGTTTTGATTGACATTGCTAAATCTGTTACAACTAAAAGATAAAGTGTGTAGTTAGGCGTGCAAAAATAAGACATGGCATTTAACAAAAATGCTTTTCTGTGCCTGATTCAAAGGTTATCACAGCCTTTGTGCTTCCACTAAGAGGCAAAGTGCCTTACTTGGCAAGTACAGAGTTTAATACACAGAACGTTTCACAGAAATTCAACGAAATGACATTTAAGGTATAGAGCAAGACAGGTATTTTCAAATGACAAAGAAAATTAAAAAAATAAAACTTGCTTTTTTACATTGCTCACATTTTTGTTGTTGATCCTAAACAATCACATGGGAGAAATTGAGCTATAAATGTGTTAAAGCACAAAAATAACACTTTTGTTGCACGTCAAGCATTAAAACAAATGTAAAAAAAATAATAAAAATGCAATACTAACCATCCTTCAAAATGAAAAACAATTTCCTCCAGTAACCTGCACCAGAATGAACATGACTGCACCAAATGGAAATCAGAGGTACAGTCGCCTTTAAAAGCTTTTCTGTCCTTGGCAATATATGTATATATATATATATATATATATATATATATATATATATATATATATATACATGTGTGTGTGTGTTTGCAGTTCAGCGTCTGTTTGATGGAGTGTTTTCTGTTTCCTAATCCTTCTCTGTTACATTGTCAACCTCCACTTCCTCTCTTTTAAAGGAAAGCTCTGTGTTTCCTGCACCAAAGTCCAGCACTTGCAAGTTGACCAGATGTGCAAATGAGCTCTCGTCTACGGAGTCCACAGACAGGCGGTTAAACCTTTAAACACAAAAACAGAAAGGTGCGTTTAAAACATATTTCTGACATT
Source organism: Nematolebias whitei (assembly GCF_014905685.2). Lineage (NCBI taxonomy): Eukaryota > Metazoa > Chordata > Actinopteri > Cyprinodontiformes > Rivulidae > Nematolebias > Nematolebias whitei. The sequence goes on from NC_056500.1 coordinate 24,970,337, forward strand.
TGACTGTTCATCTGTCAGACCACAGAAAAGAGCGCAATCTTCATAGACCGGCAGTGTTATTTATAAATCTGCAGTGGCAGCTAGTGGTGATAAAGTGGGCTGATATACAATGTGTAAATATACAAAAACCATTGTGTAAATCTTAGTCTATGTTAGCATAGCCCTGCTAGTCCATTTATACCAGCCACCCCTGTAATTCTGCCAGATGAAGCGTCGAGCTGTTGTTCTGCAAGAGGGGCCCACATGTTATCCACATAGAAAAAAGAAAAAACTGAGAAAGTGTTCATACTTTCAGATGTGAACTTTTCCCCATTTTGTCACAATCCAATCATTTTTAGAATACAGCACAAATGTAGCAAACACAACAGAACAGAAAGGGTCAGAGCCTGTAAACATTAAGTGGCGAGGCTGAGGTCACTGAAACACAAACAAAACCAAAGCCTTGAAAGCACATGTCCCAAACCTCTTAACTCTTGTGGAGCTGCAGCTTTCAGCAGTAGAGCTTGGTGGAATAAGCCTGCACTATGTGGAATAAAGCCAAAAATAAAAAAAATTGAATGCACTGAAGTTAGTGGAGATGAAGAGATTAGATACCAAGCTGCAGTACTTTACAAAATGAAGTTCTGACAGAATACCCTGCAGATAGACCATATTTAGATTAGACTGAGCACATTGGACGCTTCCAAAAAATAAATTTATTAACAATAAAACTGCATTTTTAGTACTCTATTTTGGAACTTAAAACATATTAATTCAGCCCATCCCCACACACTTGCACCTACCCCAAACAAAAAATACGGGAAAAAAAAGCATAATAAAATATACTCTTATTTCAGCTGCACTCTTCTTCAGGGGTCGCCACAGTCCGTGAACTCGCACGAAGATTTGGCAATTTGCTGTTATCATCATCCACAAATACAGGATACTGGGTCAAATATTTTTACAAGCATGACTTTACTATTGTGAGCTCAATGTAGAATGGAGCATCGCGAGAAACTTCACCTAGTGCAGACTGTATATACTCTTTCCAAATAATTCAATTCAATTCAGTTTATTTATATAGCGCCAAATCACAACAAAGTTGTCTCAGAGCACTTTACACGAACATTCACATACATAAAAGCCAATTAGTAAAGTTCTCTATCTAAGGAATGTTGCAGGGCAGCTGTAGAGAGGTTGTATATGTTAAATACTTTCTGAAGATTAAAAAAAGAGTGCCTTGCGCAGATAAACCCAGTTTGAGGTATAGAGATAATTGGGGTAAAACTGCTGCTCGGTGCCTAGTAATTTTGTCAACAGTTTGAAGGAAACATTTAACAAACTGACAATACAAGCTGCACAACAACGAGAAAATGTCAGAATGAATGCAGTCTCAAGCTTTATCGCCATGATAGAATGGTCCAGTTCATTGAGCTGACCCAGAGCAGGAATAGTAATGTCATTGAGGAAGTAAATCAAGTCTGCATAAACATCAGAGGACTCAGATAAGTACAGATATTTAAACAAATTCCACAAAAGTTATCATTTCCAGTGGGTTTGATTTTACTCGTGCACAAATTTCAATTTGAGGTATCAACTGGAATGCAGATATTTGATGCAGCTGATGAGGCAGCAATTTACTCATCTTGTCCAATTGTTCATAACATAAAATTTGAATCTTGAATAAAGTAAAGGTTCAGTGGTTTGTTGTAATGATCCAAAACAGTTTACAAAGCAAATGGACTTCTATCCAGTAGTTAAAGACGTTCCGATTCACATCCAGGAAGCTTTCTCAGTTCAAACATGGAGAGTGTGGGGTTCCAAGTTTTAAAATGCATGAGATGCTCTATTAATAAAGTTCATGTGGATGATTACTGTCACTCCTGCAGAGACATTAGGGTCTTTATATGCCTGGCTTACAAGAAAGATGCTTTGGTCACATGCATGAAGGTGTGAATTAAGGAGAAACTGACAGCGTATCAGGCTCAGTGCTCCATTGTAGGTTTTTCAAAACATAAATCAAAGAATTCTGTTTAAAGTGGGGTTTTCTTGTTTGACATAAATGACACCTCGACACCCCACCACCACCACCCCCAAAACCATTTGTCTTCTCTGTCTAAAATATAAACATTTTGGTCCTCGACAGAATGTCCCTTATTCTTGAGGTATAAGCGGACCACCGAGTCTTGTCCTAAAAGCTGGTCCCCCTGTGATGAGCCATGTGTCTGTGGAGAGGTAGTTTCTCCATTATGAAGGTCTGAACATTCCTGCAGACCCCACACTGCTCTGTTTGGGTTTGGGGAATCTGTCCTTAGGATAGACTTGCTTCTGTCTGAGGGTCCTGTCAGGTTTGGAATGCACCAGGATGTTGTCTTTAGATTTAAAAAAAAAAATCAGAGCTTCTTGGATATCTCAGATATTTTTTTGTGTTTCTGTTCATTTTCCTTTTCTTGTTCTCAAGAGGACATATTTAGCTCTTTAGGGTCCCACAGCTCTCGAAAGACCCTGTTATTGTTCCAATCCCAAAAACCAAGACCTTTCAGTCCCTGAACGACTTCAGGCCTGTTGCACTGACTTCATTAGTAACAAAGTCATTCGAAAAACTGGTCCGGAAGGCCCTCTTGTCAAAAGTTGAAGATCACTTGGACCCAAATTTGCTTATTGTTCATGTAGAGGAGTGGAGGACACAACAGGAACACTTTTAAATATGATTTTAGGACACCTTGAAGGTACAAGAACATTTGTAAGAAAATTTTTTGTTGACTTTTTATCTGCTTTTAATTGTATTCAGCCCTACATTTTAGCAGAGAAATTACAATGTCTATACGGCCTCAACGCTGGCCTCATTTGTTGGCTTGTGGATTTTTTAACTGTTCTGTCTCAATAGGTGAGGGTCAACAGGTTCTCTCTGATGTCTTTTGTCTTCTACCGGTTCCCCTCAGGGCTGAGTTCTTTCACCCCTTTTATTCATTTTATATACAAACGACTGTTGCAGCCAGTTCCCACAGCGTGACATCTTAAAGTTTGCTGATGTTTCTGTCATCCTGTCCCTTCTCAGCAGTGATGACCCAGACCCCGGGCCTGTGGTCAGGGACTTCACTGAATGGTGTGAGTTTTCCTTTTTAAAGATAAATGTTTCTAAGTCAAAGGAGATGGTCATTGATTTCAGGAAAGACTCTTCAGTTGCCACTCCTGTGATCATTAATAGTGAAGCTGTTGAGATGGTGCATCAATATAAATATTTGGAAACTGTTCATGATGACAAACTGAACTTTCATGCTCACTTTGTAGAAGGCCCACCAGAGAATGTATTTTTATCAGAAGCTCCGTGGGTTTAAGGTTGATTCAACTTTTATGAGAATGTTTTATTCCTGTTTAACTTTTACCTTCATCTGTTGGTTTGGACTATTAACATGCAAAACAGGAACAAACTCAAGGACTGTCAGGATGTGCAGCAAAACTGTTGGCATAGCCCTACAGAACCTCACTGACCTACACAAGGTGAGGTCAGTGAACAAGGCCAGGCAGATTCTGGCAGATCCTGATCACACACTCCATGGTGAGTTCAGGTTACGTCCATCTGGACGCAGGTATCTGCTGCCCAGATGTAGAATGAACAGACTGTAAAACTCATGTAAAAACTGAAAAACTCAAACCTTGTAGCAATCAGGCTTCTCAATGAACAGCGATGATGTCTGTACTTTTATTTTGTTTCAATGTCTTGTCTACTTTGGATGTTTTGTGTGCCCACTGACTGTGAAACAAACTGCCCCTCAGGGGTAATAAAGATTCTTGAACTTGAATTTTCAAGACTTCTAATGACTTAAAGTTTGTGTTTCAAGGAGTGGTGAGAGTCAAACAGAAGGTACTGATCTGTCTGGGTTGTATTTCTATAAACTGCAATGTTGAAGCTTCCAAATCTTGCCATGTGCACCAAACAATCCAAAAAGACAGCTTGTTGTCATTACTCTGGTAGAGCTGTCATTTTTAACCCTAACCCGAAACCCAGCCCGGACCGACCCAGATTAGGGCCGGACTGTTATAATGTGATTAATGGGCAGGCAGGGCCGGTCTTGGACTTTTAATTAGATCAGGATCAGCCACCATCCAATTATATGATAACATGGCCTGCCATACTTCCACCAGCTGTACACAGCCATTTCACCGTGAGCTGATTGACCTTGAAAGAGGTAAAAAGTTCAGTTAAGCCTCATATGGGAAGTGCCACTCAGCAGACGCGCGAGGCCGATGATCCATGCAGGTGAGATCCTAAAGCAGACGCGTGTCAGAGCTGTCCGCGTGTCTCAGTAATTCAGAAGAATGCAGGCAGAAACGGGGTTTAAATGCTTTTTTATGGTCATGAAAATACAAACACCCTCAGCTCCGAATCTTCGGCATCTTTTATTCAGCTGCGCGTCCCAGACCGTTAATAACTAATTAAAAATGTCGGGGGGGGGTTTCCTGGTTCTGACCTGTAATTACTGTTAATTCGCCGGGTCGAGTGGGGCGCCGAAATTATGATTGTGGGCTGGGGCCGGGTCGAATCCGAATGCAACTCTACTCTCCTGTAAACCTGATGTTGTTGTCCACAGAGCTGATTTATCTGGTGAATGCTTCTACTTCCTTAGCTTGGATTTTGATTCAGGTATCATCCACATATCTGAACCAGTGGTTTGGTATTGTTCCTTTGTAGGTGTTCAGACTCATTTTTCATTTTTTTTTTTTCCATGTAGACATTACAGGCCGAAGCATGGTTGTACAATAGGATCTCTAGTCTAAACCATGGTGGCCAATGTCTGTGTGGCTTAGACTGGATATCCCATGGCACAACCATTCTTTGGTCTGTAAAGACTGTCGTTTTGTTTGAAATAAGTAATAGAAAGACAGAGATCCAGCAGAGTTCATATCTGGTCTTGGATGGGAGTACTTCTGTTGTTTAGGTCATAACCTTGTTGAAGTTGTTTTCTGATAAATAATGTTCAGTAGAAGGCGACTGTTTTGAATGAAATCATGATAAATTGAGGCCCAAGTGTTTCTTACCGGAGGAAGATGCCTTTGATGTTTGGAGTGTTTTCAAAAGCTGAAGCAGGAACACTGGAGATGCGGTTGCTTTGTAGGTAAAGGTATTCTAAACTCTCGGGCAGGTCAGATGGAACGTGTGTTAGCTGGTTTCCAGACAAGTCCAGTGTCTGAAAACATAAATAATCAGACAAATACGCATTAAAGATTTACACTTTTATATGAAACCCAGGGCCCTTCTCCACTGCAAAAACAGTCATCAAATAAAACAGAACCTACTGTATATCTGATGCTTTGTTTTTGTCATTTTATTTTCAGTTCTGTAGTAGTTACATAATATAATTCACAAACTGGATACAGTAAAACAACTGTGACAAACAAAAGTCTTTATTCAGTAAGATCATTCTTAAGAAAAAGCTTTAGATGGTAGGTGACAAAATTATCAGGTTTTGGGAGGTCAAGTTACATTTTATATATTTATGCAGTGGACAAAGGTTGTTACTAATCTGACCGGTGTTTTTCCAGAACACTTACTGTGAGGGCACTGAGCTCCATCCAGGCTCCCTGGTAGACAGAGTTGAGCTTTAGTTGATTCTCACTGAGGATCAATTTTTGTAACTTCTCCATGCCTGTCAGTGCACCAGCAGGTATTGAGCTGAGCTGGTTGTTCTTGATTTCCAGAACTCGCAGACTGCGAGGAAGACCCATGGGCACAGTTTGAAGGGCATTTCCAGATAAGTCGAGAGTTTCCAGCACACGCAACTTCCTGAAGGCCTCGTGATGCAACCGAGGGTTGGTTAACTTGTTGTAACTGAGGTTTAGCTCAGTCAGGGAATACAGCACAGCAAGGTCATTGCGGCCAATTTCAGATATAAAGTTGTGGAGCAGCATTAGGGTCTTAGCTCGACGAGGTAAGCCCCTGGGAACGCGTTCCAACAAATTATTGTACAAGTGGAGAGTGTGAAGCTTCTTCAAACCCTAGAGAAAATTTAGATTCAAACATACCAATGAGATTTTGCATTTTAGCATATAATATATAGTTTGTGCTTATAATTTCACATGTGCATGTCTGTTAAGTTGTACAATTGTTAATGTGTCTTCTGTAGATATACTTCAAGAGAGAACGGCAAAGTGATAAAATTAAATGTACCTGGAAAGCCATTGGATGAATAGAACGGGAGCGGAGTTTATTATTGTGAAGGAGCAGGTATTCAAGGTTCCTGACCGGGTTGAGAGCATCTCCAGGGAAGCTGTGAATTGAGTTCTTCTCCAAATGTAGCAGCACTAGATTGCGAGGCAGACCCATGGGAACAACACTCAGGTTGTTATTTGATAGATCAAGATACTCGAGGCTACTCAGTTGGCTGCAAAAAGGGGAGAAAATAATTTTACCAAATTTTTCTCAAATGACTGGTTTTGATGTCAACACACTTGAGTCAAAGTAAAAAAAATTCCAAGGTAAAATTTAAACTAATGTTTCAAAAAGGCTGTTACAAACATGTTAAAATTCAAAGAGGGATTATATGGCAAATTTAAAATACTGACTTCTTTATAGACCCAAATAAGTGCGCTAATGGTGCCCTTCTTCATGTTGCATTGTTATGTATAGACTTAATAGAATATATTCACCTCAGACTGGTCGAGCATTGCTTGTAAGGTACTATTTCACTGGGCTGCAGCTGTTGAAGACTAGCTGGTGTCTAATTTATGGGAAAAACACAAGGAAATGCTCAGATTTTCCATATCAGCATCACTAAATTCAAAGTGACAGTGACAAAGAGACCAGTGAGCCATGTGGCTGCATTTTGAGCTGCCAGGTTTTGAAAATCACAGCCCTACATTATGATATGTATTATTACTATAATACTACTATAGACGCATTGTCTGCAAAACTGCATTCTTGGCCCTGCACATTATTTTGTTTCCACACCACAGCCACCATGGCAGTCTCCCCCACATTTATGATTTAATCCACAGTATCAAACTTTTGAAATGAGGATAATAAGATTTTAATATAGGGGAATTAAACTTATTATTATTGTATAATAAATAAATTATAATAATTATTAAATTATTATTATTAAGTAAATTATAATTGATTATTGTAACAAAGTGATTTTTTTTTCAGACCAGGACATTAGCTTTAGATGTTTTCTGTCAGAGGAAAGCTCCCATGCAGGAGTGTTAAAAAACAGCTGTAGTTGTATTGAGACTGATAATGCCCACATTGACTTAGTGACTGTTTTGAGACAGAATCTGTAATTTTTTGAACATTTTCAAAACTCAAGCAACAGGACTGAACACATATGTGACTTGCTTGAGGAAATTGAGAGCCCCCGTGTAAACCAGGAGACATTCCGAGGACGCTCCTACAAATGATGGTCATTTAACTAGTTTCAGCCCAGTGAGATACTACAATACAGTACCACAACTTCTTGTTTACTTGATCTAGTTGAAAAAATTATATACTTTAATGTGGGATATTTGCGGTCATAAGATTTGTGGATTTTAATTTTGTGGATCAGAATGGGTGCAAATTCCAGTCGTTTGTACATCAAACTAAGTATTTGTGAATTAAGTTTTGTAACCTTGTAAAATAAATTCCTGCTTTGTGTATGTGTAGATAGAAATGTGTGTGTGTAAAACGATGATTGATGTTTGTAAAAAATAATTACACAAGTTACAATTTTTTGCGAAGATGTGTTTATGAAGAATCAGAATATGACCTGGGTATACTGGACCTGCTGTGACCTTATTTTTTCCTTTGTGCGTCAAGGCCAAGGTACTAGATTGGCTGCACACAAATAAATTGTCCCGTCATTTTCTGGTGTCACTCGTATGATCTCTCTAGCCAAAAAGCACGTTTGGTGGCTGTCCTTGAAACAGGACGTCAGGACTTTGCTGTTGCTTGTCCTAACTGTGCTAGAAACAATTGGCAACCAACCACCTACAGGCAAATGGCAGCTGTTGCCAATCACCAGGCAGCCCTGGTCCCATACCTCTCAGAACAAGAAACTTGCTGACCAACACTCTACAGCTCCATCCTACCAAGTCAATCAAAGGGTATGGCTCTCTTCACGTGACATTCATCTATAATAAGTAAGGATTAATAAGTGCTATGTTTTGTCATCATTGTACGTTCCCATACAATGATGAAATTGCTTCTCTGCATTTAACCCATCACACCTGAGATACAGCCAGGTGGAGAAATGGGCAACTATGTAGGTACCTGGGGAGAAATTGGGGATTAGGTGTCTTGCTCAGGGACACCACAACATGTGGGCATGACAGGGAGTCAAACCGCGACTTTCTGGTCCCAGGTTGGCTGCCGTACCTCTACACCATCTTGGCCCCAATCTAAAGGATACCCTCAAGAAGCTGGCTCCATGGTTCATTGGCCCTTTTCCCATTGTGAAAATTATCAACCCATCGGCAGTCAGGCTGCCGTTACCCACTTCTATACATATTCACCCAACCTTCTATGTGTCCTAAGTTAAGCCTGTTGCTGAGAGTCCTTTGTACCCACCAGCCAAACTCCGAGTCCTAAGAAGAAAATGGATGGATGTAAATCCTTTTTACACACACATTCTTATCTACACATACGCAAAACACAAATTTATTTTACAAAGTTGCAACTCCTAATTCACAACTACACAGGCTGATTTACAAGCAAAAACTATTTATGATTGGAATTAGTTCCCATAGATCAGAAGCTGAAATGTTTGTGGACCCATTGTTGTAAATGCATGTGCAGGGTGCTAGCCCATGTGTAACAAAAGAGAAAATATGTTTGTTTGTTTTTTTTCACCTGAAAGTCTCGCTGTCCATCCCCTCATTGGTGAGCAGGTTGTTCTGGAGATACAGTTCTCTCAGGTTTCGCAAGTTATCTAAGGCTCCAGCTGGAATTTTCTCCAACTTGTTACTCTGCATCAGAAAGAAAAACAAAAGTCATGATTATTATTTTGTTTTCAGGAATAAACATTGGCAAAACTGCTACCAATGCAGCTGCACACTTAAGCAGAAAGATGCTATGGTGTGTAGTTATGTGTTTGACTCTTAAGCGACCTTTAAATGAAGGCGGTAAAGACTGGAGGGCAGGTTGCTGGGAACAATCCGCAGAAAGTTGCTGGACATGGTGAGAATCTCCAAGTTGTTCGAGCCATTTAACATGTGATCAGGAAGTCCGGCATCACTCAACTTATTGTTGTGGAGGTACACAGACCTGGAAGTCCCGACACAAATGAGACCATAAACATAACTCAAACAAACAGAGATAAAGTCACACAAGTGCACAAGTTCATACCTTAATTTTGGTTTATGGCCAAATGTGTATGGGTAGATTCTTGTAAGCTGATTGGCAGCAAGATCAGTACTAACCAAAGAGGGTGGCAAGACCTTTGGCGCTGAAGTAAGCTAAAAGCACAATAAAAGAAACAGAATACAATTTGAAATGCACAGTACACAGAGACAAAGGCCCCAAGTTTTGGATTCATGTCCTGTAGGCTGTAGTTTGAACTGTTTGGCCTTGCTGGCCATTGTTACGTTTGAAAAAAGTCAAGAAGTGTGAACTATAATAACTATGGAGCACAGGGGTGGAAGCATCATGTTGTGGTGGTGTTTTGCAGCAAGAGGGACAGGTGCTCTTCACAAAATAGATGGCTTCCTGAGGAAATAAATACTGATGCAACTGCTCAAGGCCCAGAGAGTTAAAGTTTGACTTTAACAGTTGTGCAAAGAACAGTGCAGTTGTTATCATTATTTAAGTTTCATGATGTGGATAAGAACTGGATTTTTTAATGTCCATCCATCCATCCATCCATCCATTATCTTTACCCGTTTATTCCATTTTGGGTCACATGGGTCGCCGGTGCCCATGTCCAGCAATCACCCTGGACGGGTCGCAAGTCCATCACAGGGCCACATAGAGACAAACGAGACAAACAACCATTCACTCTCTCACTCACACCTAGGGACAATTTAGAGTTACCAATCAGCCTAACATGCATGTTTTTGGTCTGTGGGAGGAAACCGGAGCACCCGGAGAAAACCCACGCATGCACGGAGAGAACATGCAAACTCCACCTAGAAAGGCCCCTGGACCGGGGTTTGAACCAAGGACCTGCTCGCTGAGAGGCAGCAGCTCTACCAGTTGCGCCACCGTGCTGCCCGATTTTTTAATGTAAAGCAGAGAATATATTATTTTATGTCGTTAAAAAGAGTATTGTGGTCATGCAATAAATAGTACAGCTGTGTGCTAATTTGCAAGTTTGCTGAAATAAACATCTGAGCTTATAAAGTAACAATATTTGATTGTAATAGTGTAAGAATATCAAATCTATCTGTGTGATTCCATTTTTTTCCCTCTGCTTTTTTTTCTCTTGTAGCAGGTTGGCACCAATGAGCAGCAGCTGGGACTGATCTTGGAAATGAGCTCCAGGAGTATGTATGACTGCTGAAGTGATCCTTCCAATGCTGGAACATTACATACCAACCAGTATAGTGACAACTTATGTGTTTCCTGAAAACTAAATTAATACTTACCACATTATTCCTCTGTGTCCTCCTGGTTCCTGTTTCTGTGAGGTTCTGATCCTGGACCTACCTGTGTACCTCCTGTATCCCCAAGCTGAACTGGACCTTAGAGATCCTGTTACCACCCACCACCCATCTACCTACCTGCTAACCAGAGAATCTTCTACTTATCTGGACTCTGCCCCCCTCCTCACTGAGTTGACGGATTCGAATGAGATTGTAAGAAGAATCATTCATATCTAATTTAGACCCAACATAGCTGTAAGCCTTACTTACAAGTCCTTTTCCTTTTCAGATTTTCTCCATACCTCTTGTGCATACACTGGAAAAAGTTTTGCACAGAGTTGTTCATTCAAGCTAAAAAC
>NC_056500.1:24986231-25005108 GCF_014905685.2 Nematolebias whitei
GTTAGAAGACATACAGGATTGATACCAAAATGTTGTGTTCATTTTTAATGGAAAAGTATTGAACAGTGTGCATTATTGGGGAGTATCAGTTGACAATGGTTAGACACAAACAAATGTATCTCCAAATCTGTGAAACTGACTGAATTTTAACCGTCTGTGTTTGTTAAGGTCATTCAGCCGTGGCAGCCATCTTGGATCATGTTGACTCCAAAAGATAATCACTTGTAGATGTGTATCAATGATTACTTTCTGGGAATATGATCAGAAATCTGTTCTTTGGTTCATGACAAATTGAACTAATGCTACAGACAAAGAACGAGACACACGTCACACACACACACATACAGAGAGAGAGAGAGAGAGAGAGAAACCCAAGCAAAACCATTACACCCTTTCATTTTTGTCTGCTAATCAAAATTCAGAGGAATGGTACTAAAATGTTTATGTATGACATAACTTCCAGTTTGGCATCTTGATTTTAAATTGCTTTCACAAGAACTTAAAAGTCTGCAGTTTGTTATGTTATTATTTTTTCAAGGAGAAATGTTTGAACACATTTCAAAAGTTCTTTCTAAAGCCAAGGTTTCTGAAGTTTCAACAACTCCATAAGGTTCAAGTTCACTTTTAAAATGTTCTCATCAAATGAAATTATTTATATTAATTCTGATATCCCCAACCAGCACCATCTCCTTCTTGGATATGACTATTTGCTGTGATCAAACCCATGTTGTTATGGGAGTGGCTGAACCAGTCAATCGCTGACAGAAAGCAGGGGGAAACCTGTAATTCCCCTGCCCCTGACAGATGCTTTCTAAAGATATTTCTTTTAAAACTAGATTCCTCTTGAACTGAAACAACTCAGTCGACTAAACTTAGGAAATATTCTTTAAATAATTTTGGTTCTCCTTTGAGCCCTTGGTTTCTGCTTTGTGCATTGTTCCCTGTGTTTACCATCGGAGGTGAGCCAGTTGTTCTGAAGGTTGAGGGTTTCAAGCTGATGCAGATGAGAAATGTGCTCCACTGTTATTTTTCTGATCTTGTTGTTCTAGAAGAAGAGAACAAACACATGGTAAATACATGGACATGTTAAAGATCATTGTGGATGTCAGGGGGGAATTCCAGAAAGCAGCTAGTCCACCGGTGTTTAGGAAAACACTGTTTTCAGTTCCAAACAGAAAGTTAAGTGAAACTCAGAGTGCTGGGTTTCTGCCGATGCAGATGTTGGACATAAAGTGCTCATTTTTATCAGCTCGTCAAAAGGCAGATGTGTTGTGGTACAGTCTCTGCATGTACGTAAACTTTCTCTTGTCCTGCCCATAACTTCTGATCAGCCCAAAATAATTTAATATAACTTTATACACATTTACACCAAGGTCACAGATAGAGGTCAAATGTTATACAAGGTCTTTGCTTGTCCAAATCATTGCTGTACAATAGTTTGACGACGTGCTTATAATGTGGTATATGGGTGCTCTTGTTAGTCGTCTGCCGGAATCTGACGCAGAGTTTCTACATATAACCAGACATCAGGAGTGGATTTACCACCTACACTGGATTTTCTCTCATTCTCAGACTTTCTGTATTTGTTTGAACTGTATATGTTTTCATCACATTCACTCGTTTATCTCAGTAACATCCTCTGTCTGAACACTTCCAATAAATCTCCTCGTGCCTGAGCTCTCAGCAACGTCTGTTCATCACGCTGAAAAAATGTCCACAATTACCACCAAATAAAAATAAATGTCACATGCAGTTTTTTTTTTTTTAATTGCCAACAAGACTACAAAAGCAGCAGTTAGCTTAAAAAAACTAAATTCAACAATGAAGCTTTCATTCACTCTACCAGGTGTTCCAGTAAAATAACTTTTGGCTCCACTTTCCTACTTTTACAGCCCAAATACAGAATTTCCTTTTTTGTTTTTAATACTCCAACAGAGACTAATAAAACAGTAAAACTAAAATGACTCTGCTATAAAACATCTAATGTAGACTTCTTTACAAACTCATAAATAACAGTAACGTTACAAGAATAAACTGTGATTCAAAGTGTTTTTTGTAACACAAATAGTTGACTATAAAAGCAGTTTGTGGTTTTAGAATCTGATTTTACAGACACATCTACCTGAAAACATGTTTTTTCTGCAGCCAATATCAACTATTTGACTAATGGGTTTATTCAGAGGAATGTGGTCCATTTAATTTATTTGGTTACTAAAATGAATACTAAATTTTATTATTATTATTATTTTTAAAAACAGACCTGATGAATTATAGCTCTGGGACTAAAGAGCTTTGCTGAACTGTGACATAATCAAGTGCACCTCTGTTCAAACTGTGCGGCATCTTCAGTGAACATTTTTTCATAACTTGCCCAATTCTGGACTTTTTGTTGTCGTTGTTGTTTTTGTTTGTTGTTGTCATGGTGATTTGTGTTATCGACGCTCTATCGATGATGGCCTTGTATTGCACATGTGCACGCTCTCTCAGAGTATGTTAAAGCTCCTTTCTGGAATACCTCCTGGTTGCATAGCTCGTGTGTGAAGGACCTGAAGGGAAAGCTGCATGGTTTTTTCAGACAGCTCCTCTGGGAACTCTGTGAGGTCCACTCCCGCACAGTCCACTGCTTCCTCTGTGCAGCTGCAGTCCAAAGGACATTCAATCTCTGTTGCTGTTGCGTTGTCGCCATCCTTTCCCATCTCGATTTCCTGTTCTTCCTCTGGTTTGACTGGAGTCTGGCAGTTCACCAACACCAAGGCCAAGAGCATCACACTCAGGGCATGCAGGATGGAAGGCTTTAGAAGGTCCATGTCCACTGTTGATATGTCCTACTGGACAAGCACATAAGACAAGTTAGACATGGAGGAGACCTTCAGAATCAACAGATGTAGCCATATGTACATAAAAGTATAATTTTGTCAACAAACTCTCAAAGCTCAGTTTATTTTTTATATTATTTGTTGAGAATTAATTTCAGCTACCCCTTTACCAAATGCTCCAAAAACAACTCAGGTGTAGCTTTCTGCGAGATTTACTCCAATCTGACCAGTGGTTCATGAAATATTTTATTAACAGACAACAGTTAACAAGATTAGCTAATGGCAAAGTTTTAGAAGCAGATGGTAATGCAATATGAGTTAGTGCTCAAACTATTTGCAGGAGCTGCTTACTAATATACTAAATTTAATTCATTATCTGTAAAATGTCTCAAGGTAAAGCTAATTTTGTTTTTGCCTAGTTTGATTAGTTGCGGCAACCATCTTGAATAGGTTGTAGAGGTACATTCAGTGATTTATTTATTTTTTTTATCAGTGTTTCATTAAAATCCATTCACTGATTTATGACAAATTTTGCAAATGCTACAGACAAACCAACACACAAACACTGGTAAGGAAAAACAACAACAACCTTATCACCCTTATCTACAGGTGATAAAAATAGAAAACATTAAAATCAATGAGATGAAACCAACCTTCTACAATGGCCAAATAGGCGTTCCGCAAAGTTCCATTCAAGGACCCTCTATGTTTCTGCTTGTATGTTAATAAATTACCTGAACAGTGTAGGAACGTTTGATGCCATCGTTTGCAGACGATGCAATATTTTATGCATCTGCATCGACTCTGACAGGATGCAGAGCAACAAACAGGCAAATAGAGGGAGGGTCTAAACAAATTGTTTCCAACTGCACCAAAACAATCTCAAGGTGTTTTATAATCAGATGTCAATTATTTGTATGATTTCACTGCTCTCACTGATCATAAAGAAATCCAAAAAGTTTACTTTAGATGTAGCTTTTCTTGAAGGAATGCACATCGCTCACCATCTGTATGCCAGAAGTGTAGACCCAGATCATATTTTGTGAGAAATAACAAAATATGTGTTGTGTACAACTCTCAGCTACGACCACATCAAATTTTAGCACAGTTTCTGTAAAACTGACAGTTATAGTCATTTTTACATTTCGTAAGGTCAGCTGGCTGTGTTAGCCATGTTGACTTTGAGTGACCACTATCAGATGTAGATGTGCATCCAGTAATGACTTTCTAAATGTGTCACTGAGATACAAATATATAAATGTAAAAAATATGCTCAATATAAGAGTCCCCACATCAACACACCTAAATACAACTAGGAAAAGAAGCACAGCTGCTTGGAGAAGACTTAATGATCATTAACTGGAAGCAAAATATCCAAAAAATATTTGTAAACAAAAGCAGCGACATTGTTCATATAAAAACAATAATTTTATCTCTCCTTAAAAAAGACAACGGCAGAAGAAACAGGTCTCTCTTGTAAATGAGTCCCCGAGGCTCAGTGAGACTAACCTGTATAAATAAAGGTTGAATGAATGAAGGACGATGTTTTGACCTGCGTCTGTGTGTGTGTGTTTTTGTGTTTGTTTGTTACAAAAATATTTTGTGAACAACTGGACAGATTTTAATGAAACATTAATAAGTACTTCTTGTCACATTTGTAGATAAGTTGGACCCAAGAATGGAAGCAAGCACATGGTGAAGCTGGGGAACCAAGAACTGGGACTGATGAGAGAAATGGCTGCAGCTGTACCAGAGAAATAGGGAGCAGGTGTAAATGGGCGTGGCAGTCTGACTGGAAAAGTACTGAGGAACAAAAACTGAACACAAAGGGACAGAACAATGAACCAAAGAAACAGAAGAAGAAGAAAAATGCAAAACAGTAAACATAAAATCTTTCACAAAACAACTACAAAACAGACTGAGACACATCTAGAGCTGGTAAATATTTGGTTTACCCAGTCCAAGATGTTAGACCAATATTTGATATGGGAACGGTCAAGACAATAAAGTTCACACTTGACGGCTTGATAGCTCTTTTTTTCCCTATCACTGTGAAAAATGGTGTCTTTGTTGAGAGTTTAATATCGGTATTGGTCAAAAAGAAGACTAAAGAACATAAGTTCATCTTTTTTTACAAATGCAAAGTGTGAAACCAAAAAAAAAAAAAAAGTCCATTAACGTTCTCCTCTAATTATGAGATACGAAGAGGATCTCCCAACCCAAACATCTAAAAAAACACCAATTTAAAATATTTTTCTGCAAAACCTTAGAAATAAATTTGGAAAACAACCACCTAAGAGAACACACCTAAGTAAGACATCCAGGGTGCAGCATGCAGACCTCTCAGTAAAAGCTCTTATTGCACAGCTCTAGAGAAAAAAGCAACATCAAAGCATGTCAGCATGCAGAAGTCAGAGAGAAGTTTAAAGCACAGTCAACAGCAGTCTCATCCTAGTCCTGGTACTTTACAGGTTTGAAGTAAAAGCAACTCTTACATGTAGAGATGCTTTACACTTCTGTGTTTCAAAGCTCTTCTGAGTGCAGCAGAGCTTGTTTGTTGACTTGGCAGCACTGCTCAACTGGCTGAACTCTCCAACACATACCAGAACTGTCATGCACAGATGAATCACACTGACACTGGAAACTGAGCTTGAGCCCACTCAGAAATCGCGCAGCAGTGAAGTTTGCAAAAAGCAACATTCAGGTGTACTTTACCTCCTTTTTGCTGAGAAGCACTGAAGTGTGAGCGGTCCCGCCACAGGCTGTCCCATAGCAGGCGAGAAGGCACACAGCAGCACCAGACCCCCTCCAGATGTGGAGTGGAAGAGGGAAGGTTACCAAGAAGAAAGGCAGGAAAGAGTGAAAAGGAAGAGAGTTAGGAGGAGGGTAAGCTCTGCCCTGACTGAGAGCCAAAAACACAAATTCTTTCTGCTTTTCTCACATTTTTGGTCCTTTTGCCACGTGTTTTCTTATTGTTTCAAACACAAATCATAGTTAATCAGAACAAACATGTTGTGATATGTTTCTCCAAGTTTCCTTTGGGATTGTTATGTTTTTTCTTTTATAATTTAAAAAGCAATTATAGCATGGAAAAGCTCACTTTAGACAAACAAGCTGCTCAAAAGTAGCTTCCAGGTAAGCTTAGATAATAGTGGAGCTATTTTCTGGAGAAAAAAATTCACTTTTGTTCATAATTCGTCACCTTTTTCAGAAATGAATATTTTCTTCCTTTTTTTTAGACGTGTGGAGATTAGCTGTCCAATACTAAATGAAAAGGCGCAGCCTGCCAAAAGAGAGGCAACAGGATGTGATCTAATATTCAATGTGTTTCTGGATTGTATTTTATTCCTTTAAGTCCCGGGAACAACGGTAGACCAGCTGCTGTAGTTAAAATGTCCAAAAACCTCAGTAAGCTGGATTATAAAGCCTATTTTTAGGCTTTCTGTGCTTTTTATTGTTGTTTGCTTTTGCCTTTGATGTAAAATGATTTTTACGTGAGCATCACAGTTTGTGTTTTTGCTGTTAGACAAAGATGTCTTTAATTTCTTGAAGTCGTCTTCTTGAAGTCAAAAGCCACTTCACGGGTGTGATCAGTGGAACCATCAGGATCTGTCAAGACAGGAAAGGAGTTGTTTGCAGGAAATGTCATTTGAGCAGGTGTTGCTGCTCCTAACATGTACTGAACACCTGAATCTTCAGCTTACAGTCAGAATGAGCTGAAACAAAAAATGTAAAAAGCCTTGAAAGTAAAAGAAAAGTTTGGGACAGATCCAGACTGTATGCAAGAGTGTAGCTGGAGTTTGTTTACAACAACTACATGTGGGGTCCAGGTTGGCTTTGATCTTGGACAACTTGTCCTAGGACCAGTGCAGCCGGTGCACTACCTTGAATTGAATTACAGCATTTCTCAGACAGATTGACGATGAATAAATGTACTTAATGATCTTTTGCCAGATTGAGTCTGATATGGATTCCTCCAAGTCCATTTCCCATTTCAGTTTAAGAGAGACTAGACTGGTCTCATGGTATGAACTGAGCAGTGTATAGATATTGCTGAGGGCCCCCTTGGTATCAGACCTGCATTCTAAACTCTTAACCGCAAAATGTTTAGTGTGGTACAAAAGAAAACAATCAGAGTTAGAACTCACAAAGTGCCTCACTTGCAAAGATCTAAAAAAAACCTGTGATTTGTGAATATTAAACTTCTGTACCAGCTGCTCAAAAGAGGCAAAATTATCATCAACATAGAGCTCATACAGTGAGTAAATTCCCCTCAAGACCCAGGTGTCGAAAGCTGTATCAGATACTGAGGGAGTAAACCTGATTATTTGACACAGGTGCCACAAACAGTAACTCTGTAGAGTTAAATGCTCTCCTGAACTGGTTCCAGATCGTAAATGTCCAGATCACAATTGGGATACAAGTGTATGTTGATACTGATTGTTTAAAAGGCAACTGAGAGCAGATTAACATGAAGGGGGAACTGGATCTAACTGAGGTCTTCTCCAATGCCACCCAACTGGGAGAAGTATCCTTACCCAACCAGAACAATAGAGCTCTGATATTGGCTTCCCAGTAATAGAGTACGGATCGCTATCTAACAATGTCCTGCTTAAGGTTAGCCATGAGAGGTAGATAATTAGTTTTATAGACATTCTTATGATCTCCTGTTACCCAAATGCCAAGGTATCTACATTTTCTTAAATTAATTTTAAAAAGTACAGTGTCTAAAATGTTCTTTACTATCGAAGTCACAGGCATCTGCTCGCTCTTTTAAAGATTAACCTTATAGCTAGATTTTTTCCTGAATTTTTGAAGCAAAACAAGTAATTCAGGAATGCTAGTAAGAGGATCTGATATATATAAAAGCATGTCATTGGCATATAAAGAAACTTTGTGCTCTGTGCCCAATCAGTTTATCCCTTTAATGATGGAGTTTTGCCATAAAGCTACAGCTAGTGGTTCTATCGCTAACACAAATAGAAATGGTGAGAGCTTCTCACACCTAGATATAGAAACACATCAAAATGGAAGTCGGCATGTTGCTTCCCCCCCATCCAATGACATTAAACAACACACAAGTAGATTGTGTTCATTAATTAAGAGACCGCTGAAGGCAGTTATTAGAGTAAAAGGTGCTGAAGACAAATGCACGCTGCACTTTCAGATTTTTATTCTAAAGCATTTTTGGAAACTACGTATCATTTTCAACTTCACATTTATGAACAATTCTGTTTGGCTGCTGCTGTCCTGTTACTTGTTTACCTAAATAAATGATCTTGTGCTTCATAAGAATGAAGGATGGCCTCTGTAAACCCCGCCCCTCATGTGGTTTCCATGGTGAATCAAGGTAACGTGACTCCATTACTGATGGCTTTTTATTGTACTTGGGCACTTACGGTACTTAACTCAAAGATAAGATAACTAATTTATTGAACACATGGAAATCAGACGTTCTGCAACTCGAGGTCAACTCAAGCTTTACAGATTGACTCAGAGGTTGTTGAACCTTCTTTTCATTAAATGCAAGTTCCTCGGCTTCAGATCAGTCATTAACTATATGCATTTTGTGATGCATTCAAGATACAAATCAAACCTGGTACTTCATACAGTTTGTCACCTGATATCAAAACTTGCTTATAATTATCCATTGAAAGTTCTTCTTGATTTTCTTGTTTATAAACATCTGCTCATGTGCATGTGTTTCAATTGTAACCTTGAAACCAGAGATATTTACGAGACGTTGCAGTTAACCCTGTTATATAATCTAAAACACATAGAACAGCTTATCACTGACCTTCAAACTTTCAAAAAAGCAAAATGGGTCGACTTCTGTGTGTGTTAGCAGACTGTGCAATTCCAGCTGCAGCAGTTAGGTTTTAGGAAGAAAGGCTGCCATGTGTAGTCTAAAAACAAACAGTTTGAAAATTAATAATTTCTTTTTAGGTCCTATTTTTTTTTTTGCTTATGAGCTTAGAAAAACTGTTATGGTCATAAATGCAAAAGAGTCCAGATTTGTTATTTATTCTCATTCAGCACAACGTCAAAATTCAACTCTAACCTACATAGATTGTTCCTTCCTGCCCACAGCCATCAGCAACAACTCTTTAATGAAACCAGAATGATGAGTTACAACAACATTTAATTTTTCTTTGGCATTAATAAAGGTTTTTTTTTTATTGAATTGATTGCTACAGTCAAATGGATGTCCAAGAACTTGATGTCACGGGTCATAAAAGTGATTCTTACATTTAACTTGGAGGTTTTTCATTTAAGTCTGCATCAACATTTTAATAAATTACATTAATGCTGGATGGTGCTTTTGTGTTTTGACGCTTTATTGCAGTCAGGAATAAAGATGGATGAAAGGACCACAGAGGAAGACCCATGCCTTCTGAGCTGCTGTTTTCACACAGAAGAAAACAATCTGAGCTGGGTTTATATAATCAATTCCTTTCCCAACCTGAAAAAACAAAAACCCTGCTGTACATGCTCTCATTATTAGTCATGGTTTTATTTTGCAGTGTTTTTCCCCTACAAGGGTTCAATTCACTGCTATGTTTTTAAGAACTTTCCACATTCCCGGTCAAGCAGAACACTTTCCTACTACAAAAGACTTCCCATCAGTAGATCCACGTGACAGCCATGTTTTCTGTCATTCTGCAACGAACCACTCAGAACTGAAGGGAACACGGGATGGATCGGGTCTCTTTAGATCTTGGATTGATTTTCTAGAAAATATTGAAAACATTACTCTTTTTTTAAAGGAAGCCTAAAAATATTAATGTCTTGCACCGGCTGCTCTCAAGCAGCTACTCGTCAAATAGATGAAAACCTTCAGAGTCGAGTTTTTCCTTGTTTCGTGTCAGGATCTGTGTTTTGTTGTGAATTCTCAGTGAGTCCTATTTAGTTTTTCTCCCTCCTGTATATATTTAGTTATCACCAGTGTTTTCCCACTCACTTGGTTTCTGATCCTGCCCCTCCCGCTCTCACCTGGTCCTCACTGTCATTCCCCAGGTGCATGTCATCGTCCATAGTTAGTGTAAATTTAAAACCCTGTGGAATGAGCTTCATCTGCCAGTCATGCTCTGTACCCGTTTCTCCCCGAGTTCGCTACTTTTGTAAGTTGGCTGCCACGTCAGCTCTGTGTTTTTGATTATTTAAATACATGTTTCTTGTTTTTTATCCTCGGGTTCCTCATCTGCATCTGGGTTCAACACCTCAGAGCCTGATATTTCGTTGCATGGACAGATGTTTGTTTTGTGAATGCTTGTTGCTACTCCAATATCTCATCTGCCTGCTTGCTCCATTGCAAACTCAGCTTGTATACAGTGCAATCATCTTGCAGCAGATAATTGTGACCCAGCAGAGGCACAGAGAGAGATGAATCACTAATGCCTTACTCTGATTTATTTAGGTCAGGGTCACAGTGACATCAGAGCAGGAGGGTACGTCAGGAACATCATTTTACACCTGCTTAATCTAAAAACATTGCAGCATTTTAAATTCTGCTCTGCTGATTAAGTATTGCACTTCCTCATATGCAGAAGGCTGTCCAAGTGTATAAACAGAAAAGTACAAACAAACAAACAGAAATTAGCTGCTGAATAAACTCCATTCCACTTCTTTTATGAAACTGTAATAACTATAATAGATATTCAACAACTGGATTCTGCATAAAAAGTGTGTAAAATGCAGGAAAATTGAAATATTGTCACCTGCCACTGTTAGACAAATATATATATATATTTACTTGTGTATTTGTGTGATTGTCTGTTAGCAAAATGTTTCATTAACAACTAAACAAATTTTAATGAAACTTGCACAAAGTAATTATTGGACATTCATCTGTAACTACTGATTTCTGTTGGAGCAGAAGTGGGCGATACAGTAGTCCCTCGAAACTTCGTGGTTCAACTTTCACAGACTCACTCTTTCGCGGGTTTTCAACGTAAGATTGTACACGACACGCAATTGGTGATGGGAAAGACAGACCCCACCAACTCCCCCTCCTTTCTCTTTCTATGCTGTGACAGACAGCCTCAGAAAGAGAAAGGAGGGGGTGGGGTCTGTTTTTCCCCATCACTACTGCTCAGGGAGTGGGGATGAACACATCAAATGAACAAATGTAGAATATCGGAGAAAATGTTTAGGTGGGAAAATAAGAGTGAATCAGTTTTTAAAAAAGAGAGAGCGGCAGAACGCGGCTCACTCAGGTATAAGACAAACACACACACACACACACACCGACCCCCTCCTTTCTCTTTCTGAGGCTATCGGTCACAACAGAGAAAGAGAAAGGAGGGGGTGGGTTCTGTCTTCCCCCATTATGTCCCAGTGACACAACAGTCAGGCGCACAACAGACAACCTCGGAAAAAGAAAGGAGCGGGCAGAGGGGGTCTGTCTTATACTGTACCTGAATGAGCCGCACAAGCGGCATGGATTGTTTATTTAAAATAATCAAGCAAGAACATTGTTAAGAACATTGCAAGAATGTGGGAAGGGTTTATAAAGCCTTAAAATATATGTAAATACTAAAATAAATATAACGTCCCTACTTTGCAGATTGCTGGAGTGTCTGGAACATAACCCCCGCAATAAGTGAGGGACTACTGGTACATCACACTAAACATTCAATGTCGAATGGATGTGCAGATCATGTCTATATTGAGTCCGTCGGTCAAAGACCAATTATGGACATCTCCATGACATGCAAACAAGGTCCACTATGGATGGCTTACCATGACCTCGCTTGTACGTCAATATAGAGTCTAATGTTTGAACATCAGACTTGGAGGTCATATAGACATCCAAGACAGGTGTGCCATTGTCTGACGGACAAAATTGGCCTTTGGACAGTTTGCATCCAGCCCCCAAATTCTTATTTAAGAAGCAAATAACTTTGGAAAAAAGTTGATGATAACCTGCTAACATTGAAACTTGAAGTTTAAAATAAACATCTTTGACAAATACATTAAAAATAAAAATAAAAACATTAGATTAAAACAGGCTAAAACATTTAAGGTTTTTGTGTGTACAGATCAAGACTGAACTTTAAAGACTAGGTAAACTTTTTATTGTCACAAGAGCCTGTTTACAGAAAGTATGTCTTAAATTGCTAAAGAGTGTAAATGTGGAGACATATTTGGTATCAAGCATGTAAACTATGCTACAACAATAAAAGACTTAAAACAAGTCCTCCAGGTTATGCACCTCACACAAATTCTATTTTCCAGCTGTCTCTGTGACCCTTGGATTGCTTTAATTATCTTGATTTGGTCCTTTGGGAAAAATGTTGCCCATCCCTGCTTTGGAGCCAACAAGATTCAAAATGGCCACTACACTCACATGACACAAAAACGCTGCCAGTTGTACAGATATTGGGGTGAATTTTGGTGTATTGAGCATGATTTACAGCACATGTTCTGAGGGGAACATCTTAATGTCTCGTGAGATCATGAACGTTATGCTCGAGGTTCAATGTGAACATGAGATGATTTCAGTCTCAAACTCCATGTGTTCCTTCATAGACTCTAGGCTTTTCTATGAACTGAAAATCAATCAATCAATCAGTCAGTTAGTCTGTCTGTCCATGTTGTGAGCATGATAACTTGAAAAATAAGTGAGATACTGATTTCCATTTTGCTGTGGGGCTACATCTAGCTGTAAGAAAGGTTCTTGTCAAAAATTGAGTTGCCACGCCAAAATCCAAGATGGCTGCCACCAAATTTTATATATACAGGTATATATAATTTGGGAAAACTATGCTATTGCCCCCTGGCTCCTCCATCACTCCTGGTGATGGATAAAACTGCTCCGTCCTCTCCAGAATCTATCACTTTGCGTCGCCTCGGGAGATAAAATAAAACCTCTCTCTGTTCTCCACAGCGTAACTCCTACATACTTGAACATCTTGCACTAAAGACATTAACGTTTACTTACATTCAAAACTTCCCCAAAACTACATTCACTGTTCAAATCCCTCGTGACAGGGGACATCGGCATACTGCTTGTTTACCCTTAACGTCTGTAAAAAAGTTTAATTTTTTTTTTGGCTTTGTTGCCTAAAACTCCTCAAAATGTTTTGCCTCATTTCAAACGACAGCGGTTCCTCCGAGGTCTAGTCTGGGCCACTTTCAGCACTTTTGGCTCACTTACAGCCCTGGCAAGTGTCCCACAGGCCAGATGTGGCCCTAATATCATAAGCCAGTCTTGACATGGATCACAATGTTTTGAAGAGCCGGATGAGACACAAAGGAAATGTGGAGTTTGCTCCGTGTCACATGGATACACAGCAGAGTTTCAGCAGTTGTTCAGGCCCAAACGTGAGTCAAAGGTTTACAATTCCGTAGGTGGGAACTGAGATCATCATTCTGACAGTGAAATCATTTTGTATACTGGATATAGATCCAACATTGTCGAGGGGCGAGTGACTACAAGCAGGTCAGGTAGCACCATAAATCTCAGAGTAAAGACTTAGTGGTTTGCTATTATCTTGCTGAAATAAGCAAAGCTTTCCTTAACAACGATCACATATTTACAGGCAGTTTGGTTTTCCACTTCGCCTCAGTCTACCTCAGACGAGCTTGGTCAGAAGATGGAGGTCACTGAAAAAACTTCTTTTGATTGCTCAAACTGTTGGATCAATGTTTAGCAGCACGGTGTACCGTTTTTAAACTATGAATGGTTTTGTTTTTAATTGATGCTCGTTTTATATCAAATTTTGTTGCTTCTGGTGCAGCATTTTAAATGTATTATTAATATCCCAACTAAAATGATTAAGTATTTTTAAAAAGGAACTTATTATAGGTTAGAATTCACTGCTTTGTTTTGATTTATATTTTACTAAATGTGTATTTTCTCTCTTGTAGTTTGTCACAAAGAAATATTTTAGGTTTTTCTATCAGATGCATGCAGCCCGGGTCTTCTTTGCTGGATGGGACCACATATTGATCTAAAACCTGTATTTACAGTCTTGTTCTAAATTAATGGTAATTTTCCAAATGTTAAAGCTTTTCTTGCCAGTAATGCTAATGCACCCCCACACCAGAGAGACCAGCTTTACATGGCAGCTGTGGTTTCCAGAAATCACTTCAAATTTGGATCCGTCTGACCGCAGAACAGTTCTGGACTTCACCTCAGTCCATTTTAAATAAGCTCTGGACCAGAGAGAGGTTTTGGATGGTGTTCACATCTGGCTTCTTCGTTGTCTGATAGAGCTTTAAGCAGCATCTGTAGATGAACTGTGTTAACAGAACCAGACCTGGTTTTAACTCAGTGGCCACTGAGGGCCCAAAGATCACGATCCATCCAGCCTCGTTCTTTGAGCTCAGAGAGAGATTCTTGAAATCCTTTGATATGAATTTTTAGTTGATGGGATGTTCAAAGTCTTCTCAGTGAATCATGAATGAATCTTATCCGTGATCCCTTGTATGTGATAAACAGGTCTGACATCATAATGAGAGAACCGTCTCCATGACACGATGCTTGAACCACCACGCTTCACCGTCTCCAGTTCTGTGGCTCGAATTCAGCGTTTGGGCGTCGTCTGACAACCTGTCTGCGACCCGTGGGCTCAGAACAATCTTACTTTCAGCAGTCCACAAAATGTCTTTCCATTTCTTTTTAGGCCAGTTGATGTGTCCTTTGGCAAATGTTATCCTCTTCAGCACGTCTTTTTTTAACAGTGGGACTTTGCGGGGGCTTCTCGCCAATAGATTGGCTTCACACTGGCGTTTTCTAATTGTCACAGTACTCACCGTACTCTCTTTGATCAGCCTGGAGCGGATAATTCGCTGAGTTTTCGCCATTCTGACGATTCTTCAATCTGTTTGAATGGTAGTCTTTAGTTTTCTTCCATGTTTCTCTGGTTATGCTTTCCTTTTTAAAGCAGTGGAGATCATTTTAGCCGAGCAGCCTATGATTTTCTGCACTTATAGAGTTTTCCCTCTCCAGTCAATGTTTTAATTAAAGTACGCCGTTCTACTGAGCAATGCCGGGAACAACCCATTTTTGTCAGCTTTTCAGAGAAATGCACGTGCATGAGCTGGTTCATCCTTAAAGGCCACCTGATTGACACGTCTTCACAGAAAGAACGACCTCAGTAGTTGAAGTCCACACTGCTTTTATTTTGAACACAGCTCTTTCAATCAGATTCAGGAACAATATGATGAATGCTGGTTCTGTTGGGTTTCTGACTCTACTACACCTCCTAGTAAATTATTTTCTTTGTGGTAATACTACTTCTACCAAAAAACATTGACAGTCTAGTTGGACAGCTACTATTTCAAACACAAGTGTAGATGGAGTGTTTTGCAGTTCGGTGAACTTCTGCTCGTCTTTACTTCCAAGATTCAGCCTCTCTAAAGAAATATTTTTAGACCCAGTCCTCTTACTGGTCTGTTGCCAATTAACTAGTTGCAAATTGCTCCTTCAGCCATTTTTTTTTTTATCCCAACTTTCTTTAGATGTGTTGCTGCCGTAAAAACAAAATTACATTTTCTTAACTATAATTTCTTGGTGAATAAAATGGGAGTTTATGAGAATTTTATCGTTATTGATAACATTTTACACACCGTCCCAACTTTTCTGAATCAGGATTTCAAAATAAAGAGGCAGTGATCTTGTGATGTTTAAACGTATTCATATCAACCAATACAATAAACCCTGCAGTGTGACATCACAGCAAAACCCAGAAAACGCCAAGAGCTGCAGAGGAATCTAGGTTAAAGCCAGTTAAAAGATTTGCCTGTTAGCCATGCTCCGGCATGTGCAGCGTGGCGGCCGGGAATCAGGTCGACGCCGTGTCAGAAAACCACGAGTGAGATTTAAACCTCACAGGATCTGTTCAGGCTGCAGGACTGTCAGAAACAAGAGGCCTTTAAAGACTAAAGAAAAGAAAAGACAAGTCAAAGATAACAAAGATTAATTTACTTAGAAGACTAATTGTACAGCCAAAAAAAAACATAATATTATGCCAGTCATTAACATTTTAGGCAGCCAAAGTCAAAAACTGGTGAATCGGAGTCACTCAGGGAGGCACTTGTACTGCTGGGGTTATAAATGTGAAATTAGTTTTAATGCGTTCTCCTCTAAACATACTAGGGATTTCACATTCAATTAAATTTTTATTGTTATGGAAGTTTATTAAAATCTGGACATAAATGTTATTCGTGTCACAAAGTAGGGATCGCCTGTCCTAAGTGTGGACAGACGGGGACTCGGTTAGGAAACGAATGATCTGTCCATCTAGGTTATTGTCCAGTGGGACCGCTGCTCTGCCAGGAGAAGTGGTTCATGTCGAACACTTGCTTCTACACGTCCTGTGGTTGCACCGTTAGTTGGCGCTCCGCCGAGCGTCTCTTCTACAGTTTGGCTTTTCCCGGCTGCAGCTGCAGGTTTTGGAGCTTCATGGCCAGGCCCATGTTCCCCGTGATCTTCAGCTTGCCCTGGAAAAACGCCTGGGAATCAAGAGGGGATGGAGAGGGAATCAAAAATGTTATCAGAAAACCTTGGAATCAGAGGCAGAGTCGAGGGGGTGGGGGGGGTTGGTCAGTGTTACAGAGAACTATGTGCTGCTGGTTTTAAGAGTTACCGTGAGAGATTAAGTCAACCCGGTAGGAAAAGTGGGGCAACGGCAGCAAAGGCTTATGACATGTCAGGAAACCGTGTGGCACACATGCCAAAATAAACGAGCTGAAATCACTAAAACGAGCAGTGGATGTTGAGAAATGACCACTTTGACTCAGTGGACACAACTGAGGACGGTTTTATGACACAAAGAGGCAAAATGAAATGATCCACTTGTCTTTGTGTTGAAAAGTAACCAGAGATCCAGATTGATTTCCTGCAGCACAAACTCTGCAACGTTCACAAACAGAAAAGTGGAGGTAGTTTAAAAATTCTAGGTTTGAGCATTAAATGACAGAAGGTGCCACCTCTCTGGGATTCAAGAGATTCAAAACACTGCACAGGAAATCTCAGAGGAAAAGACCCTCACAAAGATCCTCCCCCAACATTTAGAGCCGCGATTAAACTGCAGCCTTTGATCAAATAATGAGTGTGTTTTGATGACATCATTTTAGAGTTATTTGATGGAAATCAGGCTTTCTGCAAGTTTGAGTTACTTTTTTTTTTTGAAGAACATTATGATTTTAATGTAGGACATGCAACTACAGTGTTGTTTCCTGAGAACATGCAGGGTGAACGCTTATTGCTGAAAGACTTCTGCTGAAAACGTTTCAGCTCCAAACGGTTAATGTGAGCTGAATTTGAACAGCTTAGGAAAATAAAAGCAGAGAAAAATGGCAGAAATAAGATGAAAAAGGCAGAGAGGGTGAAAAGATGAGGAAAAAGAACACTGAAATGAGCAGTAAAAGGTTTGAAGGAGGTGAAGAAGGCTTTAATTTTCAACTATTCTTGCATGAAAACATTCGGCTCATTCAGGACATTCCTGGGACTTCTGGTATCTGTGCACTTTTTACTCTATGAACTATTTAGCTTTGTCTGCCATGTTTTTCTCATTGAAAATGAATGGAGCTCTTCACCTCCTTCAAACCCTTTGAGCAGTTTATAACCTTTTACTGCTCACTTTAGCTTTTGTTGTTCAGATTTCATCAGCTAATTTGATGCTCCTTTCATCTTCTTTCTACCAATTTCATTTTTTCTTCTTTTCTAGCTACTTTTTAGGTATTTTTCTGCTAATTTTAGCTTTTTTTCTGCTTTTATGGCCTTTTGTTCTTCTTTCTAATAATTTCAACTGTTATGTTGCTTTTAGCCTCTCTGCCTATTTCAGCTTTTTCTACACATTTCAGCCTTTTTTTTTTACTTTTATTTTGTGCTTTCAGCAAATGTCAGCTATTCAAATTCAGCTCACTAACAGTTCAGTGATGAAACCTTTTCATCTTCTTCAGCAGCTTTCAGCATATTTCATTAATACGCATTCACGCTGCATTTTCACAGAAAGTGACACTTCTCTAGCTTATTCCCAGTTTTATTTGGGCAGTTTCAGTCCTCAATAAAAAGCCAAACACAGATCATGCGATGAACATGGTGCTTTATAAACAAAGAAGGAAATCCTTGAATACTCACGGTCTGTGGATTAATCTTCCCCGTCATCAAAGCCAACAGGTCCGTGTCTGACAAAGAGATGGTGCAATCTGCTTTCTTATCTGAAGGGTGGAGATCAACAGCACTTTAGGGTTAGACGTATGTCTTTAAGTTTAGACTAAATCTCTACCTCTTGTATTGATAACACAGGGGTTCCCAACCCTGGTCCTTGAGGAACACCATCCTGCAAATTTTTGTTGTTTCCTTGCTTTGACACACCTGATTTGAATCAATGGGTGACTAACAGGCTTCCGTAGAACTTGATGACGTAATTAAATCACTGAATCAGGTGTGTTGGAGCAGGAAAACTCCTCAAACATGCAAGATGGTGTTCCTCAAGGACCATTGTTGGGAACCACTGGTTTTCCCACCTTTGTCATTGTGAACACAGCCTTTGCCATTTTTTACATCCACCACCCACGTTGCCTCCTGTCCATCCGGGCCATCCTTTACTTTGAAGGCAAACACTCCTCCGATCTTTTTCACAAACTGCTCCCCTTCCTACAATAAAATACAGAAGAGGTTTTACATGTTGTGAACCAAACACTTCTGCACTGCATATGGCAAAACATGTCATATTTCTCAAGTGCTAGCCAGACATTTTAGAGACAAAAATAAGCAGTATTAAAAAATATATTTTCACTGACCATCTATATGTGGCAACACACGGCTCGAGGTCCAAAAACTAAATCTGTTGTGAGTTTTTGTACACTTGAGGTTAACTTTGAACAATTTTAGAACCTGGAAAAGATATTGATACATCCTGATACATAAAACCATAGAAATGAGTGGAACTGATTTTTCTCTTGACTTTACACAATATCACCCTGAAACTGCCACAAATGCATTTCTCTGGAAAAACTTCATCTGGTGTGAAAACACAACTAGAATAGATTTTCAAAGACAAGACAAAAAAAAATAATATATATATATATATATATATATATATATA
>NC_056500.1:25005208-25005957 GCF_014905685.2 Nematolebias whitei
ATATATATATATATATATATATATATATACATACACATATACACACACATATACACACTGGTATATTGCTCTGTATATATTGGTCTAATGTGCTTTTAAATTATTACCCTACAGCCTGTGTTTAAGTTGCTGAACAGACCCGTTGACAAATCCCACATCATCCCACTGAGTCCACAGACAGAACTGTCAGTGAGCCTGGGACCAATCTGACCCGACTGAGGTCACACGGAGGTAACTGCTCGAAAAGTCGTGGAAGAAACCATTTGTCTGATAAAGTCAGCATCAACTTGAACATATTGGTGTACCATGGACCGATCCAGATGTTTGCAACAGTTTTCAATCACTCAACTCTCAGACAGCACACCTCTATACATGAGATTAATATAAAATCATAACTTTGTAAACAAGCAATACGTCAATGTTCCCCCGTCACTGAGGGAATTGAAGAGTGAATGTTTGTAGTTTTGGAGAGGAGTGTTTTTCTGAAATGGACCTGAACAGGGAATGAAGTAAACATTAATGTTGTTAAAATCAGGTCTCTCTTGTAAATGAGTCCTCGAGGCTCAATGTCTAAAAAAAGGTTGAATGAAAAAAAAAGCAATATATTTCAAGTGTTTGGGGGGGGGGGGGGGTTTACACTGTGGAGAAGAACAGAGGGGGCTTTTATAGTTTCTTGTCCGAGGCAGCACAGCGACGGAGCATGGAGACATTTTACCCACCATCAGGTGCAATGCAGGAGCCTGGTTGGG
>NC_056500.1:25006057-25033795 GCF_014905685.2 Nematolebias whitei
GTTTGGGGGGGGGGGGGGGATAGAGGCCTTGACCTCATAGATTTATCTTGGTCCACCCCAATCATGGACAACACTTCAAACACATTAATATTTAATGAGTTAAATTTTAGATTTAGATTCAAATGTCCGGGGAGGTGGGGGCGCGGTGCAGGAGGGGCTGGGGTGATGGTGTATCAGTTCTGGTATTTACCCCAGCTGCAGTGTACTGGTCACATGCAAACAGATGTTTAATAATTTATTACATGTCATCACCTACATTGGGGTGTGTGTGTGGGGGGGGGGGGGGGGGGGGTCCTCCTTGGCTTGCTGCAGGTGAGCTTTCAGCTGCCGTTTCTCTCTGCTGCTCACACCCGAGCTCACCATGAAACAGACAGCAGGACCCGCCCTGCTCTGCTCTGATTGGCTCAGCTGTCTCTCTGCTTCTCTTTATTGGTTGAAAGCAGCGTCAGTGTGATTATTACATTAGATGGTTCTAACAAGACCCCTTTCATTTTACCCGTCATTACAGATGACGGAGGTTCGTCACGGCATCAAAGAACTTTAACTCATGTCTATTTCATTTGGTTGTCCACCAGACAACATCTGGTTGTCCTTGAAGAAAACAGGTCGTCTCGGGACAAATGGAAACTGCTCATGTGGACCCCTGCATACACTCACCTCCTGGAGCTTCTTGTTGATTTCCTGGAACACAGCATGCGCCTTGAAGCCCTCCAGTCCAGTACTAGCACTGGTGTTAATGGCTTTAATCCTTAACATAAACATAACAGTAATAAAAAGGTTAACAGAGACAAACTGATGAAAATCAAGCAGACGGTTCTCATTTATTATATTTGTAGTTATTCTTGTAGATGTCCCAGAGCTACGGTCTTCAATTTAGACTCGGGGAGGTCTGCCTTAAGAAATCTTTAATATAGAAATCTTGAACTGTCTTTGGGTGACAGATGTGCAGGTTTTCTTCACTCAGCATAATGTCTTTTCAGGCCTGTATCTCTCTGGGTGCCATCAGCTGAAACCACAGGCCAGACCTGGGATTTAAATACTAGAAAAGCTCTGTAGCGTAAAATAACTTATAAATTAAACAAAAGCTCTGCTGTGTAAAAGGAGGAACAAAAGAATGCCAGCATGTAAAAATACTGTATATAAAATGTTTTATTCTACTGAAATTTAGGAACAAATTTGGGTCCAGATAAAACTTTATTTGGTCCAGGATCTGGACCTTGGTCCAGCAGTTGGGAACCCTAAACTGTTTGTCCTTTTTCACATTTACTTGACAAAATTGTTCACAGAACTGAATTACTTTATGAACTAATTTTTCAGATTTTTTTTTTTTTTTTGCAGTAGTAGATTCTTGCACAAATGTATCTCTATGCTGCTACAATAAAAATGTAATTAATATATTTAAAGACAGTTGTTTAAATAAAGGAAAATAATGAAATTCTTAAATATAGCAACAAACTATGTTTTCACCGCATTTTACCAAGTATTTTAGCCTGAGAGTACGTGAAAATCTTGAATTATTCACTGTCACGCAGCAAACCTCCATTTATCCTTACCTCGGTGTCAGTATCTCCGGCATTTTGCTGTGAACTTTGGAGGACAAACAGTTCCGCTGCTTAAACAAACTAAAAAGAAGCTCGTCCTTTGCCAGCTGTCGGCTAACACCACTTCCGGGTTCTTTCTTCCGGGCGGCCTCCGCGGCCCTTCAGACTCGATGTGTGGATGTCAGAGCGCATCGAACGGGCTGCATATATTCATTGGACCTTTAAAGTGTGTTTTCGACTTTGCCAAAGGAAGATTCGTCTTTCTAAGGCAAAATAGTTTAAAAGACAGAATTAGACACTGTCAGTGGTTACCAAAGGGACGGAGGCGTGGGGCAGGGTGATGGCACGCATTCACAACATGATGGATGGAAACAGTAAAAGGCAGATCATATTTCTGATTTTAAAGCAGCCCCAAAACATCAGAGATAATGAGACAAATTTAATCAGTTGTGTAATGTTTTCATTGCTCTTTTATGTGAGGGTTAAACTGTCAGAAAGGTTTATATTCTTTAAAATGAACGGCACACAAATATTTTAACAGGAGGGGGGGTGATAATTCCGTGTGTGTTTGTTTGTTTATTAGCAAAATATCTCATAAAGCGCTGGACAGATTTTAATAGAACTTTCAGGCAGTGATCACCAGATGTGCATCTACAACTGGCTGACGTACACAACAATCTGATCCAAGATGGCCACAGCAGCTGATTTTAGCCAACAAACATAGATTCAATTATGTCATCGTATGTCAATCATTTTTAACCATGCTAAAGCTAAACTTCAAAACGTTACTCGGTTGAACCTTGAAAACAACATCATGCAACTGAGTGAGATCGTGCGATCTGTGCTCAGAGTATGTGTTGAGGATCACTCTCAGCTACTCCCACGCCACATTTCAGTTCACCTGTTAAACGGACTGAATTATAGACAGTTTAGTTTTGTTGCTTAGCTGTAGAAGCCATCTGGAAGATGACTGAATCAAGAGAATTTATTATAAATGTACCTCCATTGATCTCAGTTTAAACTCCAGGCAGTGTTGATGAGCTGGACTCTGACGTGGATCCATCGTGGCCGTTATAAACTGCAGCTGACAGGAAGCTGTAGCTCTGTGGAGAGAGCAGGTCAGCATTAAAGACCACAGAACATACCCCCAGACCTAACCCTAACCCACAGAACAACTCTCACATGAAACACACTTGTTTAAGAAGCGTATAGCTTTTAATAAACAGAAATATGAAATAAGATACTAATAAAGAAAAGCCAGTTTCACACAACATTCTAAACTTTTTTAAATGTTAACTTTTGATTTTACCTAGTGAAATTGTATAAATTATAGGGCAAGTGTTATTGACTCTAAAAGCTGCTGGGAGTTTGTTTTCTGTCTCTAAATGTTTGTCCCGTTGACATTAATAAATATTAATAAAGTTTTTTTTTTTTTTCTACATCTGCAGGATTCTGAACTAATAAAAAGTTTCAAAACTAAATAAAGTTGAGTTTCTACACAACAACCCGTGTTTCTGAGAGCTATAAATTGACCTAAGGATTACAGTGCAGCCTCATTACCTTAGCACAGATGTGTTTTGGTTTATGAATGTGTTCTGGCAGACAAAAAATGAAAATGACATGTTTTCAATGATTTATGAGCAACTTTCACATAGTACTCTCAGAATCATAATTGCACGTTCTTTGAAGTGCTCTAATTATAATTAAGAAAAAAAGTACATTAATGTAATATTTATGGTCGGGGCAGCACAGTGGCTCAGTTGGTAAAACTGCTGCCTGTCAGTGAGAAGGTTGTCAGTCCAAATCCCAGCCCTGGACATTTCTGGGTGGAGTTTGCATGTTCGCTCCTTGCATGTGTGGGTTTCCTCCCACAGACCCAAAAACATGCATGTTAGGCTGATTGGCAACTCTAAATCGTCCCTATGGTGTGAGTGAGAGAGTGAATGATTGTTTGTCTCTATGTGTCCCTGTGATGGACTGGAGACCTGTCCAGGGTGTACCCCGCCTCTCGTACAGTGATGGCTGGACATGGGCACCAGTGACCCCCGCAACCCGAAAAGGAAGAAGTGGGTAAAGATAATGGTTGGATGGATGGCTCTTAGAAAAGCTTTGCAGAGAGTGGTGAAGGCTGCACAGAAGTCTGTTGGAGTCACCTTCCACCATCACAGACATCTACTCCTCTAGGAAGAGAGCCACCTGCATCATGAAGGACCCCACTCACCCAGCACACACACTTTTTGCCTCGCTGCTCTCGGTCAGAAGGTTAAAGAGCATTAAGTG
The DNA here is from genome assembly GCF_014905685.2 of Nematolebias whitei. Lineage (NCBI taxonomy): Eukaryota > Metazoa > Chordata > Actinopteri > Cyprinodontiformes > Rivulidae > Nematolebias > Nematolebias whitei. The sequence goes on from NC_056500.1 coordinate 25,009,879, forward strand.
TAGAACCACTAGACTGAGGAACAGCTTTTACCCTGAGGCTGTTAGACTCATAAATCCCTAATCAGAATTATCACGGTGACGAAGAAAAAAAATCACTAATGCCACTTTGATTGTTGATATGTGCTGCTGACTATCCATGCTGCTGATCTCATGCTGCTGATTTATTTCATGCTGCTGTGTTCATTCGTACTCATCTGCTCACAAAGACTCATGTTCGTGCTGCTGTTGTTCGGTGTATTGTTTTTGCAGTATCAAGTGTTTATTTCTTAGTTCATATCTTAAATTTTATTACTGTTTTTCTTTTGTAATTTAAACTTTGTTTGGATGTAACTGGGACCCTGTGTACACAATTTCGTTCCACCACATGTACCACATGCGATGCGAATGACAATAAAGGAACCTTGACCCTCTTACTGGCGCTGCTGGTGAAATTCCCTGTGAGCAGGGAAACACCGCCCTCTGCTGGTGAATTGAGCTCAGAGTTATTTTATTTCTTCATCTGGAAAATAATCCGGTTAATTTGGCTGGTAAGGTTGAATCATTTGACACCTCTTTCTGTCAAACCAAACGTTCTGACCATTATGTATTTATTTAATTTTGTGAATGCATTTATACAATTATAGATCTTTTATTTTGTAAATTAGCTGATTATATTTATTTGGAGTAGGGCTGTGTTTGGAGGGCTTGCCAATTGCTGATTTTAAAACTTTATTAAACCGAATGTTTAAAAAAACATGATGCATACACTAATTAAATTCAAGCAAAAAATACAAATAAAAGTTTTCACATCCCAATTAACATGGTTTTGCTTTATTAGATTAAGTCAAATTTATGTTATAATAAAGGAATGTATTGAATTGTTTGAAATTGATTAGTTTTAATGTAATTCATCATTTCACCCTGATGTTTGTAATTTTTTTAATGATCAAAACAATTAAATTGCAATTTTTAGCTTTTATGAAGCATTTTGCTACTTGCGGCTTTAGCTTGCATTCTGCTTCTTTTAGCTGGAATGCCAGTTTCAGATTCATCTTCGTTTTCGCATAAATTAAATTCTCTAGTTTTATTTAATGCTATCGACATTACACATTAAAGACGAATTACATGCGCTATCCATGCAATCCTAACAAATGGCTGAAAACTGATTTTTCCCGCGGCTCTTGAACACAACTCAGAAAAGCAGCGTAGTCGGGCCATGTCACGTGACACACTATCCCAGTCAAACTTCCTGTTAGTTTACTTCTTATTCATTCTTGGGTGTTTTTTGCCATCGTGGCAAATAACAATTTGCCATTGAATTAAAGTAATTCGGAGGCAGTAGAACGCGCCAAAAGTGTCAACTTATCTTTTAAAACACCAAAACTAGGAGATAAGGCCGCGGCTAATGCTAGCTTGTTAGCTGTAGCTCTTACCTGCCGAAAGCCGTGAGGCGCTTATGTCTCATTAGGGTTTATTTTTGTCACGTTTAGCCGGTCGGTGTGCTTCTGTTGGGTACTAAAAATCCCAGCATTTATCCGGTTATTTAGCAAACATTATGGCCTCTCTACTCTCAGCACGATGCGCTGTTTCTCTGAGGAAATCTGCGAGTCTGATTCATTTTAGAAGCGGAGCGCTGCTGTTTTCACGGTGCTACGGAAGCAAAACGGCTTCTTCTCCAGAGTTTCTGCACGAAAGCATCGTGCCATCGATGCATTACCAGAAGAGTTTGCCCAGGTATGCAGCTAAATACCAGTTTGGTTTATTAGGTGACCCACTAAGGCTCGTTGGTGAATGCAGGTAAAAGGGCACGCTTGATTTAACCTGTGTGACCACTAGGTGGCGGTAAAATGACACAATGGGTGTTTATTCACAAACCAGTCAGAGCAACTTGAAGTCACTGATGTGACCATTTAGAATACATTAAAGTAAAAGCAGCTGTGTTGGGTGTTTGCTAAAGTGATCATAAACTTGGTTAACCATAATAAACAACAAATATTATGAACTCAAACCAACAAACATGCATTTTAAAACTAGTATGTTAAATTTATGATTGTATTTTATGTCATATTATAGGCATGCTTGTGCATCTTTACAAGAAAATCTAGAAACACATTTTTACACAGTACAAAGCTCCGACTTGCAAGAAAAGTTTAGAGTACTGGTCTGTCTCCAGAAAAAAAAATGTGTGAAGGATTTCTGTTTAAAAATGATCTGTCAAAGTTGACCTGCTGTACATGTCTAACAGATGTTGACAGGGAGAATTTAATGCTTAGTTTTCACAAAAACTTTTAGACGTGGTGACAAGAAATGGCAATAACGGGATTAAAAACTACCAACACATCAAGGTTGGACTGGGTTACAGGCATGGATGAAAATGAACAAAAAATATAGAATTTTCATATAAAACACTTCAGATATATTTTCTGCCTTATAATATAAACGATAAAATTAGAATTTTCTGTGAAAATCAAACGCGAGTGCTGATTTCAGAATAACTGTACTAAACCAACGTGTATTGTGAAATTCTTTATCAAAAGGGCTCGTGAAACGGTCGGCACAGATATTCAGACCAGAAGGAAAAAATGAAAGACAGAAGCTGTTACTGCTAGGGTAAATTAGTGTCCTTTATTATCCTGCCACAGAAAACAACCGAGCGAAAAACATACATGTACACTCGTACACTCTTAACACACAGATTGATATGAAATAACTTCTCACCGTGACACTGGCCGGGAAGTCGTTTTCGACCCAGGTAAAGGAGAATCACATCAAAATGGCATATGGACTTCAGCGCGTGCTGATCCACACCGGACTTCCAAAGATTAAGTTGTTTGATACATTTCTTATATACCTTCTTCCCTGACCGGATCGCGTGAGAGCAGATCAAAGCAAGTTTTGATGGTTACCAGAACAACGGATGAGGAGCTGGTGATTTATTACAAAGAAGGAGTACGGTGACCTCAAGGCGGGCCAAGACCCTGAAGTTAGAGATACTCCTTAAACTTCCTAAAGAGGAAATACGCACTCCTCCATCCCTCTGCAAACCATCAAAGAATGTCCCAAATATTAACAAAGGCAACATAAATCATTCCCCCCTTTGTCTCTGTGACATGTTAAACAAAGTACAATCCCTAATATGTGAATAACACGTTGTATAAGTGTGTTTAAATAAGTATAATATAGGTCTAGATTGGCATAAAAGCATTAAAATAATAATTTCTATATCATTCCACCCTTGCTTTTATGGCAATTTTAGACATTTAATTCTGAATAAGTAACACACACAAAATATATATGTTTGAATTGGCATAAGGGCAACTTCACACCTTATAAAACATATTTTTATATCACAACGTTATGCTGAAACTGAGCGGTTAAAGCTAAAAGATCCCGAACACAAGCTGTGGTTGGAGTTTAGTTGTTTCATGAATGAAGAATATGTATTGCTGTATATTATGTTTCCATTGAAGACAAGTGCCCCCCTGCGCACAGCTAGATCCCTCTCAAAAGGTTTGCTCAAAACAGCTACAGAGTAACTTGTTTGTGGCGTATTTTTTCTTTTTACCCGATGTGCAATATTTGTGTATAAATCAGATTTATTCAACCTTTATTTATACTGGTTAATCTGGCTAATCCCATTGAGTCTCGGGGACTCGTTTACAAGAGAGACTTGATTTATTTAACAAAGAGTGATGTCAACAGTGGATAACAACGACAACAATAACAAAAGAGGCATACACAATTTTATTTTACAACTTAAAATAAAATGGCAACCAAAAGGAAAGGGTAGTGAGAGAAAAAAACAGCTAGATTATAAGGCGATGTAGAAAACTAAAAACATGAACATGTCTGCATTGGTTCTTGCCAGGAACTTAACAGATGTTTGAAACCACTTAGAGAGGTCAAGGTCGAGAGCTTCAGCTCTTTTTGTAAGATATGTGAAGAGAAGGCCCTTTTGCCAAGTTCAGTCCTCACTGAGGGAACACTGCAGGTAATAATGTCCTGAGAGCGCACACTGTAGCTGCACTCACACAGAGACATGTAGGAGGAGATGTATGAAGGCAGCAGACCAAGAAGGGATTATTTGATAAAAGCTTAAAGTAGCAAAAGGCTAGCTAAATGTAAAAGCTCTGAAAACAGCATATAGAAGCTAAAGGTAGTAAAAGAAGAGCAAAGAGCTAAAAAATAGCAAAACGCTAACTAAAAGTAGGAAAAGTCGAGCTAGCAAGTGACTAAAAGTTATCGAAAGCAGACTTACAGCTAAAAGTAGCAAGAGGTTAGCTAAAGTTAGCAAAAATCTACTTAGAAACGAAAGACAGGCTGAAAGTCAAATTACAAGAGGAAAAAACTGAGCAAGTGTGCTGAAGCAGTTTTCAAAGAATATAAATTTGTTTTTTTAATGGAAAATATTTAAAAGTTGCCAAAGATAGCAAAATAGTAGCTAGAAGCTAAAACTAGTAAAAGGATAGCTAATAGCTAAAGCGACAAAAAGCTGTTAAGAAAAAGTAGTATAGTGGGTCTGGACTATGGGAATAAATGTTTATTAACTAAATAAACCAGATTACAAGACAAAACAAAAGTAATCTCGCGTTAAGCAGCGAGCCCAGCTTTTTTCTTTGATTAGTTGCAGATCAGTTTATAGCTGATGGGAGTGCCTGCTGTTCTGTTGTTGTTTAGACTGCCCGTACCGAAGCTTGAAGACACCATCAGGAGGTATTTAGCTGCTCAGAAGCCTCTGCTGGATGATGATCAGTTCAGGTATGTTTTACCAGAATCTCCCACTCGATTGTTGGTTGCTTTTAACTTATGTGGAGCTAACTTTGTCTTTATGATTAGAACAACTGAGAAAATCGCTCAGGACTTCCAAAATGGAGCAGGGAAACAGCTACACGAGGAGCTGGTGGCTCAAGACAAGAACAACAAGCACACGAGCTACATCTCAGGTTGGCGTGTCGTTCGTCTAATGGCTCCATGAAGTCAGTACCTCTGTGTCTGCTCACTCACTCATCTTTTTCAATGATGCCGTTTCTCTCAGGTCCGTGGTTTGATATGTACCTGTCTGCGCGCGACTCTGTGGTGCTGAACTTCAACCCTTTCATGTCCTTCAACCTGGACTCCAGGAACGAGTACAACGACCAGCTGGTGCGGTCCACCAACATGGTGTGCTCGGCCGTGCGCTTCATGAAAACGCTGCGAGCGAGATTACTGGAGCCGGAGGTTTTCCATCTGAACCCGGCAAAGAGCGACACGCAAAGGTTCAAGAACTTCATCCGCTGGGTGCCGTCTTCTCTGTCGTGGTACGGGGCCTACATGGTGAACGCCTACCCCCTCGATATGTCGCAGTACTTCCGCCTCTTCAACTCGACTCGTATTCCCAAACCCGGGCGAGACGAGCTCGTCACCGACGAGAAAGGCCGACATTTGTTGGTCATGAGAAAAGGCAACATGTACGCGTTTGATGTTGTGGACAGAGACGGAAACTTGGTGAAACCCGCAGAGATCCAGTCGCATCTGAAGTACATTTTGTCCGACTCCACCCCAGCGCCGGCCTTCCCTCTGGGTGTCCTGACCAGTGAGAACAGGGACATCTGGGCCGGACTGAGGGACAAACTGGTCGCTGCTGGGAATGCAGAGGTTCTGCAGATGGTCGACAGTGCTCTGTTCTGTCTCTGCCTGGATGACGAGAGCATGCGAGACCACATTCACATTTCCCACAACATGCTGCACGGCGACGGCTGCAACCGCTGGTTCGACAAGTCCTTCAGCGTCATCGTGACCAAAGACGGTCAAGCGGCTATCAATTTTGAGCACTCTTGGGGCGACGGAGTGGCCGTGCTCCGTTTTCAGAACGAGGTCTTTAAAGACACGACAGAGAAGCCGTTGGTCCACCCGGGCTCTCCTCCTGCTGCTGTGGACTCGGCCTCGGCTGTGCGCAGACTGAGCTTCAACCTGGACCGAGAGCTGGAGAGCGGCATCGAAAAGGCCAAGAAGAACTTCGACTCAGCCGTGTCCAAACTCACAATCGATGCCATGGAGTTCAAGAAAGGTGGGAAGGAGCAGTTAAAGAAGAGCAAGTTGAGTCCAGATGCCGTCGCCCAGCTGTCTTTTCAGATGGGCTTCCTGAGACTGTACGATCAGACGGTGGCCACGTACGAGTCCTGCAGCACTGCGGTCTTCAGGCACGGTCGCACGGAGACCATCCGACCAGCCTCCACGCACACCAAACTGTGTTCGCACGCTTTCGTTCACGAGCCCAACAAGCACAGCGTGGAGGAGCTGCGGGCCATGATCAGCGAGTGCTCCAAATACCACGGCCAGCTCACCAAGGAGGCAGCTATGGGTGCGTCCAAAACTTTTCCAAGTGCATGTGAATACTTAAGAGTTTACTGTGAATAACTTTGTGTAGGTGAAACAGCACTAAACGTGGCACTGCTTTGTAAAATATCTTATTTTTAAAAGGATGTAATGTAAAATATTCATTTAAAAAATGTGTGAGCTACCAGTTATGAACAGAGGACTACAAAGCACACTAGTTATGTCCAGAACCCATGGCAACATGGCGCTTCGTGTCACGTTATTACACTCCATCTTTAACAGAATGATGCTTTTGGACCGTTCCACAACAATAACAAAGCAAGTACCGGTACATTCACTGTAAACAAAGCTCGTGATTCGCTTCATGTGAAGCCCTCTTGGGTCTTCTTAGAGCCGGTGATTCAAGATGCAATGGATGGTGCACTCAAAGTAACCAAAGACAACTGATGCCAACTACAGGACACGACACACCTTTTATACCTGGTCTTTTCTAAGAGGACCATCCTTTATGTCAAATTCAGTTTCCTTGGTTTGTTTTTTAAATCATTCTATTTAATCTTCATTCAAAAGTATCCATCCATTATATTTACCTGCTGCTTCCTTTTTGAGTCACTGGTGTCCATGTCCAGCCATCACTGAGAGGCGGGGGACATCCTGGACAGGTCTCCAGTCCATCACAGGGACACACAGAGACAAACAACCATTCACTCTCTCACTCACACCTCGGGACAGTTTAGAGTTACCAGTCAGCCCAACATGCATGTTTTTGGTCTGTGGGAGGAAACTGGAGCACCCGGAGAAAACCCACACAGCACGGAGAGAACGTGCAAACTCCACCCAGAAAGGTCCTGGGCCGGGATTTGAACTGGCGACTTTCTCGTTGAGAGGCAACAACTCTACAAACTGAGCCACCGTGCCGCCTTACTCAAAAGCAATGAAATATATTTTTTAAGACTTATACACCCGTGTAAAGGTGGACGTATCACAGTGTAGTCTCCATCCGTACGTCCGTAAACTTTCTCGTCCCAACCATAACTTCTGATCCGCTCAAGACAATTGAACTAAACTTGATGTGAATGTGCAATTTCATCACCTCAGAATCAAGGTCAAAGGTTACAGTCATTGCTATAGATTGCTCTGATCGTACTTGTACGTGTACAGTGTGTCGTATGCTGTCGGTTATTTCAGTAACCACTGTGGGGGTTTTATTTAACAAAATTGTTCAAAGTCTAAAATGAATCAAATTCAATGCAGCTGCTCTCAGAACAGTACCTGCTGTGATAACTTGTTTTCCTTGTCTCATCAGGTCAAGGCTTTGACCGCCACCTGTTCGCCATGCGTTACCTGTCCAACTCAAAGGGCCAGGCTCTGCACAGCCTGTACACAGACCCGGCTTACGCTGCCATCAACCACAACATCCTGTCCACCAGCACCCTCACCAGCCCCGCCGTCAGCCTCGGAGGCTTCGCTCCGGTGGTGCCCGACGGGTTCGGCGTTGGTTACGGCGTTCACGACGACTGGATCGGCTGCAACGTCTCCAGCTACCCGGCTCGCAACGTCCACGAGTTCTTACAGTGTGTCCACAAGTCTTTGGAGGACATCTTCAATGTTCTGGAAGGAAAGCCACTCAGCTAAGAGAGAGGTGTCCTCAGACGAATCAACTCGTAGCTTCCAAAACTGATTCCATTACAGATTTACAGACTCGTTTACTTCTGCAGATTCATGGGTTTTCGAGAAGAAATGCCTTAATGGTTAACGTACATTTTGACTGGGATTGTTTATTTGAATGGGGATGAACTGCAGGAGTCAGATGTTTTACTCTGTACAGCGCTCAGTCCGTCTGAGGCAGCTCTTTCAACCTTCTATGGAAGACAGCAGCATGGGGACACGTGCCTTTTAATAATGTGAAGACAAAACCGACAACTTGATCCGTTTTATTTAACCGTCTTGTCTGGACGTTGCTCACAGCTTTGTGATGATCGATTGTAATTTCTAATAAAAACTGTGAACTATATAACTTGGTATGTCATGACAATATGTTACCGGCTCCAGCATTCGTTTACTAGAAATGCAGTAAAAGCTGAAGGATCACGAGGACAGTTTTGTCTTTACTGTTTATTTAAGATAGAAAATCCCACCAGAAACAAATGTACAAATGCAGTCGTACAACAAAAAACATCAGCTAAAGTAACAAACACTTTCAGTCCATGTTTTAGATTGGCTTGATCTTGAAGTGCAGGCCAATCAGACTGAACACGAGACACTTCAGATCTTGGACCAGGTAGTAGAAGACACGAAGACCTTCAGGGTCCCTGAAACACAGCACGACGTTAGAAGAACCTTCCCGCAGACGGCAGCAAACGCACAGTCCGTCTCCCCACGATACTCACTTTGACTGGTTAACGTCGATCAAGGAGCCAATTTTGGAAGTCGTGAATGAAATGTGCTCGTCTCCGATGACTATCTCCAGCTCCTAATGAAGAAAATTTAAATATTCGTGTTGTTTAAAGTTTCCATACCGATGTAACTTACTTTAAAAGCATGCAACAGTACTAAAACTATAGCGGTAACAACCATCAAAATATATAATGAAAGTAAAACACTATTGTATGAAAATGTTATGACTATAAAGACATTTTTAATTTAATGAAGGAAAAAAATGGTTTTAAAAAGCTGAGGCATTTTTGTCCATTGTTAAACTACAGATGGTTTTAAATCCATGTTAGGAGATTATTCCCCGTGTTTTCTCTTGCCGCTATGAAAATTGAAGCTGACGAAGATGAAAATGTTCTGGACACAAACCTGTCTTCCAACTCTATCAGGAGACGGCCACAGAGCGTCGTCTTCCTTGGTGATTTCACTGTCGTCGATGATCCGTTTCAGCTCCTCCATCACACTTTTGTGTACGTACGCCTGGGTGAGTACAAACAAAAAACTGAAATACAGAATGGCAGCATGTGTTTCATTCTTTACATCTAAAAATATATGGGAACACATTTAAAAAAGTCATTCAGTGGTTTGACAATAGGTCGCTTGTTACTCCATACCCACACAAAAAAAGTTGCCTGCCATCATCATCCTGTGTGTACACGCCTTGAAAGCTGTTTATATAAAGCATTAGTGTCCAATCCTGGCCCTCGGTTGGTTGTTTCCCTGCTCCATCACACCTGATTCAAAGGTTGAATTATCTCTTCAGCAAATCCTCAAGTTCTGCAGAAGCCATTACCCATTCCTTTCAACGGGAACGTCTAAAACATACAGGACAGTGGTCCTCGAGGACCAGGACTGAGCAACACTGACTTAAAGTCATCTATATCTCTATAAGCCACACAGACGTTATATAAAAGATGTGCAAAATTTTAAAAATTTACTGCGTAGTTTACCAGTTAATCTGTATTTATGACTAAATTTATTGTTATTAACCCATCTGGTTAGAATTTGGTCAAAATTAGAGCTGTGATCAAAGGGAAAGAACAATAATTAAGACAAAAAAGGCTTGATGTTATAGCAAAACATACATCTTTAGTGTTGAATAAGGAATGGGTGGGTACAAAATGGTAAAAGCATGAGTAGGGGTACAAAGTGGCCTGGAGCCCAATAAATCTCCGCCTGACATTGTTTGTAGAGCATCGACCCTTATCTAACACAAAAGCACTTTTTAATTATAAATTAAAAATAAGCCAATAACTTTAAGCTTGGTTTAATGACACTACTAATGTATTTGTGTTAAAATAAAAGCAACAAAACCACAGAAACAATTAGGAAAGCTGCCCATTCATTCAGCTGCACAACAGTTGTACTACTAATGTGCTTATAATAGCAAATTACCTCTTTCCTGATCATGACGTCATTCTTGTAGTTGCTGTTGTTTGCATACCTCAGTTTACCTGTAAAGATGTTAAAACCGTAAGTTATTACACATTACTTTTAACTCTTAAGGTATATCATATGTGCAGACATGTTTACAACTCGGTAACAACGCGTTTACTTTAAATGTGTGTGAAGTTACTAGTGCACCCTAAATACTTTGGAGTTTGAATTAATTACAAAACAGAGACGACCATGATGTTGGCGCTGTGAGCTGAGGCCTGCCCGCTGCTTCCGAAGTTAGCATCACGAAGCTAAAACATCAGTATTAACGCCAATCGCAACTCACCGTCGGGTCTAAACTCAAATTCCAAGAACTCGTGTCCAAACTTCCCCTTGTGTCCAACATAATACCTCAAATAAAAGTCGCTTGAGGACATATTTGAACTCTGTACGGTGCTGTTCCTTGTTAAATGTAACCAATAGAGCTAACACGAGTAGCTCAAAGCCCGAGACGCCGTACCAATGTACGCATGCGTAGAAGGAACAAAAAGAGAGGGGACAATTCTTCCCTACGTTTTGTCTTTAAGGTAAAAACAAAAAAAAATGTAATGACATTTTTTTTGTTTGTTTTTTCTAAAACGTTTTCTGCCAACTCGTCTTGCCTGAACTTCACAGAATCCTGTAGAATGTGTGCTTATAAAATCAGGAAAATGGACAAAAGTGACAAGCTTTACATTTGTTAGAGAAAAAGTGAAAAGCCGAAGAAAACATTGAAACAATTTCAGAAAACCTGGAAGAAATCTTAATTAAGATTAATTTAAAGACTATAATAAATTATGTTTTACTGAATGCAACGTACAAATGAGAAATGACAAGACTGCGGCGAGATAAAACTGCGGCGTTAAAAATGCCTGAAAGACAAAGTAAAGGACACTTAGCTCGTGTTTCCGTCTCGTCGCATTTTAACGACGTCATCCTTGGCCACTATTTGCAGTTTCGCTGTAGACGGCTGTGAGTGTCTTGCACGTGTGAGTTTGGTAAACTCGCGGTCATGACGGCGCGCTCGTTTTCCCAGGAGCTCGAGGACTTATTAAATCCACAACCCAAGTTCGCGGATCCGGAGGATGATGCGGACGAGGCGACGAAAGCCCGAGTGGTAGAGAGATTCAGGGAGGAGGAGGAGGACGAGGGTCCGATCCAGGCCCAGGTCGGGGCCCTGCGGAAACGGAATGCCTCCCTGCTGTGGGACACAGACAAACGATATGTGGGGAAACCAGTGTCCCGTAAACAGCTGCTAATGGACATTGAAGGATCTGATGAAGAGGAGGAGGAGGAGGAAAAAGCAGTAGAAGACGAAGAAGGTGATTCTGTAGATGAGGAAGCTGATGGAGTAGAAGAAGAAGAAGATTCAGTAGAGGATGAGGAGGTTGATGAAGAGGAGTTTTTAGACACTAAATCCAAACCAACTTCTAAAAGCTCTGACTTCACCTTTTCTAAAGACATGGACTTCACCGAAACGACGGAAGGCATGGACGACCTGGGAGTGAGTGATGATGAGGATGGTACTGGGGAGGAGTCTGAAGGCAGCCATGATGAGGACCAAAGTTCTGACATGGAAGACGAGCCGGATGAGAGCACCATCCGTACGTTCTCTCAGGACAAAGTGGACGAGGAGGTGGAGAAAGGCCGGGCTGTGAAGAACCAGCTGGCCTTGTGGGACCAGCTGCTCGAGGGTCGGATCAGACTCCAGAAGGTTCTGGTGACGGCCAACCAGCTGCCGCAGCCGCCGACGTTCCCCGAGTTCAGGAGGAAGGGCGGAGCAGAGTTCTTCGGGGCGCTGAAAACCAGCCGCAAGGCCTTAAAGGCCCTTCAGAGGTCCCTGCTGGAGCTCCAGGACCAGCTGCTGCACCAGAACCCAGACACCAGGACCATTGCTGCAGAGGAGGGTGGAAACGAGGATGAGAGGGAGGTCGATAGTGACGAAGAGCGGCCGGCGAAGGAGGCTGGAGCACCTAAAAGAAAGCTGGACATGGCAGAGTACCCAGACTTCATGGCAAAGCGTTTTGCGGCGTTCAAGCCGTACCGTGACGCCACGCTGCAGCGGTGGCACGACAAAACGCGGCTGACGCTGGGCAAGAGCAGCCGAGGCTTCGGCGCCTTCGACAGGAGCATCCTCACCCAGGTGGAGCAGGTGCTGATGGACGAGGAGAGGCTGCTGCGACGCACGCAGACCCGGCGCTCCGAGTACACCGTCCTGGGGAAAAGAGAGGTCCCCGAGGACGTCCCTGAGGACGTCCCCGCTGACGGCGAGCCGCAGCTCAAAGCTAACCCTCACCTGAAGAACGTGGACGAGGACATATTCGATGACGACGACTTCTACCACCAGCTCCTGAGAGAGCTGATAGAGCGCAGGACGAGCGTCGCCGACCCCAACGACCAGGTGGCCATGGGCAGGCAGTGGCTCGCCATCCAGAAGCTGCGCAGCAAGATCAAGAAGAAGGTGGACACCAAGGCCAGCAAGGGACGCAAGATCCGCTTCCACGTCCACAACAAGCTGCTCAACTTCATGGCCCCCATGGAGCACAGCTCGATGAGCGACGAGGCCTGCAGCGAGCTGTACCGCGGCCTGTTCGGTCACAACCCCTCCGTCAGGAACTGACGTGCTCACATGTCCAGACAGTCTTGTTCTTATAAACTGTTAGCAAAATATTTAAGTAAAAAAAAAAAATGTAATCGTTGGATGTGCATCTTTTTATGTTCTCCTAATTCAAGATGGCCCCCCAGATAATCAGCCTTAGAATGTTTATAACTCGTCAGATTTACAGACAGTGAGCTACAAGTTGGCGTGGTAGTAGCTGAGGATCATCCCCCGAGTGCCAACAGGCAGCTTTGTTACAAGAACCTTCAGGAGTGTCAAACTGTTGCACGAATGGACCAACGTTTAAAACTTTCCAAGTCATGGGCCAGTTGTCGATGTATGAACCCAGTCAGGTACCAGACATCCATGAAATTAGTCCCATTTGAAGTTTTGTTGCACCTCCGCATCAAAATCGAATATTTCAGAAAGATCCAACATTTTTTCTGCTATCAAAGTTAGCCGTCATGAGAAACTTACATCAAATTATTTTTTATTAGCAAAATTAGAATAATAAACACATTTTTCATTTATATTATAATCTTGGGGGGCCTTAAAAGATGTTAACAAGGACCAGATTTGGCCCACGGGCCTTGAGTTGGACACGAGTTCTAAATGGTGACACCAGCAGAATAAACCCCTAAAATCCTGTTCTGGTTATGGTCCAGATGGTTTAACAGTTTTTGTTGTCATCTACCTGGATGATTGAGATTACAAACTTTTTTTTTGTTATGGTGTGCCACCTCGAGGATACTGGTGGCCCCCGTCTGGCCCCCACTTCAGTGGTTTTACCGCAGCAGACACTGAGAGGACCTCTTCAGACAGTGTGTAGGGGGTGTATACGTTAAAGAACGTGTTTTTTACCGTCCTCTAGAGGAACTTTCTTTTCTGGTTTGGATCCAAAATGATTTCAAATTTTCTGTTTTGTAAAATCCAGTAAAAATGTTTACCTGCAAGTTGTGTGGCTTCGTTTATTTTTTTAACAAGTATGAGCAGTTTCCTGGTTCCACACCAGTTGTAATACTCAGTATTACTGAAACAAACCAGTGAACAGGAGGGGAAATGTAACGATTCGGTTCTTTGTGCCATTCATCCATTATTTTATTAAAACATTCAGATTATTCAGCTGCTGTGACTTTTGGTTTTTGTAGCTTTAATTTTTTCAGCTTGTGCTTTGCTGCTTAGTTTCAGCTGCTTTCATCATCATTTGGACAGAAAATGACATTTTGTATTTTCCATTTGGTGCCATGAAAACCAAAAGCCCTCAGATGTTCCACTTTTCCATTTTGAATTGATGAAATGAGAGCAACACAATTTATGGGTTTATGTAAACTAATAAAACATCCTCCGTTCATCGTACTGGATTCAGACTTCTCTGCAGGGGCTCCGTGTTGAACAAGTCAAGATTTGACCATTTCTGCAGCAGCTCGGTTTTAAGCCGGTAGCAGCATGATATTTTGAGCCAACTTTAAATTAATTTATGCAAAGTAAATAAAACAAGTTGGACTAACTTTCCTAAATTATGTGTAATATTTGAATTTTGAGGAAAAATTAAAGGTTTTACTGGATTTGCTTAGTTGAAAAACTTCCACATGAAGTTGCCGTAACATCACTGAAACGGCAACTAAGTCATGTTTGAGCCAAATAATATTTTTATCAATTGTATTTATTATAGTATTTACACCAAACTTATTTTTCATCCATTTTTTTCTTTTAAAATTTAATATTTTTTAACTGCTTCAATAAAAGGTTTTGGTTTGCTTTGGTCCTCTTAATAAAAATCAAAAACTGATTCATGTTTATGCTGCATTTACCTCCAAGTTGGTTTTTTTTATTTCAAATATGAAAAGAGAATGTGTCATAAACAAGAGTAACATCCTTGTACAGAACTATACTGGGGATTTTTTTTTTTTTTATTTTACAATGCAACAATGTTTTTAATGGTATAATAGATGGTATACACAAAGAAGTATGTCATCTTTATTTTAAGAGTCCAGATTTTATGGGAGGTGTTCAAAACATGTGGTAAAATATATATTTTAAAAATGGCTCTTAAGATAAAAGCTGCAAAATCCTGGTCTATTTAATATTGTCTAATTTTAAAAAAGGACGAAAACACCTGACAAAGTCAAAAATGTTCATGCTTTCCTTCAAAGATCGTTAAACCTTTAATTAAATGAACATAATGCTTTTCAATACCACTTGGAAATAAAATTAAATTCAGATCTTTAACATTTGGAACAGTAAAACAAATACATTTTTGACAATAAATGACAAGGCTTCTTTTAGGAATTGCGTACCTGAGAGCTTTATCAGAATAAATGTGTTAAATAAAATGTAATTAAACATTTAACGTAAGTGAAACAAACAATTTAATCGATTCATCTTTGTGATATTCTAAAGAAAAAAACGTTTCTGGAAATCATTTTAGAAAACAGGATGGAGTTCTATTCACAGAAAACTGTTGTGAGACGTAAACTTTTGCTGTTTTCGTAGATTAGAAACGTCCGCAGCCAAATCAAACAGTCCTGCTGTTGAACTGTCAGCATTTATTAAAGGTCTCTGGAGCTTCTCCATCTCCTTCTGGTGGGAAAGGTCATGGCTTTCGCTTGGAAGAAAATAAAATGTGGTCTCAAAGTACACAAGCTCAGGAGGCAACCACCACATGTGGGAGCCTTTCCTCCTCTGTGGATCAGTGGGGCCGAGTGTTCGACTCCACGCTCTGCTGCTTCCCCGTCGTCCCGCTGATCCACCCGTTCATCCGTTTGCTCAGGCCACCATTCAAAATGTCTTGGATGTGCTGAACGATCAGATTTATAGCAACTGTGTCATAAAAACAAAAAGGTACAGATCAATGTCCTTTAACGAGGAAACAAAGCTGTTTAAGTAAGAAACTGATATTTTTATTTTTTTAAATGCATCTAAATTATGTAAATAAATAGTCCTGCTCATTTCTACAGACACCTTGTTCGAAAATCTGATTAAAATCACAACTGGGACACTTCAACACAACATCAGAGAGGCTGTTTGACATAAATTTAGATTATTTCATTAAAGAAAGGCCCATTAACTGAACTCTTCCAGTTTTTGCTCCCGTTATAGAGTTTTAAAACCAGAACAAGTTTAAAACTTTTAAATGTCAATCGCGATGCCTGCAGCGGGATGCATTAACAGAAAATTATATTAGTGATGATTGGATCAACACTTGTTTTAAAAGACATGGCAGCTGTGCTGGATTTTGTCATGAATTCACTGGCATATTTTTAGGTGGCTAGGGTCCAATATCATGACTGACTGGTCCTTTGAGCACAGAGCCAGAAAGCCAGAGTTGAGTTTTGAGGCTAATTATCAGCTTCATAGAGCCACCAAGCACAATTCCTCAGGATTAGGTGGACCAGAACTTTTTAGGAAAACATGGCTAAACTGAACCTGCTTTCTAGTACAAGGCACAAATCTAAAATCTACACTGATGACAATTTAGGATTTTTTTTTTTTTTAAGAGCACCAAGTCCAAGCCTGTTGACAAACTGTTAGATGTGAATCAATGGTCCAGACAAGCAAAGACCTTGTAGAACACTGACCTTGATTTGTGACCTTTACCTTGAAGATGTGGTGGTGAAGTGTTTGCGACCCCCCCCCCCCCCCCCAGCTAGTGATGATGCATGTGTGTTATCAAATTGTGTTAAATAATCTTAAGCCAGTCAGCAGTTATGGGCGGGACAAGAGACAATTTACGTATGTATGGACAGAAACAAGACATGTCCACCTTGGTCCAAAACTGCCCATTTTCATATCTAAAGTCTACTCCAGTGGATAGAATCACAAATGTGGTGGCTGTCATGTTGGGTACGATGTGGGCAGCAAAATAATATGCACAGCCTAGAACAAGGGTTCCTAACCCTGGTCCTTGAGGAACACCATCCTGCATGCAGTTGTTTCTCTTCTCCGACATACCTGATTTTAATAAATGGTTGATTAAACGGGCTTCTATAGAACATGAGGAATAATTAAATCACTGAATCAGGTGTGTTTGAGCAGGGAAACAACTAAAACATGCAGGACGGTGTTCCTCAAGGACCAGGGTTTGGAACCACTGGCCTGGAATACAGTTTTTTTCAAGTATGCACACAAAAAATTGGTCACTCAAAAACGAGGCTTGACAAACTGGTCACAAACACTCAATTCAGTTGAGCTCATTCTTGCCTTGCTTCTTAGCTTCCACAGAAATATTCAAAGCACAAAAATAAACAAGAAGACACAGCTGTGTCCTTCAGGATAACACTGTTGAGTCTAATGTGCTGCCGATGCACCTCCCCGACCATCAGTACTCACCGACGTTATCCACTCCTCTCGGTATTATCACGTCTGCATATTTCTTTGTCTAAACAAAGGAAAATCGGGGAGGTTTGAGACCTTGTTCAGGATCACAACCGTTCCAAGTATAAGAGCACTTACTGGCAAGCAGAACTCCTCAAATGCAGGCTTGACAAAAGTGATGTACTGTGCCAAAATGCTCTCCAAGTCCCGACCACGTTGACTGATGTCCCGCAGCACTTAGACCAAAAGAAGAGGAAATGTTTGTTTGAGTCCACTGCTTCTACAAAACCTACAAACTCAGTCTTTTCAACTGATTAAGTACAAGTGCTTTTTTTTTTCAGCCAACAGAAACTAAAATGCCAGGCATGGAATTTCATTACTGCAAAAAACAACTTGTTGCTGTGACTCAGGTATGCAGGAAATAGTTCCTAATTTCAGAGTAAAGTAACAGCTAGACTCAGGCATATAAATGCAATCATAATGGGCATATTAGACGTCATTAAAAAGCTTTAACCCCCCCCCCATTAATAATAAAAAAAATAATAGGGTAAAGTGATTATACAACATACAACTGACCAAGAAAGAAGCCGTTTCAAAAGCTACACCTCGGAAGTCGACGGAAATTTACAGCTGCCCACATGGACAAGCCAAAAGGCTTTTGGAGAAGGGATTTATGGATACGCTGGGTTATTTGGACACAACAATAAGGCGCAGTAAAGACGAGGAAAAGTTTTCAAATTTGAGAGCAAAGTAGCAGCGACCATGCATGGTGGTAGTATCATGTTGTGGTACTGATGTCTAGCAAAAAGTAAATGGAATAATGATGAAGACTACCTCCAAATCCTTCAACTTCACCTCAGATCAACAGCTGGATGGCTTTCCCAAAGCCCTGACTCCAGTCCTGCTGAAAATGTGTGGGCTGTGCAGAAAAGCTGGGTTTGTGCAGGAAACTAATCCAAGATTTAGCCCAGAGTCTGTCAGCTGAGGCCTCATTATTTACTATGGTCACTTATGGTTATAGAGCTGGGAGGTTGACACAGTGGTTATGTCACAAATTGGGGTAAGTTGTACGAGAATATCAAGGGTTCAAGGTTCAAACCCTGGTGCTGCCAACCTTTGAGCAACATTGATTGTATATTGAGCGAGAGACATGGAAATTAAGCCATGCAGGATTGACTGCCTTAAAGAAACAAAACATGCGTCAGTTGTTAGGGAACCAGGACATCCTGATAATGTTAAGGGATATGGGAACTGTGGAAACAATGATACCCATCATCCATATTGACACTAATAACTTTGAACCCTTTAATCAAACATCTGAGAAGAAAAAAAACTGCTAGAAATTGATGAGGAACAACAAAGATGCTAGAGAAAAAGGGAGCCAGAACAACAGATTAGAGGGAATATGGTCATACCCACTATCCGAACATGGACCCATTCTGTACCACAGGGCTTTTCCATGGTGCTTGGTACCCATATGAGGGGCTCATCTTGGACACAACAGGTACCATAAGCAGAATGATAAATATTTCCAGTAGATAGACATGGCTGGACTGAAGGACAGCACAGAGACAATAATCAGAGCAGCACAGCAGCAATAGAGAGCAGGATCTACCATACCAGACAAGAACAAAGATGCAGGTTGTGCAAAGCATACTTGGAATACCATATAAGTAGCTGGAATAGTGACTGGAGGTCCCACAGACAAAGAGAGAGACTCCATCAAGGGTGAGTAAGGCTAAGATACTGTGGGACTGTCAGATCCAGACTGACAAACAGGTGATGGCTAACCATCTGGACATTGTGGTGGTCAACGAGCTACAGAAAAAGGCAGTGGGGATAGAAAAACAATCCCAAGAGTGTTGCATCAGGAAGAAAGAGCAGCTGGAGAAATACCAAGGACTGAAAAAGGAAATACAGAAGTTGTGGAGAGTCCAGGCGTCAGTAGTCCCAGTGTTCACTGGAGCATTTGGTGCTGTGTGTGACCGCCAAACTGGAAGAGTGGCTCCAACAGATTCCATCTCTGTCCAGAAGAGTGCAGTCCTACATGCAAGATACTGAACAGGACCTTCAAGTTTCCAGGTCTCTGATGGAGGAACAGACATGAAGTGAAGTGGAACCACCCATGTTAGGGTGAGATGGGTGGTGTTTATATAAAAAAATATATATATTACAATGGCACCTCTACGTGACAGGCGGGTGTCTGCATCAGTGTCCACAAACAGTTTCATGTGGAAAAGGTCTCGAATCTCCAGAGAATAGAACATCAGAATCCCCTCAAACAGCACCACGTCAGCAGGGTACACAGTCACCGTTTTTTCTTTCCTGTCATGAAAAAACAGAAAAACACACAAAAAGAGACAAAGTCACATGTACTTTATTAACCACTCGTTTAGCAAAATGTTCAACTTGATCAGAAATAGTAGATTATGACTTTTTTGTAACTTTCACTTTTCAAGATATTTTACATTTAAAATAGCATTTCTCAAAAAAATACTTAAATCTTTTAAATTTTTTCAAAAACATTGTTATTTTGAAAATTTGCTTCAGCATACTTTGTCTCGCTTCTTTTAGCTGCAGTTCTGCTACATTTACTGTGTGAATGTTTATGAAGCATTCACACTATTGTCATCCATTTTTCTTTTGTACATTTTTCCGCATCTTTCTCGATTCTCAATTTTTGTGCTATTTCAACAAATCAAATCAGAAATGTTCAGCTCTTTCAGGAGAAGAGTGCTATGGCTTTTGGTATTGGTGCATCTTTAGCTTTTTTAAATATTTAGCCTTTTCTGACACTTTTTTTCCCTCAAAGAAAATGAATTGAGCTCATTTTACATCCTTCATAGCTTTAGATCCATTTACAACTTTTTACTGCTCCTTTCACATTTTGTTCTGCTTCAACTTCTTTCAGCTCCCTTGGGCAAATTTACATTTTTTTAGCTACTTTCAGCTGTTTATTCAGCCGTTTTGTGATCATTTTAATATTAATTGAGCTAAATACAACATTTTTGTGCTTCTTCCAATTTCTTTCTGTTAATTTTAGCTTTTTATGCTCCTTTCAGCTCATTTATGCAAGTTTCAGCCTTTTCTGCTATTTCAGCTACTATTTAGCTATTTTATGCTAATTTTAGCTTTTTTGGCTAATTCCACATTATTTTTGCACTCATTTCAACCTTTTTAAGTGTAATTCATCAAAAATGTGCAGTCTCCACTTCCTTCTGGTAATTTAAGTTTCTTTCTGCTTTTTTTGTGAAATTTCAGCTGCTTTTGCTAATGTCAGCTTTGTACAGATAATATCCACTTCTTTGTGCTCATTTCTGCTTCTTTAAGCCTAATTGAGCAAACATGGTCTTTCTGCTTTCTTCTTCTAATTCAAGCTTGTTCTTTTAAACTTTTAAACTAGACTTTGAGCATTTTTAAGCAAATTTCATCTATTTTCAGATAAATTAAAGTTTGTCATGTTAATTTCTACATTCAGCCAAAATAACTTATTTATGCTAATTTCAGCTTG
Source organism: Nematolebias whitei (assembly GCF_014905685.2). Classification (NCBI taxonomy): domain Eukaryota; kingdom Metazoa; phylum Chordata; class Actinopteri; order Cyprinodontiformes; family Rivulidae; genus Nematolebias; species Nematolebias whitei. The sequence goes on from NC_056500.1 coordinate 25,030,446, forward strand.
TCAGGCTCCTTTCAGCTTTTTCTGCTCTTTCAGCTATTTCTGCTCATTCAGATATTTAACTTTTGATGCTAATTTTAGCTTTTTCAGCTAATTCCACTTTTTTATTTTTTACCATTTTCAGTTCTTTTCACTTCCTTTTAAGCTGTTTCTGCCTTTTCAGCTATTTTTTAAACTAATTTCAACCATTTTTTAAAGATCATTACCTAATTTTTGTGTTCATGTCTGCTTATTAAAACCTAATTCAGCAAATGTGTTCTTTCTGCTTTCTTCTGCTAATTTAGGCTTGTTCTTCCATTTCAGCTACATTTCAGAATGTTTCTTTAGCGAAGTTCATTTCAGCTGTTTTTCAGCAAGTTCTTCTGCAACAAGCATTCACACGGCGTTTTCGCAGGAAATACTATTTCTAGTTAACTTTTGTTGTCAATATTAGCTTTAGCTTTTTAGTTAATTTTAGTAGTAGTTATCTGTTGTGCTAATATTAGCTTTAGCTTTTTAGTTAATTTTAGTAGTAGTTATCTGTTATGCTAATATTAGCTTTATTGTGTGCTAATTTGAGCTACTGTTGTTCATTGCGATTGTTTGCTAGTAGAGTTAACTTGCGCTCTGCTGCTTTCAGCTTGCATTATTACAGCCCAAGGATGCTCAAGAGACCATTTTGTTTAGCATGTCAACTGAAACTCCTCCTTCAGTGTGTTTATGTAAAGAGGATGAGAGTGAATCACCTGGAATGTGTAACGAAGTCATAAACAGGAATGTGAACCGTTCTCCCCTTCTTGATTTCCCACAGGGTGGAAATTATGAGGTCATTGTCAAAAGCATCTAAACAGGAGAAAAGAGCAAAGCAGAAACTAAGAACTTGAAGAAACTGAAGAAACTGGGCCTGTTGGTTACAGTCCATGAACACAAGAAGAGTCAAAGCCCACCTGGGTGGTCGAAGTTGTACTGACCCCTGAGTGCCTTGGCCTTCTGTTCTGGGGTCAGAACTTTGTAGAAGCTGTCCTGGCTGAGGATGGCCACTTGGCGCTGATGGTGGTCGATCTCATTCTGGCCCAGCAGCTCTATGATCTTGTTGCACACTGATGACTGGTCACATGTGAACACCAAGAACAGATTAACGTTGTGAGGTGGGGTTCACAGGCCTGAACTTCATGAAGTGTCCTGACTGAACACAGATCAGGTAAAACTGCAAAGCACCGAGCCCATGTCACTTTGTTAGCTCCACCTCTTTGATTTAATTAAATCTTTATTTATACAGGATAGTCTCTCTGAGTCATGAGGACTATTTTTCAAGAGACCTGTAGATTGATTGCAATCACAAATAGCTGATTAGCACATGGCAGAAACTCAAGGTGATTATGGACACCAGGAAGACGACTTGTTGAAGTTCAAACGGTTTACTTAGAAAGTGCCAACTCACAACTAATGTCCTTTCAGGACACCATATAAAAGAGAAAAACAAGTCAAATCATAAATCCAATTCAGATGCACCAATTAAAATTCCTTTTATAATACAATACAAACACAGTGGATTCAAGTTGTGTCCAAGGAAGACATCAGATCTATTTGGACTCAGTCTCCCATCCTGAGCAGCTTGTTGGCAACAGTGGGAAAGAAGGACACCAGAACCAGGTGTTTCTGTCCACTCAGCTGCACTGGTTGGTTTCTGTGTTTCAGCCTCTGAAGTAAAAACCTCCCCGCGACAACACAACACAACACAACAGCAGTGGTTGTTGAACGTGTCGCCCAGGTTCACCCATATCTCCTTTCTTCCCCGTTCTGATGCTTGATTTGAACTTCAGCAAGTCTCTTCACCACCTCTGCACACCTGGGGCAGCAGGTGCTGCCCTGTGATTGGCTGATCAGGTGCTAACAGCACTCCAACAGGTGGGTCTGATAAAGTGACCTGTAAGCATATTTAGACTTGTTTTATTAGAAATATTTTTAATTCTGTGATCAATTATTTTTAGAGCAATGATGAAGTGCTGATTATGAGTCAAACAATTATAGATTTAAAAACAGCAAAAACATTTGATATCTTGGGTTTGTATCTGCAGCCAGAGCTGCAGGTTTTGTTTTGGCAGATGCGCTCTGAGAAACAAAGAGCTGCAGTTTCCCCAAACTCAGATAAGACGTCTGGGAAAACAGGTGTTTCTGTGAGCAGTTGCTCTCCTTCAGCATCCAGGAAGCAGAAACCACACACAAAAAAACAACAACAAGCATTTTGTGCTCGCTGAATGAACCGTAAACTCAGCTTCATATACTTATACTTATTATTATTATTGACTACTTATATGAGGTTTGTGCAGCACAAGATGCTCTTCGTCTGCCTCAACATCCACTGACTTCACCAGAAAACATGTAGTGAAATTAAACCTGTAGAGACAGCTAGTAGGCTAATAAACGCATACTAATTATAGCCTAATAAAAATAAAACATGTCCAAGCTTTCCTTGAAGGAATTCCATGTCTGATCTGTGCTGACTTGATGAGTATTGATTATTGATCAGCACAGCTGATGCTGTTTTTGATTTTCTCACAAAGAAAAAGACACAAACACGAGCTGTCCAGAACTGAAGGGACGTGTTTTCTGTCATCCCCTTCATTAAAATAAATACATTAAAAGACACGGTCAGAATGAGGACAGAAAGTGGACAAAGACAGAAGTCCAACCTTCCCGCTGGCTGTCCCGCCGGCCACACCGATGATGAAGGGCTTCCGGGTCTTGTCTTTGTCCCTGTCCCCCTCATCGCCCGCTGTCCTCTCACCGTCGCCCGTCATGTTTCACGCGCAGTGAGGACGCGGACTCACGCGCCGCGGCTGAACGCGACTTCTCCGGATTCTGGAGGGCGTCAGGTGAGGAGTGTGACGTCACGTGGAGGATGAGGAGGGACACCTGTTCGGACGAGGACAAACACATTTGGACCTTTTTGGTGAACAAAGATAAATCCCACGAAGTTCACTGAAATAAGTTGAAACTGACTAAAAATAATTATTTATTATATAAAAAAACTTGAAATGATCAGGTCTCTCTTGTAAATGAGTCCTCGAGGCTCAATGGGATTTACATGTCTAAATAAAGGTTGAATGAATGAAAATTCGATCATTATTTTTGAATTCAGGTTATTATTATTTTTTTATCAAATTACTGAAACTCCCCTTGACAAAGCAGATGCTTTTAACTTATTACATTTATTTTATTGTTTTGTCTTTTGAGACAGTCCACTGATTTCTGTGACTCTGAGACATCTGCACCTGTCCACAGTCGTCCTGGTCCAAATGTCCACAGGTGTTGAGGTCCATGAGTGTCCTGGTCCACCTGTCCACAGGCGTTCTGCTCCAAATGTCCACAGG
>NC_056500.1:25033805-25036557 GCF_014905685.2 Nematolebias whitei
GTCCTGGTCCACCTGTCCACAGGCGTTCTGCTCCAAATGTCCACAGGCGTTCTGCTCCAAATGTCCACAGGTATTCTGGTTCAAATGTCCACTGTTCTGGTCCAAATGTCCACTCTTCTGGTCCAAATGTCCACAGGTGTTCTGGTCCAAATGTCCACTGTTCTGGTCCAAATGTCCACAGGCGCTCTGGTCCACCTGTCCACAGGTGTTCTGGTCCAAATGTCTACGGTTGTTCTGGTCCACTCCTCATGTTCTGCTCCAGCTGTCTCAGGTTTGAAGGGTTCCTCCTCCTGATGTTTCAGCTCCTTCCACAGATGTTCAACAGGATTTAGATCAGGGCTCAGAAGAACTCTTCAGAACAGTCCAGTGTTTGGTTCTGAGTCATTCTTGGGTGTTTTTAGCTGTGTTTTGGATCTTTAGCTTGTTCGAGGACTCATGACCAAAGCTTTCTGACACCGGCCAGCGCATTTTACTCCAGAATGCCTTGATGGTCTTGAGATTTCAATGTACCCTGCACAGATCCAGGACGGCCCGTGTCAGATGCAGAACAGAACCGAGCCTACAGGGTTCTTTTAGGTCTGTGAACTCAGAGCTGATGGGACTTGTTGTCAAAAAGCTCCAGTTTTGTCTCATCTGTCCAAAGGACTTTGTCCCAGATCTTTGTGGCTTCTCAACATGCATTTGGACAAACTCCAGTTTGGGTCTTTAGTTTCCTCCTCATCTCTGTTTCATTTAGTCCTCTTTGGCTCAAACAGTGATTGATGGTGAATCTGACTTGACCTTGAAGTTCACCTCTAATCTCTGTGGAATGTGCTCTGGACTCTTTGGTTACTGTTTGTATCATCCATCTCTTCAATTTGTCTTCAGCTGTCCTCTTGTGGCCACATCCACGAGACGACTTCTGTTGTGACTTGGCGCTATATAAAAAATCTGAACTGAATTGTCTCCAGTCCTGTGGACCTTAACTTTCTTAATCTGTGCTGCTGGAGTCAGAGGAACATCATCTGCTTGGAGATGCTCTGATAGTTTTTACCTTCATCACGCTGTCAATAACTGTCTTTCAAAGCTCCTGAGACACTCTGTCCTGTTATGGATATTTATGAAAAAAAAATGTTACTTTTAATTTAATAACTAACAACGTTTAGTTTAAATAAATTTATGGATTCACCCAATAAAACAATTTATTCTAAAAGAATGTCGAGCTAACGTGATGTTCAGTGGGAAACGTGCTCCTGTCTGTTGACACTTTGATCAATTATGAAAATATAACATCGTCGCAGATTTTCACTCTTTTACAAGCATGATGTGTTCAGCTGTATTAACTTTATTACCACCAACTCTAAAGCATTTTTTTAATTAATCCTAATTTATTTCTTGTTGAAGATCAAACCCACAGATGCAAATGTAAAAACAAACAAAAAAAAAAAAAACATTTTTTTATTTGAGATAGAGTTTAAGCTTAATATAATCATGTCACCCTTTTTCATGCAATAAGGCCATCCAAACTCTAAACATCAATTTAAAAAAATCTTGTTAATTGAGGCTATCTTGCATTTCCTGCCTTTTTACTTTACTTGTTATTTTATTTATTTTGTCTTGGGATTTGATGAGCTTACTTTGATACTCTCTTAATTTAGGATTTTGTAGTTTAGCTAAATTTTGCTTCAAAGTGATGCAACAGTAACAGACATGATGTAACAATAAACATGTCCAAAGTGTCTTTCAAAGAAAAAAATAAAATCATCTCGAAGGACAGATTCTAATGAAGGTCTCATACTGAAAATATCAAGAGATGTTAAAGACTGACCTTCAAGTATTACATCTCTAGTAAGACCAAAGAAGTGATCTCTAAAGTTTTCTGGACTGTCCCCTGCTACGAGTTTCATTCCTAAATGAATAAAAAATATTCCTCTGTGCTGTTTCTGCAAACAAAATATTTAAGAGTTGCATCTTTAAAATGTAAGTTTCTCAGTGGAAAAATGGGAAGTCTTTGAACATCACATCTGCTGCAGTTCATAATATCAGAACAGATTTGAAGAATATGCAGAAATCTCTGAGGTCAAAAGAACAAGGTTGAAAGTCAAGATTGGATGGTTGTGATCTTCAGGCCGGGCAGCACGGTGGCGCAACTGGTAGAGCTGCTGCCTCTCAGCGAGCAGGTCCTTGGTTCAAACCCCGGTCTCTGGGTGGAGTTTGCATGTTCTCTCCGTGCATGCGTGGGTTTTCTCCGGGTGCTCCGGTTTCCTCCCACAGACCAAAAAACATGCATGTTAGGCTGATTGGTAACTCTAAATTGTCCCTAGGTGTGAGTGAGAGAGTGAATGGTTGTTTGTCGCTATGTGGCCCTGTGATGGACTTGCAACCCGTCCAGGGTGTACCCCCCTCGCACAGTGATTGCTGGACATGGGCACCAGCGACCCCCGTGACCCAAAATGGAATAAGCGGGTAAAGATAATGGATGGATGGATGATCTTCAGGCCCTCACGAGCAGCTGCAATAAAAACAGGTTGACTGTAAGAGACATCATTAAACAAGAGTCCAGGAAGAACCCAGGATTGTTGCACAGCTATAACCCTCCATTAGAGCAGAAAGGGACAACATGCCCTCCCTCCAACAACTGGTCTCCTCAGGACCACCAACACCTCCAACAACTGGTCTCCTCAGGTCCTCCAAGACCTCCAACAACTAGTCTCCTCAGGTCCTCCAACAACTGATCTCCTCAGGTCCTCCAAGACCTCCAACAACTAGTCTC
>NC_056500.1:25036567-25036815 GCF_014905685.2 Nematolebias whitei
AACAACTGATCTCCTCAGGTCCTCCAAGACCTCCAACAACTAGTCTCCTCTGGTCCTCCATCAACTGGTCTCCTCAGGACCACCAAGACCTCCAACAACTTGTTTCCTCAGGTCCTCCAACAACTAGTCTCCTCAGGTCCTCCAAGACCTCCAACAACTGGTCTCCTCTGGTCATCCAAGACCTCCATCAACTGGTCTCCACAGGACCACCAAGACCTCCAATAACTTGTCTCCTCAGGTTCTCCAAA
>NC_056500.1:25036825-25042046 GCF_014905685.2 Nematolebias whitei
TCAGGTTCTCCAAAACCTCCATCAACTGGTCTCCTCAGGACCACCAAAACCTCCAATAACTTGTCTCCTCAGGTCCTCCAAAACCTCCATCAACTGGTCTCCTCAGGACCACCAAGACCTCCAATAACTTGTCTCCTCAGGACCTCCAACAACTGATCTCCTCAGGTCCTCTAAAACCTCCATCAACTGGTCTCCTCAGGTCCAGATTTGAGTACGTTACCTCTGGAGACGTGGACATCAGGAAACAGTCACATCTTAAAAACGATCGATCTTCTGCTGCAACATTATTTTTAGTTGTTTGTTTGTTTGTTGATGTGATTTACACCACACTTTACTCTTTGGCTGCTCTTAAAGCTTGTACCAAAGTTGGATTCAGTAAAATCATCTTCAAACTATTTAGTGAAAAAAAATCTTATAAAGATTTAGGACGTGCATGATTTAAAAAAAAAAATGTTTTATTTTATTTTTTACTGTTTGCAAACAATCTGTTTTGATCAGACTTAAAGCTTTTGTTAAAAACTAGCTTTTAAAAAAAAAAATAAAGATCTGATTCAAAAAGTATGAAGAACCAGAAGTAGACAAAAGACTTTCACTATACAGTTTTTACATAATTTATGACAAAGCTATAGAGTCTAGACAATTTAAAAGTTAATTCTAGATTTTAACTTAATTTAAGGCATTTTTAAAAGTTAAGTTAGTACTGATCGAGGAACAAGGCCAAAACAAAACAACCATTGCTGTTTTGAGTCCTATGAACCGGAAGTCAAAAACACTATTTCAAAAGCAAATTACTTGACATTTCAAAATAAAACTAGATTACAAATGTTATACAGCACAGTGAAACAACTGGCATACAAAAAAATTAAAAAATAAAACTAGAGAGAGTGGCGTAATTAAAGATTTTTTTATTTATTCATTTAAACCTGAAGTTTTGCCTGTGTTTTGACAGGTTGGAAGATGAACCGGAAGTGCTTATCGCCTTAATGACCTTTCAGTAATGCTGACTGGGTGAAGATCCGCGGAGCGGGTTGATCTGAAACATTAAAACAATACTTTTCTTTTCCGAAGTGGAATAAAACGGGACTCTGCTACCATGAGTACCATGTTTCTAGACACCATTCTGATCGTGTTCATCTCCATTTGCACAGCGTTGTTAGCTGAAGGTGGGTGGAAGTCATGCGCGTGTCTTATTTAGACACGGCCATTTAAACTGTATTGATGTGCTGGATCACTCCGTGGGGGAGACAGTGCTAGCTTTATTATGACTAACTGAGTTTCTAACTTTATTTACTAACTAAGTGTTTATTCGAACCTACGTTTGCTCGTTAGAAGTTATGTTGGTATGGCAAGGCTAAAGTTTAGCGATTGTGTTCCGGTTACTTTTCAAAATAAAGGTCCGCAATCAGCTTCTAGTACCCACCGGAAGTCACTGCTGTCAAGACATTAAAACTAAAAACACAAAAAATGGACACAAAAACGGTTATACTGTAATTCACTCAATTTTATAGATGTTGAACTAAAATGTAGTACTCCCTACCACCTTGTGCATGTGCATATTGTCTTTTTCCAAATGTGTGTCTTCTGTCTCTTGATTATATGTGTCTATTTTCTATATAATTAGAACATGCCCCAAATCTCCCCTCTAAAAGAGAGAAAATTTTAATGAGACTCTTTCAATCTAGATGAAACCTGGCTTATATGTCAGCTGTGATCCCATACCATAATATGTCAAATTTTCGGTCAATGGGAACTGTGGTTCTAGAGATATTTCCCTTCAAAAGTTTTGGATTTTCAGCAAAAATGGGTGTGGGCGTCTATTTTCAACCCCAGTTATGTCAAACTACTGGTTTTCACAAACTTGGTGTCACTGGATAAGGAATTTAATAGGATTTCTAAATTTACCTTTACTTTTTGATTTGAGTATTTTAGGGTCTGTTGACCTTTTGACATTTCTTATGACCTTGAAATTGACCTTGTGATCATGTGACCTTGAGATGATCTTTCCTGAAATGAAATCCCCAACTTTTTATGTGAAGCACATAAATGTTTCAAAGAGTTTTTGTTTTTTAGGATCAATTTTGATTCATAAAATACCAATGAAATGTGCCAAATTTCATAGAAAGCTGAGCTGGTTGGACTGAACCCTTTGGCTGATTTTGCATGGAATTACCCTTTAATACAGTTACTTAACATAAAATGTTGCTTCGGCATATGTTTCATAACTAGCCAAAAACTTTTACAAGTTCACTATTTCTTATCGGAACATCTTTGGCACAACCATTACAGACCTTTACATGACCTCGTGCTGCATTCAAGGGACTTAAGGTCCATGTACTCGTCTTCTTCTGATCTTTGCTGCAGGTATTACCTGGGTTCTAGTGTATCGAACTGAAAAGTACAAGAGGCTGAAGTCTGAGGTGGAGAAACAAAGCAAAAAACGTAAGAGCAAGGCTCGGGATGACGTTTGCTCAGATTGAGTTTAGAGTTTACAAAGAGCTTTTGTAATTTCAGTTGAGAAGAAAAAAGAAACCATATCTGAGTCAGCTGGACGCCAGCAAAAGAAGAAGATTGGTAAGAGTCCAGTGGAAGGCTGCCCTGCTCTTCTCATCTATAGAGACACTGATACTTGATCTTTGTGTTACAGAAAGACAGGAAGAGAAGCTGAAGAACAACAACAGAGACCTGTCTATGGTGAGACTTATTTTTAATTTCAAGATGTGTTTATTTGTCATAGGCAGGTTAACACAAGGTTAAAAGTACAATGAAATGTTCAGGATGAGAATAACTGATTTGACTCGCTTAAAAAAACAAAGCACAAACAAACTAGAAAATACTAAAGCATGCAATATGGGTACAAAAACTACCAAAAAGTGATTATAATATTTACAAGGTCCTAAAGAGAAATAGTAAACAACAACATGGTGCAAGTAGGATGAACTTGTATGAATAAGTATTTTAAGATAGTAATATAAGCTAAAATTATATTATATATTGCCCATTAACGTAAACTACACAGGTTGTGTGACAGGTTATTGCACAGGTAGTGAGTGACATTGAGATGAATTATGATGGTAAGGTAGTGACATACATGATACAGCCACATAATGCATTAGTAATAAAAATATTAGGTGTCACAAGCTAATATTAGTCATATTAGTTGTCACAGATGTGGCTTGGTGCAAAGTTATTGCCAGTTGTTCAGTGTTATTTATCAAGAGTTTAGTAATGTACAGCTTGTGGATAATAGCTGTCCTTTAGTCTTTTTGTACGTGATGGCAGATTCCTGTATCATCTGCCTGAGTGTAGTAGATGGAAGAGTCCTTGTGCTGGGTGGGTGTGGTCCTTAACGATGCTGCATGCTTTACGCAGACATTGGCTGTGGTAGATGTCCTGGATGGTGTGGAGACTGCTACCAGTGATGTCCTCTGCTGTTTGCACCACCCTTTGTACAGCTTTCCAGCTCTGACTGGTGCAGTTCATGTACCACCCTGTGATGCAGCCTGTCAGCAGGCCCTCAATGGGGCACCTATAAAAGTTGGTGAGGATGCTGGTGTTTGTACCAAACTTATTTAGTCTTCTTAGGAAGTAGAGTCTTTGTCTGGCTTTCTTGACCACAGTGTTTGTATGTAAAGTCCAGGACAGATCCTCGGTAATGTGAATGCAGAGGAACTTGAAGCTGCTGACCTGCTCCACCTCAGTGTTGTTAATGTTGATGTTGAAGTGCTAACCTCCACGCTGTTTCCTGAAGTCCACTATCATCTCCTTTGTTCTGACATTTTGAGAGAGGTTATTTTCCTGACACCAGCTGGTCAGTGATTTCACCTCATCTCTGTAGGCACGCTCGTCGTTGGTGATGAGGCCCAGGATGGTAGTGTCATCAGCATACTTGAGGATGATATTAGAGCTATGCTTGGTGGTACAGTCATGTGTAAATAGAGAGTACAGTAGTGGACTGGGGACACAGCCTTGAGGTGCACCGGTGCTGAGGACTAGTGTGGAGGAGAGGTGACAGCCGATTCTCACTGCCTGTGGTTTGTTGGTGAGGAAGTCCAGTATCCAGCAGCAGATGGACTTCTCCAGGCCCAATGTGGTGAGCTTGGAGACCAGCTTGGAGGGGATTATGGTGTTGAATGCTGAGCTGTAGTCAACGAAGAACATTCTCACGTAGGTGTTTCCTTCTCCAGATAGCTGAAGGTGTGAACTGCTAAAGCAATGGCATAATCTGTAGACCTGTTTGCTCTGAATGTGAACTGTAGGGGGTCCAGGGTGTCAGGGAGGGAGATACAGATGTGAGTTTTGATAATTTGCTCATATCACTTCATGATGACAGATGTGATGCTATGGGCCGAAAGTCATTAAGGCAGGATGCTGCAGAGGTCTTTGGGATGGGGACAACAGTGAAGGTCTTTAAGATTGTGTGGACAATACACTGGCTCAGAGACAGGTTAAAGATGGTGATAAACACCTTGGTGAGGTGGTCAGCGCACACTCTCAGTACCCTTCCTGGGATGCCATCAGACCCTGGTGCTTTGTGAGGGTTTGCCTTCTTGAATGCCTGTCTCACTGTAACAATATCTAAACAGAGTGTGGGAACTACAGTAGTTCCCTCTGCCAAAGCCCATACTCATTCTGAGTGTGACAGTATCCAACATCGTTATAAGATGGCCTTGGTCTAAAACTCTAGCATGAAAAGTAGTGGGCAATTTGTATTCCCTTAAGGAATAATGGGGCTTTAAAAACAGTTTGTGTGAAAAGGTGTGTCCAGTTGTCTGGAACTGTTTGTCTTGTTCTTACTTTGACAACACAGGTTGGGCTTAAACGTCCATCTATCTATCCATTATCTTTTACCCGCTTCTTCCATTTTTGGGTCATGGGGGTCGCCAGTGCCCATGTCCAGCATTCACTGTGCGAGGGGTGGGGTACACCCTGGACATGTCACAAGTCCATCACAGGGACACATGGAGACAAACAACCATTCACTCTCTCATTCACACCTAGGGGCAATTTAGAATGACCAATTAGCCTAACATGCATGTTTTTGGTCTGTGAGAGGAAACCGGAGTAAACCCACACATGCACGGAGAGAACATGCAAACTCCACCCAGAAAGGCTGGGATTTGAACCAGGGACCTGCTCGCTGAGAGGAAGCAGCTCTACCAGTTGCGCCACCGTGCTGGGCTGAAACGTATTCTTCATTAATTGTAAGTGTTCATGTCTGCAG
>NC_056500.1:25042446-25058451 GCF_014905685.2 Nematolebias whitei
ATATATATATATATATATATATATATATACATAACGATTGTTGAAATGTTTCATCTTTTATCCAAAAGACTTGGTCAGTCTGAGGAGCTGTAATAAGCTCAGTCTTGTAAATAGCACCTTTTCATAGTGGATCAACCTGTTTGTTGTTGACATCCTGAACTAGATGTTCACATGATAAAGGAGGACCATCAGCCTATAACGATTGTTAGTACTCTGATGGCCGCTTGCTATTCACAGAGGGCTGAGTGATACTAGCAATCACAGCATTGTAAGAGGGGGACAGTTGAACCCGGAGGCCTCCACCCCTGTTGAATGATGGACGAGTTCTTTTCACAAAGATGGCCTCCTTTACTCCTCTCTCAAACCATCGTTCCTCTCTGTCCAGGATGTGAACATCTTCATCCTTGAAAGAGTGACCTCTGGCCTGGAGATGAGTGTAGACCACAGAGTCCTGGCCTGATGATGTTGATCTTCTGTGCTGGACCATCCTTTTGGCCAGTGGCTGTTTAGTTTTTCTGATGTAAGACCGATCACAGCCCTCCTGACACTGAACAGCATACACAATATTACTCTGTTTGTGCCGGGGGACTGGATCTTTTGGATGGACCAGTCTACATTGTATTTTGGGGTTTAAAAGCCACTGGGAGGTCATGTTTAGAAAATAAACATCTCAGTTTCTCTCAAATTCCTGCACAGAATGACGTCTGGGTCTGGGTTCCTCCTTTTCACCTGTTGGCTGACTGGAGTCCTGTTTGGGTTTCTTCTCTGCTTTCAGGAAGGCCCAGTTAGGATATCCACATTGCTCCAGGGCCTGTCTTGTGTGGGATTTCTCCTTCTGCCTGGCTCCAGAGTTAGTGGGGACGCTGTCTGCTCTGTGATACAGAGTCCTGATGACTCTTAACTTGTGCTGCAAAGGGTGATGGGAGTCAAACTGCAAATACTGGTCTGTGTGGGTGGTTGTGGTACACCTCAGTTTGCAAATGTCCTCTATCAGAGACTGAGACCTCACAGTCCAAGAAAGCCAACCTGCCATTCTTTTACGTCTTCTCATCGTGTGAACTTTATATATTTATCCACAGAATCAGCGGCTCATAAGTGGTTAAGTCACTATGGAGTGTCATAACTTTCTCATGATAGTCTTTCTGGTTCACAATCATTGTGCACCTTCCTTTGTCTGCTGGGAGAATGATGATGTTTTAGTCCTTGCTGACTGATGAGTGCATCCCTCTCCTCTCTACTGATGTTGGAAGGTGGTGGTTTGGCGTTGCTGAGGCAGGCTGAAACTTTGTTCCCAAGTTGTTCTGCTTCAAACTCTTTAATCTTGTTGATTATGGCTGATTCTTTGGCTGTGACCATTTCCACCAGAGGAATTCTTGGCACAACCACAAGTTCAGTCCCCAGGCAATGATTTCTGTCTCCGGTTGGTGAGCTGTAAGTGAAATTATTCACCCACTTTTCCTGTCTCCCTAGTGTGTCACTATGTGTTGTCTTCCATTGTGTTGTTATTGGAATTGGGATGGGCTTGACAAGTTGCCAGTAAATTAAACTTCTTTTATTGTCGGGTCTTGGACTGGACATGCTGTATTAGGCGTGCCTTATCTGTGAAATTCATCACTTACTGAAACGTAGTCTGATCTAGGCGTGTTGTTAGTTTTTGTCAGATGTGCTCTTCTTTGGCCTCTAATGCCTCAGTGGTTAAATTGGTTTCTCTCACCCGTTTGTTCAGCTGTTGGATCTGTGCTCTCTGTAGGATTTCTTGCCCGATGCTTGATGATGGAAAATTTGAGTTCCAGGCCCTTGGGACAGGTGCCACTCTGTCTGTATCGAAGGTTGAATTGGAGGTGGTTTTTGTAGGCTGCCCTCTTCCTTGCTGTTTACTCAAATGCTCCAACTACGGTAGTTTGAGGCAATCCTGGCCAAAGTGGTTCAAAATATCCTGACGCTTGCTCCATAATCCAGGTAGAAAAATCTAGCAAAGTTAAGTCAGGTCCTCTGGATGGATGCATTTAAGTAAAAAAAAGTAAAAAATACAATAAATAAATAATACATTTGTTGAAACGCTTTGTCTTTTATCCAAAAGACTTTGTCAGTCTGAGGAGCTGTAATAAGCTCAGTCTTATAAATAGCACCTTTTCATAGTGGATCAACCAGTTTGTTGTTGACATCCAGAACTAGCGGTTCACATGATAAAGGAGGACCATCAGCCCAACAATTGATGTATGGCTGATCACAGCCCTCCTGGCACTGAACAGCATACACAATACTGCAGTAGTCCCTCGCTACTTTGTGGTTTGTTTATCGCAGACTCGCTCTATCGCGGTTTTTCAAAATAAGATTGGACATGACACACAATTGGCTGATGGATGGATGAGCCGCATGATCGGCATGAAATTTTTATTTAAAATGAATTATTTTAAATGATTATTTAGCACCTCCTGCACCCTTGAGTGTGTGTGTGTGTGTGGGGGGGGGGGGGGGTGAGAGAAGAGGCAACGTGAGCACTGCCTTTAGCTTTTTAGCTAGAGCGCCTGCATTGTTCACCTCTAGCTTAGCACTATGTCAGTGCCGGGAGTGGGTGGGGGGGTGGTCAGTTTGGTAGGCGGGGTGCTCAGTTCTGTTGATGGGGTGGGGCACCCCACTTGTATAATGGTAGGGGAAACACTGCCTTTACTTGTGCTCCAGAGGGTGATGGGAGTCAAACTGCAAATACTGGTCTGTGTGTGTGGGTTTTCAGTACACCTCAGTTTGCAAATGTCCTCTATCAGAGACTGAGACCTGGTTGATGGAAACTGGTTGATCCACTATGAGAAGATGCTATTTATAAGACTTGAGTGTATTACAGCTTCTCAGACTGACAGAGTCTTTTGGATAAAAGATGAAACGTTTCAACAATTTTTTTGTTTGTATTTTTCATTCTTTAGTTTTTGCATCCGTCCAGAGGGCCTGACTTAACTTTGTAAGATTTTTCTACCTTGAGTATTGAACATGCATCAGAGGTTTTAAAAACGGTTTGTGTGAAAAGGTGTGTCTAGTTGTCTGGAACTGTTTGTCTTGTTCTTACTTGGACAGCACAGGTTGGGCTGAAACGTATTCTTCATTAATTGTAAGTGTTCATGTCTGCAGGTGCGCATGAAGTCCATGTTCGCCATTGGCTTCTGCTTCACAGCTCTGATGGGCATGTTTAACTCCATGTAAGTGGCACACTTTGTTCACATATTTGTATTTTTAATTCAAAACCTAACGTTACATGAGGGTGATGGAGACCAGAGTATAGATACAGATATTCTGTGCTGCCATCAGTGACTTCTTCAGTTCTCTTCAGTAAACGGGCTCAGACTTCTGCCTGCTTTTCTCTTTTTCTGCCAGTTTTGATGGAAGGGTGGTGGCCAAGCTGCCGTTTGTGCCGCTCTCGTACATCCAGGGGCTGTCGCACCGCAACCTGCTGGGCGAGGACTACACGGACTGCTCCTTTATCTTCCTCTACATCCTCTGCACCATGTCCATCAGACAGGTAACCGAAGCTCCTTTTCCACAGCCTGAACCAGTAGGACCTGCCTGTCTGACAGCAGTCCTGATGCGAAGCTAAAAGATAACCGCACCTTTTAGCAAAAAAGCTGCAGAGACTCTTCAGTGTTCTGAGGAGTTCTTGTCAAGAACAGAAAACAAGTTCATCAAGGGAGAGAAAAAGCTCCGATCCTGTCCTCACTGAGGTTATCTGCCCCACTTCCATGAAGTCTGGGTGCAAACGAAGCTTTTTGTGTCCTCTACTGCCCCCTGGAGGCCACGTGTCTGATTTGTTGTTTGAACTTTGACCTAAAGTCACAAAGTTTTCAAAAATGAGTCCAAATGAAGTGATATCCCAAAAGTCTTTGACAGTAAGTCATCGGTACTTGTTTGTAAGAAACATGTTTGTCTTCCAGAACATTCAGAAGTTGCTCGGCCTCGCTCCCTCCAGAGCTGCGACAAAGCAGGCGGGAGGCTTCCTGGGACCTCCTCCTCAAGCAGCCAAGTTTTCCTAAGTGGCGTTCCAAGCTTGACACCTCCTCTGGAGCACGGGTGGAACATTTTGAGCCTGAGAAGCTGTCTGTCAGTTGCAGCTGTTGTGTTATAACTTGTTTTAAGTTTTGGTGTTTTATTTATCCTAAATGTCTCCAGACTTTAGAAAAGAAGTTGTTCTAAAGATTCACAAAGCGTACGGCTGAGTGTGAGCTCATGTCATGGACTGAGGTTTCATTTTTCACATTAACATGCAGCCCACTTCAGCATTACTGTATGTCATCGTCTCTACTTGAGTATCTTGTATATGAATAAAGTTTTATGATTACATTTCAGTTTTTTTCTTAACGTTTGTTCCACTTCAGAAGCCTGATTCCTCCTGCTCTACAGTTTTTGTTGTGCTGACTCAGCATTCACACTCCTGTTTTCTGGCATTTTTCTGTACGATTTCTGTTTCTGCGTAGTTTGTATTTTAGCGAGCGTGGAAGAGTGCAAAAATGGCCTTTTATTGTGGTCAGCCTAAGGTACACCAGTGCAGTAATCATGCTGTGTAATCAGCACGTTGATGTGCCTCACTTGTGTGGTGGATGAATGATTTCAGCAAAGAAGTGCTCACTAACTCAGATTTACACAAAGTTGTGAACAATATTTGAGAGAAAAAGCTTATTGTGTAAATAGAAAAGTATTAGATATTTGAGTTCTGCTCATGAAAAATGGAAACAAAAACAAAAGTGTTGCTCTATTTTGTTCAGTATAAGTAACGGAGCAGGGCTTTTCAACTAAACTACTCAGGGGGCCACAGTTACTGAAAATAACAGTTCAGGGGCCGGACAGCCAGCAAATAGTCATTATGTGAATAAACCAAGTATTACAATGATGGGTTACTTTTGAATTTGTTTATTTTGCTGCATTGAATCATAAATGCAATAAACAGAACCCAAAAGTGTAATAAAAATGACATCTCAAGATTAGGTTCCTTGAAAACAAAAAAGAGACACTATACTTCCTATTTTACACAAATATTACATTTCCGACTCTCCAAATCTTTATGCTTGGCATTTTTATTGATTTGACCTTTAATTTTATTCATGCCATGGAGTGAGTGGCAGGTGATTCACCTGTTGTGGAGAGCAAGGGTGATTCTAGGATCTGACCTTCAGGGGTACTTAGCCCCCAGTGCTGACAATGGTTCTTGACTTGAACAACATGGTGTGCATTGTAAGTTCATTAATTAACCAACAGTTATTTCATTGGGTCAGACAAGTATGTTTGCACTTTTTACACACATATTTAACTACTACAATGTAATTGTAAAATAAATAAGCAAGCAAGCTGTACACAATTTCCATTCATAAATATCACTGAAATAATTCTAAATTAATTAATGATGCATCACCACTCTGCAATTGGAATTGCCCATTGCAAAATATTGCATTGCAAACTGCCATTTGAATAAAGGTGAATATCCCCCTTCATTGACATCAGAAGCATTTGTAATGGGTGAGGGACACACTCAAATCATCGTTCCTCTCCATCCAGGATGTGAACATCTTCATCCCTGAACGAGTGACCTCTGACCTGGAGATGAGTGTAGACCGTAGAGTCCTGGCCTGATGATGTTGCTCTTCTGTGCTGGACCATCCTTTTGGCCAGTGGCTGTTTAGTTTTCCCGATGTAAGACTGATCACAGCTCTGACACTGAACAGCTTTTTTTTTTTTTTTCATTTACCCTTTATTTATACAGGTAGTCTCACTGAGCCACGAGAACTCATTTTCAAAAGAGTCCTGTTTAGGAAGCAGATGGTGGGGGTTAAGAGCCTTGCTCAGGGGCCCAGAGTGGGGCGAATGAGGGTGGAGAGAGGTGTGGGTGTTCCACCTTTTCCACCCACATTTTGATGTTGTCTGTACTGGGGCTTGAACTGGCGATATTCCGATCATAGGCCCACCTTCTCTAACCTCTGCGCCACCACTCCCCTAATATATACAATATTACTCTGTCGGGGGACTGGATCTTTGGGATGAACCAGTCTTTAATGTATTTTGGGGTTTAAAAGCCACTGAGAGGTCATGTTTCTAAAATAAACATCCCAGTTTCTCTGAAACTCCTGCACAGAATGACCACTGGGCTGGGTTACTCCTTTTCACCTGAAGGTGGACTGGTTTCTGCTCTGCTTTCAGGAAGGTCCAGTTAGGATATCCACATTGCTCCAGTGCCTGTCTTATGTGGGATTTCTCCTTCTGCCTGGCTCCCAAGTTAGTGAGGAGCTTTCGTCAATTTTTGCAGTCTTCTTGATTCACTGTAACCAGGCAGCGTTTCACCTGATAAGATGGACTAACCCAACTACTGGAGCCATTTTTAATTGTGTGTGTATATGAGGCCTATATTGTCCTAATTTTGTTTACATTCACTTATTATCCATATTACGTTCTGGTTGGTAATTTTATTTTTGTCTTTTTGTTACAGGCTGAGGGCTGAAGACAGTCCAGAGTCTGGTGTTGGTTCCCCCTGCGTTGTGTGCTGTGGGTGATGGGTCCCTTCCACTCCTCATGTTCTTGCATCACAGTTTTTGGGTGAATTTTCTGTTTATGTTTGATTACCATCCTTTTTTCCTTGTTTTTAGTTGACTGGCCACCAGGAAGCCTCACCCTGGACTAAGTTATTTTATTAAAAACCCTGCCTCATTTTTTAAATTAGATTTTAAATAAGGGTGTTTAAATACATTTTTGTGTCTACTGTGGAACAATTTAATGCTTCCATTGTCGAAATGAACCTAAGTGCCTTAGGGTATTTAAGTTATTTTCTTGGGTGAAAGTCCTACAGTGCTGTGGTTGCGACTTAAAAATGAGAAAATTAAACATAAATAACTCTGTTATAACAATAACATGTGTTTAAATGGACCACTTGTATTATTTGGGGAAACTATGCTTTCTAGTTTTTATATTGCTTAAAATTTTAGTTTCCTCAGCACTGTTCATTTAGATAGCAAACAATAAATAAAAACACTTTAAATAATTCTAGAGTCAAAATGACCCCAAAACTAAGTCAGATCTTTGACAGTATAACTTGAACAAGTAGTTATTTACTTTATAATTTTATCCAGTTATTGTCAAACTTGGTTCTTTAGCTTTGTTGAGCACTGGGGGACCCAGTAACACTTTCCAGCTCATTCTGGGGGATCCCAATGCATTCCCAGGTCAGTGAAGAAATACAATCCTTCCAGCAACTTCTGGGTCTTCCCCAGTGCATCCAGGTGCCTCCTGGGACGTGCCCAGAAAATCTCTAAAGGGAGGCGTCCAGGAGGCATTCTAATCATATGAACCACCTCCACTGACTTCTTTTTATGTGGAGGAGCAGCAGTTCTTCTCTGAGCTCCTCCTCCTCCTCCGGATGATGGAGCTCCTCACCCTATTTCTAAGGCTAAGACCAGCCACCCTATGAAGGAAGCCCATTTTGACCGCTTGTATTATGGATCTTGTTCTTTGATCCAAACCTCATGACCGTAGGTGAGGGCTGGAATGTAGACAGACCAGTTCATCGAAAGCGTTACTTTTTGACTCAGCTCCTTCTTCACCACAACTGACAGAAGCAACACCCTCATTACTGAGCATGAAGCTCCAATCCTTCAATCCATTTCTCGCTCCATCCTACCATCACATGTGAACAAGATGCCCAGATACTTGAACTCCTCAACCAAAAACAGTCTCCCCCAAACAAGAGGGGCATTCCACCCATTTACAGTCAAGAACCATGGCCTCAGACTTAGAGGAGCTGACTCTCATTCCACCCGGTGTCTGCTCAAGGTCATGGCCCGAAGACGCCAACAGAACCACAACATCTGCATAAAGCAGAGATGAGACCCTGAGGTTCCCAAACCAGACACTTTTCTCTGCACAGTGGTGCCTCAAGATCTAGTCCATGAAAACCACAAACAGGACTGGGCACAAGGGACAGCCCTGGAGGAGTCCAACCTGCACTGAGAATGAGCCTGACTTTGTGCCAATAATGCAGACACAGCTCCTGCTTTGGTTCTACAGGGACTGGAGAGTTCTTAAAAGCAAGCCAGGTACCCTATACTCCTTCAGTAACCCCTACAGAATGCTTACAGGAACACAGTCACAAGCCTTCTCCAGATCCGTAGACTGGAGAAGCAAACTCTCACAACCCCATTAGCAACTCTGCAAGTGTAAATATCTGGTCCAGAGTTCCACGCTAGGACCAGGACTGAAGCCACACTGATCCTCTTGAATCTGAAGTTGAACAGTTGGTTGGAGCCTCCCTTCCATCATCCTGGAGTAAATCTTCCCGGGGAGGGTGAGACGTGTGATCCCACGATAGTTGGAACACACTCTCCGCTCCCCTTTTTAAAAATGGGAACCACCACCTTGGTCTGCCACTCCACAGGCATTATCCAAGTCCTCCATGTGACATTGAAGAGACACGTCAAGCATGACAGCCCCATAACATCCAAAGCCTTCAGCATCTCAGGTCGATTCTTGGCCACACCTGGCGTCCTGCCACCAAGGAGCTTTTTGATTACCTTGGTGACCTCTGCCACGGCAATGGACTCGTCTTCACCCGAGTCCTCAGACTGTCTCCTCAAACGTGGGCATGGTGGGTGGATTAGGGAGATCCTCAAAATGTTCCTTCCACCACTCACCAATGTCCTCAGTTCAGGTCAGCAGTCCCCCACCCAAACCAAGTACAGACTGGGATAGGGTTCATTTTCCTTTCCTAAGTCATAGAATCATTTTTCCACTGCCTCCCCGAATTCCTCCTATGCCCGAGTTTTTGCTTCCATAACCACCAAAGCTGCAGTCCTTCTGGCCACCCTGTACTTGTCAGCTGCATCAGGAGTCCTTCAAAACAACCAAGTCCTGAAGCCCTCTTTATTTAGCTTGATGGCCTCCATCATCACTGACAAGCTGGGAAAATTCAGTTTTTCTTTACTGAAATGAAAATCATGGCTTCTCAGCTGTAATGAGAGAGAATGCTTTACACTGAAAACTAATTACCCTTGACTGATGTTCCCATCAATGCAAGCCAGAACCAGATGCCTGGGTCTTCTGTAGATTTATAAACTTTGTAAGTTGTATATTGCAGACATCAGATTACTTTGTTTTCTCATTCTTTAAATATTTATTCTTGAAAATTTTAAATGATCATTTCTTATTTGACTTTTTCTCTTATTTAAAACCCAGAAGATGATGTGTCCAGATACTCTTCCATGAGGAACCCCAGAAGCATCACTCTCAGCACTTCATATGGACCAGAACACATTCACTTTAACTGTCTGTTCTGTTAAGCTGGCTGCTGCAGAGGACAAAAGCTTTGAGTCTTTGATGACATCGGCAAGTCTGTGAAGTTCCGCAAGGCCTTTTTAGAGGCCAACAAATCTGTTGAGGAAACTATATATATATATATATATATATATATATATATATATATATATATATATATTCTATGAAATGGTCATGTGAATCATTGGTGATGAGCAATTGATCAAAGTTGTTGAATAATAATAATATTAACTTTATTAAGTTTATACATGCTTCACAAAAGGTAAAATCTGCAAAACAGAAGCCAAAAGTGTGAAAAAAGTAGCTAAAAGTGGCAAAACTCTAATTAAAAGTAGCAAAATGAAAGCCAAAATATAGCTATAGGTGGCAAAAAAGTGACATGATGGAATAAAAGTGGCAGAATGGTAAATAAAAGTGACTAATAAATAGCTAACAGTAGCAAAATGGTATCTACAAATGCCAACACATTAGCTAAAGAATAGAATTGTAGCTAAAATTTGCATCTAGTAACTAAAAACTGCAAATAAGTTAGTTATTGTTATGCAAATATGCTAGTTTAAAGTGGCAAAGTTGCACGAACTATTGCTAAGAGTGACAGACTTGAATAAAAGTGGCTGAATGGTTAATGCATGTTGCTAAAGAATAAATAAAACTAGCAAAAAAAATGTCAGTTGTAAGTGGAAACCCAAATGTAGCAAAATCGAAGCTAAAACTAAATTAATCATAGCTAAATGTAGCAAAAAAGCTTGCTAAAATTGATACAAGAAAACAAACAGAGCATGTGTGCCATGTAAATAATCCTCTCAGATGCTGTGCAGAGACCATGATGAGCTACCAGCTTGTAAATGAGGCCTTTGTCCACACTGGAGAGCATCCATGTACCGGGTAGGTGCTCTCCAAGATCTCCATGCTATGTGTGGTGAGAACTATGGGTATTATTGATTGTAGAAAGTTTGTTTGTGGATACAGGAGACGGGATGTTTTTCACGTTTGCAGCTCAGGTTGAACAGATATGTGAGGATCTCACACAGCTGGGTGGAGCAGCTTCCATCAGGTCTAGCAGCCATCCTCTGCTTCAGTCAATGCAGCTGTTTCCAGTCAAGGTGGACGGCCATGTCTTGCTCTTCTTTGCATTGCTTTAACACATAAAATCCCAGTAAAACACTTTAAATTTGTGGTTGCAATGGAACAAACTGTGTAAAGGTTCAAGGGGTGTGAAGACGTTTTCAAGGCACCGTTCCTCCAAGTATGTGCCAAATGGTTTTGGTTTCTTTTAGGCCACACAGAAAGCTCTTCCTTCCTCTTCTGACATGATAACAATATCTTTGTTCCTGGCTCTACCTGCTGACCTGCAGTCTGTTCCTTAGTCTCCAGCCTCATCAGTAACTCAGAATATGCTGCTCACGCGCACGCGCGCACACACATATGGCTGCTAGAATAAAGGCAACACTGTATCCTACAAAACCAATGATGATGTCAGCTTGTTATTGACTCTCTCAGGTCTGAATGACTGAGCAGAAGATAGGGGGTGGGATGGAATCTATCTATTGCAGTGCAGTGACCGGCCAGGCGAAAATTAGCTGTAGAGTTTGTGCGCGTGTGTGTATGTGGTTTGTGGGGGATGGGTGGGATCCTGCAGTCGTTTCCGCAGACACAATCTGTCCCAGTTGCTGCACACCTTACAGTTTACAATAAGCCCCCCCCCCCCACCCACCCACCCCCCATCTCTCCCCTCCTGTCTCTCACACTCTCTCCCCTCCTGTCTCTCACACTCTCTGCTTTTGTGGAGATGAATGAACGATTCCATTTAAGCATCGAGGCAGATAGATCAGAAAAGGAAACCTCGTGTAGCTGGAAGTCAAATGGCCTTGTTTTCTGGATCACACTGTTGACGGCCTACGTATGTTTCTATAATTGTATCTGTTCAAATAAAATGCAGGGCGCACATTAAAGACGGCGTCTCACTTGGCTGCAGGTGTTGGAGACTAGTCGGTGGTATGGTACAGTATATTTAGTGTTTGTATAATAAAATTAACCTTGCATCCATGGTTTGTGCAGCCCATTTTTGAAAATATCTGCCACTGCATATCGACCTCGGCATCCCCTCATATTTATGATTTACTCTGCTGGAGTACATGTTTGAAGTGAGGGTAGGCAGATGTGCACAAGTTTTGAATATTTATGTATCATTGATGTTACTGAGCCAGTATCTCATTGGGCTGGGGCTGTTCAAGGTCAACGTCAAGGTTCTTTATTGTCATTCACATCACATGTGGTACACGACGTGGAACAAAACTATGTGCACAGGGTCCCAGTCACAGCCAACAAAAATACAAATTGTAAAGCAAAACAGTAATAAGATCTATTCATGACTAGTTGGTGAAGAGCCTTCATGAGAGTCGCTCCAAAATGTCTCAAAACGTTCGCCGTGGTTCTCTATTTCCTTGTAGGAGTTGCAGAGGTTCAAAGTCCTATCCCTTGAGCAGTTGCAGATTAATCGTTCAAAAGTTTAGTTTCATTAAATGATTCGGGTGACCAGAAATTAATGTGGTCAAGGCCACCATTGGCCACCCCCTGGCTCCACCATTGCACTTGGAATTGGATAAAATTGCTCCCTCCACTCACCAGGATCTGTCACCCTGCCTTTTAGAAGAAAAAAATAAACCTATCAGTATACAGATTCAGATTAGGTTTATTTCTCATATGCAAAATCAACACAAGGTCATCGATGCAATGAAATGCTTATGACGAGAAGAACATTATCAACTTGCCAAAAAAAAAAAAAAAAAAAAACCCAGACACATTGTAACTAGTACCCACTTCAATAGGTTGCACCAAACTTATTAAGGCTAACTTCATTCCCTGTTCAATTCCAGTCCAGTCCTCATTCCAAAAACTACAAACACTCACTATTTGAATGCCTCAGCAATTTAGCCAAACCTGTTTTTATTGTTGTTGTGGCAATTAACCTAAGGTTTACCATTTGTATATTGATTTTTTCTGCCCGTCATATGTTTACATTTGAAAAAAGTACAATAAATGCATGCAGAAAGAAGGTTGGTTTCAGACTGATAAATGTTTGTGTTTAAGTAAAACACTGGTATCATAATCAGCTCAGTATGTTGTACCCAGGACAGTGACCAGAGACAAGCCCAGTGCGCAGCAGATGTTACATTCTTCAAGGGTAGATCTCAGCTGCAGTCTCACAAACCAACATAATGACCTCCAACATGCCCTGAAGGAGGCTGCTGTTGGATCCAGATCCCGTTCAAGTTTCCTGTTGTAAAGATTATAAAGCTAAGTCAGGGTCTTCAAATTTATGCTTCTGGCCATTTGAAATGCTCATGTTTAGGCCTAGCTGGATATCACATTCACCTCTAATTAGTTATTTCATCATGGTTTTAAGAAAGGTCATGTGACACCATCACTGTGTGTGGGCCAGCCGATGAAGCACTATACACAACCTCTGGTTCCAAAAAAATAAGATGGCAGCTCCCATAAAAAGGCTTCAGTTCCCAACAATGAATGGTGAAAGAATGTTACGTCTAGTTCTTTTAAATTTACAATCTATGTGCCTGTACCACTGAAACATAAAGATGCTGGAAAGGCCAATCACTGCACAGTCTTTGCTAATGAAGCAATACTTTGTGACGCCATCTTGGTAGGTGCTAGGTGGTGACCTTGATAGCATGGCAACAGACCATAGATATATGAGAAACAAAAAATCAACTCGGCCAGTGAAAAGTAATACATATCTAAACCTGACCTTCAAAGAATGCATTATTGTGTCCATGGTTTTGATTTGGAAAAACTAGACTATCCATTGTGTTATTATACCAGGGAGAATTGCTCTCTTTATTAGAGTGCTATAATTACTGTAAAGCAGGAAATGCACACCAGCTAACTGAAAAAAAACATTTTCAATATTTCAACATTATTTCCTATATAATAATCATCATTTAACAGACTCTTTTATGGGTAAAATAGTGAATTAATGCATAAACTAGATTAGAACTCATTTATCCATTTCCACATACTAATAACATATAAAATAAAATATAAGATATATAATAAATATGTATAAAATATGTACCGGTATTTATATATGTACAAATATAATATAAATATATATATTATAAAATACAATAAAGTAGAAGGCCTAAATACATTCTAAATCATTCAAAAAACAAAACAATAAAACAAGCTAAATTTAAGTTGTTCATCTACAGGTAAGTGCAATTCAATAGACAGTGGTAGCAGAGTACTTAATTACTTAAAGTCAAGTGTTTACTCGTCTGGCTAGCATGATTGGTAATTATTAGCTGCATTTAATTAAGGTGAATACTAGCTAAATGTGACAGCCTTTAAAGGTTCAGTTCTCTCTTTTTTAGGCTTAATGCTTGATTCATGAGTACAGGCACGGGATGGGCGTTTGATGGAAGGCTCATAGTCTTGTCTTTTGTTTGGACAATGTGCATCAACTATTTTTATTTAGGTAAAACAAGGTGATACATACACATTTTTAAATTGATCACCCAGCACATACAACACATCAACCCTGTGGCTTCTATTTAAAGCAAGAACTTTTTACGCGTATTTGACGCTGAAACAACACATGCTTTACGCATTGTTTACGTGTCAGTCACATGGAATATTCACAAGTATTTGGCCCGGATGGCTTTCCATAGGCATCAACATGTAAACAATATGCAGTGAAAGGTGTAGCACCTAGCAAGATGGAGGCCATTGGCGGCTATTCCATTGCATTTCTATTTTTTTTTATTTGGCTTGCCCTTACTTCCAACTTAGATATACACACCTCATGTGGCAATCCTGGCAAGGACCAATGCAGACATGTTCCTGTTGTTAGTTTTCTACATTCGCTTTATAATCTAGCTGTTTTTATTACTTTTTTGGACGTCTTATTTGTATAAAAAAATAAATAAAATCTGTATGCCTTTTTATAACCGTCCATTGTTGTCATCATTCTTTGTTGAAATCAGGTCTCTCTTGTAAATGAGTCCTCAAGGCTCAATGGGAATTACCTGTCTAAATAAAGGTTGAATGAAAAAATCTGATATCATTGGGATAAAGTCATGACCTTTGACCCATATAGCTTAATTTAATTTTCACCTGCAGCTTTATGGTGGTGCAGTGGTAAGGACGCCAACTTGAGAACAGAAAGTCTTGAGAGTTCAATTCTGTCATTGTCTGAGAACATACAATGATTCAGTTCAATTCATTTCAGTTTATTTATATAGCGCCAACTCACAACAGAAGTCGTCTCAGACCAGAAACATTCGTATATAAGATAATAAGTTAACACTATTTATCTGAGGAGCAGACTGCATTGAATTTAACTCCATCACAGAACTCTCATCTTGAGCAAGCATGAAGGCGACAGGGGAAAGGAAAACCCCCCTTATGAAATGAGGTCAATTTGTCCTCCAGTAGTCTAAGCTTAAGGCAGCAAAACAAATCAAGCCTAACTATAGGATTTATCTAAAAGGAAAGTCTTAAGCCCATATGTCAGCCCTATGGATAGAAACTGGGATTTGGTTCCACAAGAGAGGAGCCTGGTAACGGAAAGATCTTCCTCCCATTCTGCTTTTGGAAACTCTAGGAACCGCGAGTAAGCCTGCAGTCTGAAAGTGAAGTGCTCTGTTGGGAAAATGACAACGATCACCAATGATGACAATACATTTCACTTCCACCTGCTAGTTTTAGGACAGGTGAGGTCACCTACTGAGGTCATGTGACTTCAAGGCCTGCCCCACCCCATTAGCAACTATGAAGAATTACTCACTGAACTGAACATTTTGTTACTGTGTATTTACTGTTTATCCTAAATACTGTGATTTTCCCCGACTAGCGTGCAGAAAACTCCAGTAAACAGCTGAGCATTATCTACCAACATCTGATAAACACAAAATGTTGTTTTCTCAGACCCCCCCCCCATACTGCGACAGGCTCTTTGATGTTTCTGTGACTGGAGTGAGCTTCCTGCAGAGAGGAGCCCCGGCCTGCCTCATTTCCTCCTGGCGGGTCAGCAGCTCTGTGTTTCAGTCTGAAGCCTCTGGCTGCTACGGAACCGTTTGGCTCTTTTTTTTTTTCCACCAGAGAACAAACTGTACATCCAGCTCCAATTTAACAGGGTTATTTCTGCATTTGTGCCCGAAAACACGGCACATATCGGTCACTGGGAGTCCCAAGAAGCAGCCGAGCGGGTCTGGAGACCGTTATAACGCCTTTTGGAGGTCTATACTGAGGTATAAACCAACGGTGGTGGAGGAGGAGATTCCACATTAGGAGCACTCCCCCACCACCCCTCCCTGGTGTCATTTGGTGCTTTAGGTGAGTGTTTTTGCTTTGTTTCACTTTTATATTCATCATAAATTATGCCCTCGCTCTTAGAGATCACACATGACCGTATTATAACAGTTAACTCTGGTTATTGCTTCATTTTCGCGTTTAATTTTCACATTTTCTTCCTGGGAGTGGGGGATGGGCAGTGTCAGCGCGTGAGGAAGACGCGCGCACGTGTTAGTAAAGCAGTTCTCGTGCGTGTTTTTTGTTTGTGAGCGCGCCCTTCCTTCCTGCTGGCAGTAAATTCAAGTAACTGCAGACGAGTTTAATCTCAGCTGACAAACACGCACATCCAGGGTACTGACAGAATATATACAGTGTACTTATACTACAGTGCACTAATAC
>NC_056500.1:25058461-25085108 GCF_014905685.2 Nematolebias whitei
TACAACAGAGTACTAATACTGACAAAAAATATACAGTGTACTTATACTACAGTTTTCTAATACTGACAGAATATACAGTGTACTTACTGACAGAATATATACAGTGTACTAAAACTGATGCACTTACACTAGAGTGTATTAATACAGAAATAATATATTCATTGTACTAATATTATTAGAATATATACAGTGTACTTATACTACAATGTATTAATAAGGACAGAATATATACAGTGTACAACACTGACAGAATATATACCGTGTACTTATATTGACAGAATATATACAGTGTATTAATATTGACAGAATATATACAGTGTACTTATACTACAGTGTACTAATACTGACAGAAATATAAAATGTACTAATACTGAATTAATTTATACAGTATACTTATACTGAAAGACAATATACTTTTTTTAATACTGACAGAATATTTACAATGTACTAATACTGACACAATATATACAGTGCTCTTGTACTAACAGTATATATACATTGTACTAATACTGACAGAATGTATACAGTGTATTAATACTGACAGAATATATACAGTGTACTAATAATGAATTTATTTAGTGTACTTATACTGGCAGACTATATACAGTGTACTAATATGGACAAAATATATACTGTGTTTTTGTACTAACAGTATATGTACAGTGTACTAATACTGACAGAATATATACAGTGTACTAATACTGATAGAATATATTATATACATTGTACCAATACTGACAGAATATATATGGTGTACTTACACTACAGTGTAATAAATCTGAGAGAACACACAGTCAATATACTGACCGAATATATACAGTGTACTAATACTGACCAAATATATACAGTGTTCTAATACTGACAGGATATATACAGTGTACTAATACTGAGAGAATATATTATATACATTGTACCAATACTGACAGAATATATATGGTGTACTTACACTACAGTGTATTAAATCTGAGAGAACACACAGTCCATATACTGACAGAATATATACAGTGTACTAATACTGAGATAATACAGACAGTATACTAATAATGACAGAATATATACAGTGTAATTGTACTTTTACTGACAGAACATATACTGTATACAGTGTACTTGTACTGACAAAATATTTACATTGTACTAATACTGACAGAATAAATACAGTGTACTAAATACTGACAGTATATTGTACTAATAGTGACAGAATATATACAGTGTACTTATACTGACCATCAATATATAGTGTAATAATACTGGCAGAATTAATACAGTGCAAACACTGACATATGGGTGGCATTGTGGCTCAGTTGGTAGAGTTGCCACCTATCAGCGAGAAGGTCGCCAGAATGAGTCCCTGCTGGGGACTGTTCTGTGTGGAGTGGGGTTAGCCTAGCGCTACATTAATGCTGGCAGTTGTCAACAGGGTAGCGAAGCACTACGTTTGTATTGCACGCAGTTGTCGCAGTTTGGAGTCTATATGAGTTGCTACAATCCACTCCTCGTCTGGAATTGGCTGAACTGTGTGGGGGATGGGGGATTTGGTTGGTAGGGCTCTTGGTTCGTGGGATGTCCTCCTTGAATAATGGTAAGGTAACCCTAGATTGTATTACAGTGTTTACCTATTTATAAGGGTAAACATCAACATACATAACCAGAAGTCTGACAAAGACTTGGCTAAACTTGTCTGTTTCTGACTCTGCTGTTAACTCACTGCAGCTAACAACATTTTGGCTCAGCAGCAATACTGTACTATGCTATATACAAAGTACTATAATAGGGTGGGAGCATGTGCATTTATACAAACAACCATTGTAACAAAGTAACTGTTCACTTTTTATACACCTCTTGAACAGCACACATATTATGGTGTTGTCTCATACACATAAGACGTCATAAGACGGAGTGTGGAGTACACTTTTCATAACTCCAGTTCCAAGATCAAGGTCACAAATCAAGATCAAAAGGTAAAACAAGGGCTTTCCTTGTCCAGGCCATTTCTATATATGTATTGCTGTATAATAATAGTTTGTGTATAATGTGCTGTATGCAGTACATTTGTAAACGCTGTAATGCAGCACATTGTATCTGCCCAGAGCGGTCTGTGATTAACATCACTGCTGTGTACATTCCACTCAGTGCAAACCTTAAGGAGACTCTGCAAACTCTTTACCATTCCATCAGTGATCCGCAAAGTAAATACTCAAGGGAAGGGCGTTGTTATTGTTGTTGGAAACCTCAACCAGGACAATATGAGAACTATCCCAAGTCAAAGTCAGAGTCAAAAGTTTCTTTATTTGTCATTTGCACCACATATGGTACATGTAGTGGAACAAAATTGTGTACACAGGGTCCCAGTTACATCCAACAAAAGTATAAATTGTAAAGAACAACAGTAATAAGATCTAAGTTATGAACTAAGAAATACGCTAAGCTAAAAATACTCTAATCACTAGTAGTACAAAAACAATACACCGAACAACAGCAGCACGAACATGAGTCTGTGTGAGCAGATGAATCCTCACAGATTTTCATCAGTATGTGGACTTTGCTACATGGGGAAAAAAAGACATTGCAGTAAGTTTCAAGGATTCAAGGTTTTTTATTTGTCATACACACCACATGTGGTACATGTGGTAGAACACAATTATGTACACAGGGCCCCAGTTACATCCAACAAAAATATTAAAATGTAAAAGAAAAACAGTAGTAGTAGTAGATATCCGAATGCATGCTCAATAATCCAGGTAGAAAAATCCAAAAAAATTAAATCTTATCCTCTGGACATTCAAAAAACAAAACAAAGCAAAACAACAACAACAAAAATGTAGAAACGTTTGTCTTTCATCCAAAAGACTTCCTCAGTCTGAGGTGCTGTATGCAGCTCAGTCTTATAAATAGCACCTTCTGAGTGGATCAACCAGTTTTGCTGCTGACAACCAAAACCAGCTGATCACATGATCAAGAAGGACCATCAACCTAACGATGGATCATTAGCACACTGATGGCTGTTTACTATTCACAGGGGGCTGAGTGATACTAGGGGTTGAATGAGTATATCATTTTTAAACTCGACATTAACATAATAAAACCCGAGTAGCACTCGAGTATTTGATGACGTCATAGATCTCAAGATACAAAAATAAATAAATAAATCAGCAAAAAAAGGTAATTATTTACAAAAAAAAAAAGACCAACAAAACATTGGGAGCGTATATTATGCTCCTACCATTTATCATACTGCAAATAAGTCACAGGAAAAACAAAACTATTAGTTATTATTATTAAACTGCAAACGTGAAGAAACATGCAGCATGTCAAAAACGAAACTTAAACCGAAATTGGTTCTGGCTTGGTGGATTGGACCCGGTGTTACACCATACTCTGTGACCTGCAACAGTGCAACACCGCCCCCTACGGTCATACAGTGGTCACATAATATGACGTCATTACGAATACCCGACGTTACATTTTTAACCTCGATAGAGGTCCTAGCAATCGATGTGTAGATTACTCGAGTACTCTGTTAATGTCCTAAGTGATACTAGCAATAACAGCATTGTAAGAGGGGGACAGTTGAACCCGGAGGCCTCCACCCCTGTTTAATGATGGACGATTTCTTTTCACAAAGATGGCCTCCTTTACTCCTCTCTCAAACCATCGTTCCTCTCTATCCAGGATGTGAACATCTTCATCCCTGAAAGAGTGACCGCTGGCCTGGAGATGAGTGTAGACCGCAGAGTCCTGGCCTGATGATGTTGATCTTCTGAGCTGGGCCATCCTTTTGGCCAGTGGCTGTTTAGTTTCCCCGATGTAAGACTGATCACAGCCCTCCTGACACTGAACAGCATACACAACATTACTCTGTTTGTGCCGGGGGACTGGATCTTTGGGATGAACCAGTCTTTGCCGTAATGTATTTTGGGGTTTAAAAGCCACTGGGACGTTGTGTTTAGAAAATAAACGTCTCAGTTTCTCTGATACTCCCTCAACATACGGAATGACCACTGGTCTGGGTCTGGATTCCTTCTTTTCACCTGATGGCTGACTGGAGTCCTGTTTGGGTTTCTTCACTGCTTTCAGGAAGGCCCAGTTAGGATATCCACATTGCTCTAGAGCCTGTCTTGTGTGGGATTTCTCCTTCTGCCTGGCTCCTGAGTTAGTGGGAAAGCTGTTTGCTCTGTGGTAGAGTCCTGATGACTCCTAACTTGTGCTCCAAAGGGTGATGGGAGTCAAACTGCAAATACTGGTCTGTGTGGGTGGGTTTGCGGTACACCTCAGTTTGCAAATGTCCTCTATCAGAGACTGAGACCTCACAGTCCAAGAAAGTCAACCTGCCATTTTTTGCATCTTCTCGTGTGAACTTGATGTAGTAGTAGTAGATCTAAGATATGAACTAAGAAAAACATTAACTAAAAATACACTAAGCTCTAGTAGCATAAAAACAATACATCGAACAGCAGCATGAACTGTAGCATCAAGCAGGCTTTAGAGCAGCACCCAGCCTCATCTCTGCTACTCAGATCTTCTCTTTGTAAGTTTTTTTCCAGCATATAAGCCTCTGCTGATCACGGAAAAGCCAGTAAAGAATCATCAAAGACCAGACTTTCTGGTCCAAGGGGGTTGCAAGAGCACTACAGGATTGTTTTGAGAGAACTGATTGAGACATTTTCAGGATAGGACAGACTTGATGAGTATGCCATGTCTGTGACATACATACAAAAGTGAATGGAGGATGTTACTATCAGAAACATCATTAATTACCAGAGCCAACTAACCAAATCTAGGATTACTACTGAAGTGCATGCTTGGCTGAAAGCACAAAATGTCATTTTTAATCTAGCAGTCTGGTGGCTCTGAAACCAGCTAACAATCTTAACAATGCAATAAGTAAATTGTTCTAATGGAAAGAAAATGCAATTTTTCCAGGATCATACCAATGCTTGAAAACTGGGAGGGTATCTGAGTTACAACAAAATACAAGGATCCTCAGTTGTCATGAAAGGACGACCTGGCTTTCCTTAAAGTCAGGTCAGCAGATGTACTCAGACATACTCAAATATACTCAGATGTAAACACTTATACTTGACTTGTAAAGGTCGTTGTGGATTCAGTGCATCCCTGGTTAAAGTATCTCATGAACCGTTGCAACTTTTGGCACTGTACGTTGGTGCCTGCTTTAAACATATTGGAACAATGGTTTGGTTCAGGGAGGCATTTAAAATGTCCAGCATACATCAGCTTTTTGTGTTTTTCATTTTATGCAAAATCACTCTTGGACTTCGTACGATATTTTTTTTTCAAATTTTCTGTAAATATTACCCCTCCCCATTCTAACAGATAAGTAATAAATAGTTCTTATATGAGCCACTTCTGGGAAGAAAAATTGGATTTGGGCCACTTTTGCCTGCAGTCTGAATTTAGTGAAACAGTAGTTGGTTGGCATGCAAGATCCTATCAAAGTGGCATAACAAATCTTATAATAAAAAAAATCTTAGTGTGCTTAATACCTATGCTATGCTAATGCCCAGTTTTTCTTTGATACCATATTCCTCAAATAACAGTTTTGTGAATATTTTCACTCTGGTTTGTGGAGAAAGATTTGGTAATGCTCAGGGTCCACTGGCTGTCAATACATTTGTCCCTTGTTATATCACACTTCATTTCTTGTGGCTTCACTGTATTGTGGGTTTTTTAAACCCATTTTTTTATACTGTGTGTACTGTACATGCTGTGCAGTACCGTACATTCATCTCATCGTCATCATTTTCATCGCCAATATGTTTAAGAGCATATGAAGTCAAAAGAAAGTTGTCAGGTCTTCTTGACAGATTATTCTTGTTGAAATGTTTTGTCTAGGGCACTAACAAGCAACCTTTATGCTGATGGTCCTCCTTTATCATGTGAACAGCTAGTTCTGGATGTCAACAAGAAACTGGTTAATCCACTACGATTTGTGAGGGTTCACTGTTTTCACTGTGCTGGTCTATGTTGGATGGTAAGGCGGATCTGGTAGCTTTTTGTTCTCTCAAATGACGCTTTGTCGTTGTTAAGTGCGGCTCCACTTGGTTCTCCTCTTCTGGTTTTTTTTTTCCAGGCGTAGGTGATTTGCCACTACAGTGGAGGCTGACTTGATCTGCTCTGTGGGTGGGATTATCAATGCTATGTGGGTGGGATCATAACTGATCTTTTGTGTTTGAGCCATTCCGCCCATTGTAGTCCTTAATCACCTGATAATCAGACTTGAATTTCATTAGCTTATTTTGTCACTGCTTACCGGTAATAAGTTCACATGGAGCCATGCTGCACCAGCATCTCCGATATCTCTCTTCAAATGTGTTTATTTCTTGTGGCGCCATCTGTCAACATGATATGAGAGTTGAGACAGTGGCAAAGCATAAAAAATTGGGCTCTAGGGTGACACCATGTATTATCTCTCTGGTGGGGAATACAGAGTTTTGCTCTTGTCCCTGGTGTTGGCTAGTCAGTCACCAAAGGATTCTCTTTCAGGCTGGTTTTCTTAGCTGGGAAGTTCTTTTAGTGGAGGAGGTATTTTTTTCATTTAGCCTTTTTTTATTTATTAAACCTTTATTTAACCAGATAAAAAAAAAACATTGAGATCAAGACCTCTTTCACAAGGGTGACCTGGCCAAGAACAGACAACAGCAGCACACGTCATAAAAACAAAACAAGTAGCAAGATTATGAAGACTTCAGGTAGTCTCTTTGAGCCACGAGAATTCATTTTCAAGAGAGACCTGTTTGGGGAGCGGATGGGGGTTGGGGGCCTTGCTCATGGGCCCAGGGTGGGGGTGGGTGTGGGTGCTTCACGTGAACCGGCAATCTTCTGATCACAGGCCCACCTCCTCTAGCCTCTGCGCCACCACTCCCCCATTCAAGTATGCTACTTGAAGAGGACAAATGTGAATCTTATGCTTTGGGTCCCCAACAATTGTAAAACTTTAATAATAATAATGTGTTATATATTGTCATCATTGTACGTTCCCATACAATGGTGAAATTGGATCTCTGCATTTAACCCATCCACCACCAGGTGGTGCAGTGGGCAGCTATTGAATGTGCCTGGGGAGCATTTGGGGATGAGGTGTGCTGCTCAGAGACACCATGAGATGTGCAATGACTGGGGATTGAACCTGGGACTTTTGGGTCCTGAGTCGGCTGCCCTGCCTCTACACCATGTCAGCCCCCATTCATTCATTCAACATAAAGTAAAAAGATAAGATTGAACTTTATTTATCTTGCAGGAAATTGTTGGGCCAGAGTTTCAGTACAAAGGAACATGCATGAGGAATCACACAAGATATAAAAAGAATATAAAAATAACAGATAATATATATATAAAAAAAAAAAAAAACAGAGAGGTATAAAAATACCAACAATTAAGGTCCAAAAATGTCCAAAAGATGTAATGCAAAAAAGTGGAATCCGATTTGTAAGACCCACTACATGCTGACTGCTGTTTTTTATACACGGTATAGCAGTAAACAGACTGAGCATAGGACAGCTACAGAACAGCCAGCTGACTCATGCTATCTATGTAGGACACACTGATTGCTTGGCCTTAATAAATCACACAGGCAGTGTGTTGGGAGTAGTGCTGTTATGTAACCAGTGCTAGGATGTGTTGTGAATTCAGAGCAGATAGGCAAAGTGACACGTTGTCTGAGGGAAGTGAAAGTCTCTTCCTTTGTTAGGTAAAGGCCCATTATTAGACCAAGAATTGCATACATAAATAACACAAGCAAATTAAGGAAATATAGTATTTTAAATGGTGTTTGGTGTGTTGCATGTAACATGCATGTAAGGTTCACAAGTTGTCCCAAGATGTGAGTGAGAGTAAATTAATGTTTGTTTCATTTGTCTCTGTGTCCCTGTGACGGATTTTCAACCTGTCCAGAGTGTACCCTGGATTAATGGATGGATAGATGGATTGACTGACTGTTTGTTTGATTAATTGATTGATTGATTCTCTTCTGCTTCTTTCTCATTGGGCCCAAAAATCCTTTTATATTTATGGACTTAAACCAGTTTTACTTTTTCCCCAAATTTTTTCTCCTGATTTTATTTTTCTAAATTTTGCATTATATTTTGCAAACACTTTTTCACTTAAAGGTATTTAAATGGTGGATAAATGCAGTTTCAACAAATAAACAGTAAGATATTCACAATTTCACTATTATTTACAGTTTTTTAAATAAAAAAATACATCATAATGGTTTCAGTTTAACAGAACATCCAATGCTTTTTTAAAGTGTTCACAGATAATTTACATTTAGCAGTTAGTTTTTCAGTGCACTTTCAGGTCTTTCATGTGTGTATTAAGGCTTATCCTGATGCAATCTATCAGCCAGGACAATTATTATTGCTAGGTGTGAACAGGGTCAGTATTACCTAAAATATTATTATTATCCAGTCTACTGTAACTTTACATCAGTCCTTGTCTCTGTCCTGACTCTTATTAGGAGTCCAAGCCCACAGAGACAAGGGAGGTGCATTTCCATATTTCCAGCAAAACATTTTTATTATTTGTAACATTAGTAGTAGCAATACACATATGGCATATTTTTCATTTTCATTCAACCTTTATTTAGACAGGTAAATCCCTGGTTAAATAAAGATTAATAATAATAATAAATATCATATGATTGGTTCTTTGATCTATCCATCCATCTTTTTCTTTCTATCTTTTTCTTTTTGTGTCTCTTGCTGCTTGTTTTGTGGACCTGTGATGTGATCTTAAGAAGGGTGCACCGATTGCAGTTTTCTGGCCAATCACCGATTTCTAAAAAGTCTGACCTGCCGATTCTGATTTTGGCCGATACTGGTTTTGTTTTATAAGCGACACTGTCAGGTGTTATAAGATCACAGTGCACCTTCAATTTTCCAATCTTATTTTATTGAAAAACATACCCTTGAACAATATCCTAGAAACAATACAAACTTGTTTTAACTGGCCATGAGGTAGTGCTCTGAAATATAAATGAAGTTCAGACAATTGTTAAAACAAAACAAAAAAATTGGTAAAATCGGTTTCTCATTCATTAGCCGATTTCCTAAAATTAAGGAAATCGGGGCCTATTTATCGGTGCACCCCTAGTTCTTAACCTAAATAAGACGCATGAAAGCTAATCTGGCTCCTGTTATTGATATATTCACAGTAAGAGTGTTTAAAGAAACAATCCAACAAAGTTAAGTCAGGTCCTCTGGACAGTTTCTTTTTCTTTTGTTGAAACGTTTTGTCCTTCATCCAAAGTACTTCATCAATCCTAGGAGCCACAACAAACTCAGCCCCATAAGTGGCTTACTCGCATAGTGGGCCAACCAGTTTTATGGTGATAAGATGGTTTCTGGAGTCCGCCCTCTCCCTCCTCGACTCCTCTGAGGCAGCCATAAAAGTGTGGTTCAAAACATCAAAGTTCATGCTCAATAATCCAGTGGATTTTTTTACCTGGATTATTGAGCATGAAATTTATGTTAAAAGAACAATGTTTTATCTATTGATTTATTTTTGTTTTTTAGTTGGTTGCGACATGTGACCTGACACACACACTCTCTCCCTACTAGTGGAGTTTGGTTCCACGCACAAGTATGAAATATCTGTACACTATTGATGATGCTTTGTATATATTAGCACATGCATATGTATCACTTTGTTTGGCACACATTTCATACAGTGTTAAATTTTAAAAACAAAATTCCTAGGGTAAAGATAATGGATGGATGGATGGATGGATTTCAAAAGCAGCACTGGATGTGGTGGTGGTAGGTTGTGTGGGTGATAATCATAGTGCACCACTTAGGTAATGGTAGGAGAAACATTGTGTTTCATATGGGCTTTAAGGGCTTTCTTAGCGCATACGCAGTTCTTATTGTGCTCTCCTTCATTGTTGTTTGTTTGTCTTGGTGGTTACAAAATAGGGTTCCTTGTTCAAAAACCATGTCTGTCTCTGGGTGGTTGACATGATTTTCATGTCTACAAAGTAGGAACGGGGCCGATCCAGTATCGGTATCGAGCTCCGATACCAACATAATTTATGTATCGGATTTTTCCGATCCAACCTGCAGAGATTTTCGATCCATGATGCATGTCTGTGTTTGTTGAAACGTCTCCACGTGTGATTCCCTGCTAGCTGCTCTGCACGTTGGTTTCAAACTATGGAATGGATTTCCTGAACGGAGGAGTGTTTCATGAAACCCAGAGTAATAAGACCAGCCTCACATTCAGGAAATCCAGTTCATAGTTT
Organism: Nematolebias whitei; assembly: GCF_014905685.2. NCBI lineage: Eukaryota > Metazoa > Chordata > Actinopteri > Cyprinodontiformes > Rivulidae > Nematolebias > Nematolebias whitei. The sequence goes on from NC_056500.1 coordinate 25,068,717, forward strand.
GCAGCCAACCATGAGTAAATATATTAGGATTGAGCAGCAGCACTGTGGCGAATGGCTAACCAAATTTTCATCGAAACATGTCCGCTTTGTGGAAGTATTTTACACTCGAAACATCACAAAGCAAGACAGCAATGTGCAATGTCTGCAGAGTTGCTGTACCGAGAGGAGGAAGCTCCATCGCAACCTACAATACAATAAACTTAATCAAACATAGCACCACATTAAACCGCGGTAAAGTTAGTTTTACGTTGGACAATTGAGCTCCGTGTCTTCAGCGGTGTGTTCTTCTCGTTCAATCTGAAGCAGGCAGTCTGATTTCGGTCAGCCATGCTCAAGCCACCCCTCTCAGTCTGCCCATCTCGGAGGAGGGGCAGACTGAGCGGGAGCGGGGCTTACCGAAATCAGACTGCCTGCTTCGGAATAAACGAGAGGAACACACCGCTGAAGCCACGGAGCTCAATTGTTTACAGAGAAGCTGCTAAACTTCATAGTAATTAATGACCAGCTGCTATCAGTTGTAGAAAATAAAAGATTTCACAGCTTGACTGAACACTTGCAGCCAAGATATAGTTTACCCTCCAGGAGATATTTATCAGTACAACAGTAGACAATCATAAAAAGTATGAATTGAAAATTAGAAGAAAAAATATATAAAAAAACTAAACAAAAACCAGCTACATTATAAAGAGATGTAAAACACTAAAAACAGGAACATGTCTGTGTTGGTTTATGCCATGAACTTAGCAGGTGTTTAAAGCCATTTAATCACTTTAATATCCACTTTAAAGCTAGGAATAAAAAACCCCAACATGTTTTGTGTTAGCAGGATTTAATTCTAACTTTGAAACTTGTCCAACATTAATAAAACTTATCTCAAGTTGCCTTTTTGGACATGCATGCATATATTTGTACAAATTGTATTTGAGAGGAGATTATTACAGCCTCACATAAAATCAATAATGAGGATGATACTGGAACGGTATAGGTATCGGCTGATATACAGATTTATGTATCGGATCGGAAAGTAAAAAAAAAAAAAAAAAAAAAAAAATTGGATTGGTGCATCCCTACTACAAAGGGTGACAAATATTTCTGTCCCTGCTGACATTGTGGTACATTCCACCACAAGTATGCCTGCTTCCTGGGATACTTTCAAAGGGGTATCAATTGCAGAACTTTGTGCAGTCCCTTTATTGTCTGTCCCATGTACATGTTATCAAATTCACAGGAGCAATGTGGCAGGGCCAACACCATTGCTCAGCTGTGATTTCAACAGCAGGACAAGAAGCAGCAGAATCCTCTGTCCCTCATGTCCCTGCTGATAGCAGTCATCCAAGGTGAAAGACCTCAGTGATAATCTGAGTAAGGTCGAAATAATGGATAAATGAGTTATGTCAAAACTGTGGAACTATGAAGGCGATCAATGACTCCTGTCACTCAGAACAAGCTCAGGTGTTCCACGCAAGAGGAAGAGGCCATCAGGGCCTGAAGAATTTTTAAAATCTAGACCTTTTAACAATTTATTAACCTCACTGAAAACAATGAAAATGAAAAAGTGTGGTTTACTGAGGACTGACTTGTAGAAGAGATATGATTTGTAGATGTTTGGCTTAAAGGAGAAGTAGCTGGTTTTCCATTTGTAGCTGTGGCAAACAAGGAACTAGAATCAACAAAAGGTCTGAACAGTTCAGGATCTCGTGCTTATTTGACAGACACCGGAACAGAGTTAACAAGAAGTTGTGAAGGTAGGTACCTTTGCAGAAAGTAGTTCAAATAAAACAAGTACACAAACAGATATAAAATACAAGCTTCTCTACAAACACCACTTCTGTCTATTCACAATATACCGTTTGTCCAGTAATAATGTCCACAACAACTAATTATTAGATTATTTACTGTAAATATGGTTGATGGCTGAATCAATTAATAAACATAAAAATATACCTGAACTCAAACAACAAAATGTTTATCTTTTATTCAGTCTTACCACTGACATGCTTTTTAAAGCTCGCTTTGCATTACTGTAACTTTGCGATAGTTTGTGCTACCATAAAAAAACGTTTCTTAAAGCTGAGACCTTTCACCTAACAGCCCATATAGGCTTATAACGGCAGCCTGACCTGTTGTTGCAGGAAGCCGTGAAACAGCCCCTCTGTGTCCCTCCTCTTGTCAAATGGGACAGTTGGGTGTCCCGCCCCTTTTTATACGGATAGGATGGACAAAATAAGAGTGTCCCACCCAAATCGGTACGGTTGAAAACACATTTTTCTCTCCTTTCACTTTTACAGATGACAGAAATCCATCGTGGAGATGGAGAATTTTAATCCATGGCTATTTCACTTGGCTGTCCACCAGACAACCTCAAGGCAAGATCTGGTTGTCCAAAGCAAAAATACATTTTCTAAGACAAACAGAAACCACTTTTGTTGACCCCTGTATATATAAATGAGCTTGTGTTTGTGTGTTTGTGTGTGTGTGTGAACTAAAGTAGCATTTGGGCCCAAAAAATCAGATCCGACCTGGCTCCAGCCCGCAATCATCATTTCCGAACCCCACCCGACTCTATGAATTAACAGTAATTACAGGTCCGAACCCGGAACCCCCCCCCCCCCCCCCCATGACATTTCTAATTAGTTATTAATGGTTAATTAACTTTCTCTTTTCCCACCCATAACTTCTGGTCTGCTCATGACATTTCAATGAAGATTTATACACATATGCATCATCACTAGATGTAGTGTGGCATACACTTTTCATCACCCTAGCTCAAAGGTCAAGGTCACAAATGAAGGTCAAAGGTTATACAAGGTCTTTGCTTCTCCGAGCCAATGCTATAAATTGCTGTATTGCTATATAATAGTTAGTCTACGAGTGTAGGCCTGTCACGATAAACAATAAATCAATTAATCAATTAATCACATGATAAATGAAAATGATCAACCTTATTTTCATTTATTGGCTTTATCATTTCTTCATGTCTCTCTCTTTCTACTCAAGACAATGGATGATTAAAGGCTCACCTCCAGTGCTCTTCACTGACCCTTCCTTTTCTCTTTTCTTTAAAATACGTTTTATCCATCCAAAATTGCGTTTTTGAATTGTTAAAAACAGCTAAGCTGAGAAGCTAAGCTACGACTTAAGCTAACAGGCCGGCCTGGGGAAAAAACCTCCATCAGGCGGGCTCCCACTCTCATTGTTTTTAAGTCTCGCTTGAAAACCCACTTTTATTCCCTTGCCTTTGATACGGTGTGATTTGTTTTGATCCTGTCTGTATTCTACAGTGTTAGCCATTTAGTTATTATCTGTTGCTATTTGTATCTATGTTTTTATTTTATGCTTTCCTGTCCACTTTGGTTGGCCTTGTTGCTGTTTTAAGTGCTCTATAAATAAATTGGTAGGGTATGGTATGGTCTTGATCATGATCCACTTGCTTTTAGGAGTCAGGCTCTTTTTTGTCCCCTGTAATGAAGCAAAGAGAGGGAATTGGAAAGACCCTCCTGTCTGTCCGTTCATCCATCCTTGCATGTTGTCATGAGATGGGAGAGACTGAGCATACAACAACTGTTGCCCAAGTTCGTCACCAGTCTGAACTTGATGCGAGTGTGGCATAGATAAAGCCTTTGTTGACAAAACCTCAAATAGACAAACACAATGTTGCATTGTTAAGTTAATGTGACCTTCTTTAACCAAAACCTGCGACATTTAGAGCCAATTAAACTGTCCTTCAAGTGAGGCTAGTTGGCAGAGCGTACACACCACCATCTGTTACTGACAGAGCGTTTGCCTCTCTGACCCCTTATGGGCCTTTTGAGCCAGAGTGGACCTTGCCAATGCAATCTGTCACTCATAACTCTAATGTGGGGAGGATAGAGCTTCATGCACATTATGGTTTACCTGTGTTGTCACTTGCTGGGTTTCTACTATTGTTCATAAAAACACAGCATTTAGAAGAATAGGGGAATGAAAATGATAAACCTTAAGTAAGTAATGTTCATCTATGTAGCGTCTTTCACAAAATAAAACCAAAAAGTGCTCTTCAATGCAAAATAAATCAATAAAAATAGTAAATAAAAAAAATGTAAAACAATTACAAATGAAACACAAAATGTCATCAAAATTAACTAAATGATTGGCTTAAGTCTTCTGCTGTTTTCAAAGAATTTCCTGCCGTTAATGTAAAATCAAGGAAATTTATTCTACAGTCAAGGTGCAGCTGCTTGGAAGGATGGGTTTTAAACTGGGTCTGAGGAACTACTAGTGGTTTCTGGTTATATTATTTAAGAGACCATGACCAAAACATGTAGGCTTTAATAGTCAGTAGTACCATGCCAGGAGCTTGACCATGCAGAGCCCTAAAATTGAACACCTAGATTTTAAAATTTATATGAAAAGCAACAGATAATCAATGAAGATATGATAAACCAGTAACCAGCTAAGTTCTTGTACTTCTTTTAGGAGCCTCTTCAACTCCTCCACTTGATGCAGAGACTCAACCAAACTCAGAGGGAGCACAGCATTGTATTCCTGATTTAGAATTGTGACTCAGACTTAGAGGAGCTGACTCTCTTCTCAGCTGCTTCACACTCAGCTGTGAATGGACTCAAACTCTGAACACTTCAATAGAATCACACCAGCTGCAAAAAGCAGAGACGGGACCGTGAGGCTCCCAAACCAGACACCCTCCTCTCCATAACTGCACCGTGCGATCATGCTCATGAAGACCATACAGTATCTGAGACATGGGACAGTCCTGGTGAAGGCCAACCTACACCAAGCACAAGTTTAACGTTATTAAACTTACTTTGGTTATGCAGGGACTGGATATATATTAAAAGGGACCCTGGCACACCATACTCCTGACAATCAGTTGGAGTCTCTCTTTGAAAATCCCATACCTGCCAACCATCCCTGTTTGGGCGGGTCAGTCCCAGAATTAGATTAGGTAGATTACATGACATTATATAGTGCAAAGGACATTTTTTGATAAATGGCCACCATGACAACATGATGCAGTCAGAACAAACTTGTGATGCTCATGGTATAAAAAAACAAAACAAAATAATTGGAATTTTCAAATATGATCTCAGTTAAAGTTCAGCTTAAAGGCTAGTTTTAAGCCAGTTTTCTACTTTTCTATATATATTTAATATACAGATTTTATGTTTTATTAATCATAAGAATTTAGTAAAATTACTTCAGATAGCTGGAAAATGCAGAGTTTTGACTAGATTTTTTAAGTTTTCTGTGAGGGACTTTCCCTGGACCCTCCTAGGACCACTTTGCTCTGTTTGCTACCACATATAAATGTTCCTCTTTGGCATCAGCAAATGTAGGCAGGTATGGAATCTTGGAGTAAACTTTCTCAGGGTGGCTGGGAAGTGTGGTACTTAGTTCAAACCATCAACATGTCTGCTAGATCCTGTCCAAACCAGACTGTTCAGACAGGTGCTTCCTGTGATTAATGTCCCCATTTTGGATCTGCTTAATCTTGTTAATGAATGGTTATGTACCACAGGGCTTTGAGGTATCTGAAACTGAAGAAATCTGATCTTGATTCAGGAGCTCAAGCCAACATGGATTAAAGTTCTCCGTCACTACGATGGATTTCCGTCATTTTAAATGTGGCCAGGACGGATTTCTGTCATCTGTTAAAATGAGGAGGGGAAAAATGTGTTCTGTTGTGGTCTTGTTAAAACCATCTAAGCTAATAATGAGACTGACACTGCTTTCAACCAATAAAGAGAACCATGGTTAATGGTTAATATGGACTGAAGAGCTGAGCTGATAGGCAAAACTATTAATTTACTGGCCAGTCTATGTTCTGACCCTCACCATGGAAACCTCCAGAAACCATCTTAGCACCATCAAACTGGTTGACCCACTATGTGAGTGTGCTATTTATAAGTCAAAGTTTCTGTATTTGTCATTTGCACCACATGTGGTACATGTGGTGGAACGGAATTGTGTACACAGGGTCCCAGTTACATCCGACAAGACGGTGAGTTTATCGTGGCTCCTCAGACTGATGAAGTCTTTTGGATGAAAGACAAAACATTTCAACAAAACGAAACCATCCAGAAGACCTGACTTAACTTGTTGGAATTTTTATCTGGGTTATTGAGCATGAACTTTGATGTAAATAATGAATCTTCTTCATATAGCAAAGTTAGTCATGGAGTTCCTCAGGTGTCAGTGCTTGGACCAATGCTCTTTACTTCATATATGCTTCCATTAGGTAAAGTAATTAAACAGCATGGGGTACATTTTCATTGTTATGCTGATGATACACAGTTATATTTATCCACAGAACCTGATGAATCCAATCAGTTACTTAGATTACAAGCATGTCTTAAAGACATAAAAACTGGATGACCGTTAATTTTCTGCTTTTAAACTCAGACAAAACTGAGGTTGTAGGTTTTGGACCTGAGCATCTTAGGAATAAACTTTGCAGCCTTCACTTCATCTGGATGGCATTAATTTGGCCTCCAGTTCTAATAACATACCTTGGTGTTATTTTTGATCAGGATGTCTTTTAACCCCCACATTAAAAATGTTACCAGAACCGCTTTCTTCTACCTGCATGTTTATCACTAAAATTAGAAAACATCTTGTCCAAAAATGATGCAGAAAAACTGGTCCATGCATTTGTCAGGTCCAGCCTGGACTATTGCAATTGTTTATTATCTGCATGTCCAAAAACATATTTAAAAAGTCTTCAGTTGATCCAAAATGCTGCTGCCAGAGTTTTAATGAGAGTTGGTAGGAGAGATCACATTTCTCCAGTTTTAGCTTCCCTCCATTGGCTCCCTCTCAAATTCGGAAGACAATTTAAATCTTACTTCTAATGTGCATCCCACCTAGAGCCCGGTTCTTCTGGACTCCTGTTAAAAGGGTGTTGTTTCTTTCCACAGTCGCCTGTGTGCTGCTCAGGATGGGAGGTTTCATAGAAGTGGAGATTCAATGCAATCTGCTCTCTTCCTTAGACAACCATTACTAGTTCTTTTTAGACCTTTTTTCCTTCACCAGCATGAGCAGTTTAAGAGAATAACTATACTGGGCTGAAACAAAGAGCTCTGTCATTTTGTTAAATGTTTTATGATATGCAGGGAACAACTTGTTGTCATTAATGATGAACCTCTCTGTTTTCAGGCTGGGCGTGTGTGTGTGTTGACCTCATGGTGTAACAAGATTAAAGATGAGCATTAGCAGTGATGAGGTCAACTTCCTGGTCTACAGATATCTACAGGAGTCAGGTACGGGAACTGTGATGGCACGCTTCACCTTTAATCACTTTTTAACTTTCAGCCTTAAAGTCTCAAAGTTTGCCGTCACTGTGCTTTTATTACTTTTTAGCTCCAAGAGGTTTGTGTTTAGTTTATCATGACAGCCTAAATTTGGAATTCTTCAATATGATGACTTCAACTAAAATCTGCAAGATTGCATTTTTTCCTCATCCAGTTTGTTTTATTCAAGCCAAATGAAAGTGGATTTTTTTCCCCCTATAGATATCCCTGTAATCTCTGGATTATGTTCAGAACTCAGCACTGTTCACATTACAGTATACTATACCAAAAAACAAAACGTAAACAAAGGTTTGCAAATTTATTACATTTTTGATGAGCTGTTAAAATGTCAGAATTTGAAGAATTAATTAAACTTCGATTAAAAAAATTGACCATTGAATTAGAGTTTGAGTACGGCTGGTCATTTTTTAAAATCTGTTGTGTTATTGAGTCTGGATGCATGAAGCCTGGGTGTTTATTCCTTCAACACTGGTGTTTAACTTCCTGTGCTGCTCACATTCAGCCAGAATCTCTTTGGACTGCAACTGTTGGCAACAAACTACACACGGGATTCAAGAGGGAGTCTCTAAAAGTTCACAATGGGTCTCAGTTTCCTCATGTGGGTTGCCTCACTCTTGTGGTGCAGGATATTTTTTTGCAGACCTCTGGAACCCATGTCAGTTTAGTTTTCATAACTAGAGCATTAGAGCTGTTTTTTAATATATATACAAACTCCCAGAACATTTGGCCCAAACTTTTCAGAGTTCAGTGTGATTTCAAGTGAAAATTTTGTGCATTTTCTCACAAATTTGCACCTCCGACTAGCCCCAAACAGTGAGCTACAACATCAACACATTCCTTTACTAAATATTTCTCATCTACTGTTTCCAACCTGATTGAGGTTTGTCATCCAAACCTAGTGTCTCAGTGCAAAGGTGTGTCAGATATCAACAAATTCCATGCTCAATAATCCAGGTATACAGTTCAACATTTTTCAGTCAGGTCATCTGGACAGTTTCTTTTTTTGTGCTGAAACGTTTCGCCTTCCATCCAGAAGGCTTCATCAGTCAAGGAAACACACAACACAAAACTGATTCTTCCCCTAACAGCTTACTCCAAAGTGGAACAAACCAGTAATGTTGGTGCTAAGATGGTGTCTTTGGCACGCCCCCTCCTCCAGTGCCGGCCCTCTTCCTCGTCGACAGTCATGTTAAACTGGTTCAAAACCAACAAAGGCCATGCTCAATAATTCAGGTATACAATACAAAGGTAAACAATACACAGTGTGGTGTGTTTCCTTGACTGATGAAGCCTTCTGGATGGAAGGTGAAACGTTTCAGCACAACAACAAAAAAACTGTCCAAATGACCTGACTGAAAATTGTTGGTGTGTCTGACATGTTTGTGAGAAGAAGCTAGAAGTGGACAACCTGAGTTAAAGAAGGACCTGCTGCCTTGTTCACAGAGCTTCAACTATAACTGATGGCTCTGTGTCTCTGAGGACTAGTTACAGCTGTTACACATTTGTTCTTGTCATCAGGGTTCTCCCACTCAGCCTTCACCTTTGGTATAGAGAGCCACATCAGTCAGTCCAACATCAACGGTGCTCTGGTTCCCCCTGCTGCCCTCATCAGCATCATTCAGAAGGGTCTGCAGTATGTGGAGGCTGAAGTCAGCATCAATGAGGTGGGTCTCAACTTTAGAACGCTGGGAGGATGGGCTAGTTTTGACTGAGGTGGAAAGGCTCACCAAGCCCACGGTTCAGTTTGGGTTTTGGTTTGGTTCAGGTTTTTTTAATTTATTTGTACTTCTTTCTGTTTTGTAAATGCTCGAGAAATGCCACCCATCAGTAAAATATAACACTGTAACAGTTTTTGTGCCTGCCAAGTGTTTTTTTTTCCTCAACACCATTAGACACATTAGAAAATAATGTATAATGAGCGGAATTAGTTTCTGCATTGACGATGATGATCAGTATGTTGGTATCTGTTGTCTTTTGCTGATGATGACTTTTGATTTTTCACCAGATCTTTGTTTCAACACTTACTGGCCACGTTTCACCTAAACAGCCATATCTTCATTCACTGCAGAATGTTTTTTTTTTTTCATTTTATAAAGCTACAAAGTCTTTTAAATTCATGTCTCTTTCCTTCTCTTCTGCTTTTATGAGGGAGTTTGCTGAAGTGAAGTCACATTTTCTTGTGGTTCCACTCAGTCATGCATCAATAAAACAAACTTTAACGTTGCTCCCCCGTATCATAGACACTGTTCTGCTATAGACTTTGTGCTTAGTGGTTCTTGATGTTTAGGTGACCAATTTGTCTCAGTCCTCCGTCCACCTCTCTTTCCTCACGTCGCACAGAAGGACAGACATAGAGGGTAAAGACTATACAACAGCTGCAGACGGCCTCTGGTCTAACACAAACAGGTAGATTGTTAAGAAAAACCCACATTCTGTGCACAAGAGCTGAACCAAACACACGTCCTGAACAGCACTACATACAGCACTAACAGTAGAGTGCTGTATGAATGGATAAGTGAGGACACAGATAGTGCTGTAAAGCACTTGAGTATCTTGATAAGATTGAAAAGCGCTATATAAGTGCAGTCCATTTACCATTTATCATTTTCTTCATCTGTAGGACGGCACATTGTTTGATGGACGGCCAATTGAGTCCTTGTCCCTCATCGATGCGGTGATGCCAGACGTAGTTCAGACAAGGCAGCAGGCTTATCGGGACAAAATGGCCCAGCAGCAGGCCGCAGCTTCAGCACCAGCATCAACGGGGGCAGGCAGCATAGCCGGAAACCCCAAGAACGGAGAGAATACTGCCAACGGGGAGGAGAATGGAGCTCATGCCTTAGCAAGTGAGAGACACAAAGACAGATCTGCTGCAACAGCTTCGTTTCCTGTTTGGCACCATGGCTTCTACTCTACATGAATTTAGATGCTCAAATTTATGTTTTTATTCTATTGCTTATGTTTGTTGGTTGGATTTAGGTTTAATCATTGATTTCCCCCAACTTTAGATAACCACACAGATTTGATGGAAGTGGATGGAGACGTAGAGATTCCTCAAAACAAGGCTATGGTCCTGAGGGGTCATGAATCTGAGGTCTTTATCTGTGCCTGGAACCCAGTGAGTGATCTGCTGGCATCAGGGTGAGTTCACTCTCCAAAATGGTTGGATAATACTGAGCCCCCCCCCCCCCCCCCCCCCCCCCGCAAAAAATTAAAATAACTCTGCCGATAAAGCCACTTACTTCAGGAAGCATGCTGTCCTAATGCCTCATTTAGACAAGAGTCAGTCATTTTCATTGAACTTTATTTAGCTGTTGAACTTCACTAATTTACAGAACTCTTTCACTTTGTCCTCACACAACACAACTTCTTCCACAAAAACATGATTCTCCGTACTCTTTAAGTTTACATCTCAGGACATACTGTATTTTTTACCCAGTTCTAGTTTATTCAAATTTAACCTCAAGTGTATCAAAACACAATAGATTTTACCATGCTAATATTTATTAGGGGTGTAACGGTACATCTAGGTCTGGAGGTAAGTTTGGTGTTTACCTTGGTATCAGTGTCATGGTTTGATATGGTACAGTACAACAAAGAAAGAAACAAATGGCAAATACTTTTTGTTCCTGTTGCGGAGCGAACAGGGAAATTGGATATACCGTCTATCCGTCCATCTTGTAAGCATGATAACTTGAAAAATAAGTGAGGTATTGGCCTCCATTTTGGTATGTGGCTACATCTACACTTATAAAAGCTCTCTATCAGGTTTCCAGATTGTAATCCAAGCTGTCTACTGCCTTGTATGTATATTTGTAAACTTTGAGAGCTGGATAACTTGAAAAATAAGCAATGTGCCAACTTTCCATTTTGGTGTGTGGCTGCATCTAGGGCTAGGTTTTAAAAAAAAGTCATTATTGAAAATTGAGTTGCCACAGTAAAATCCAAGATGGCCACCACAATATAAATATTTTGTAAACTGGCTACCCTATCATTTGAGGAAACTATGCTTTCTAGTTTTTATATATATCTTAAAAGTATAGTTTCCTCCAATGATTTGGGCGGCCAAAGATTAATCTGTGGTGGTCAAGGCCACCATTGCAACCCCCCCCCAGCTAAACCACTGCACCTGGTGATTCATCAGTCTGCGCTGCAAAAAACCCATGACACCTCCTTCTGTTATTCTCCACAGTGTAACTCCTACCCATTTGAATATCTTGCAACAAAAACATTAAGGTTTACTTCATTCTCTGTTCAATTCTAGTCCAGAAAAACACTAATCTCCCAAACTATAAATATTAATTATTCACATACCTCAGCAACGGGGGACATCGGTGTACCACTCATTTGTTTTTGTACAAACAATGACTCTCACAGAAGTGGAGAAAAACATCAAAAATAGGCCTGTCACAATAACAAATTTTACTGGGCGATTAAATGTCTCAGAAATTATTGTGAAAAACGATAATATCGTTTGAAATCTGACAATAATTACCAATTATTGTCAAATTTGTTTTGCATGTAGTATATTTTTTCGACCACTGGATGGCAGTACAAGACTGTTTGAGTCGAAGGATGGATAGTGAGGAAGCGAGCAGTAGTGTTGTAGTACTCGAGACCGGTCTTGGTCTCGAGACCGGTCTCGAGACCACTTTTTGACGGTCTCGGTCTCGTCTCGGTCTCGACCGCATTTGGTCTCGGTCTTGTCACGGTCTCGGACATTGAGGACTCGGGATTTTTTTTCAAGACCAGTCAAGACCACAACTGTGAAAATATCACTAAATTGCCAGAATATTGTCCAGTTTATTTGTTAACATCTTTGCTTTTACTGGATGCAAAACATACCGATTCAAATTCAAGCGATAACGTGACTCATAGCAGCTAGCTACATGTTTTTGTTACCACTCCAATGTTGCCAGATTGGGTGGTTTACTGCCAATTGGCCAGTTTTCGTTCTGATTTTGCTGGGAACTCTGGGAAGATTTTTGTTGGACTGTTCCGTTTTGCCACATATTGTTAAATTACCTTGGCTTGTACTGATGTGGGTTTGTGTTCAAAAAGTAAATATACTGTAACAAATATAGATTGTGCAGGTTTTTGTGTGATGTTGCGGTTTTTAACCGATTTTTTGCTGGAAAATCTCGACTCTATCTGGCAACACCGAGCCCACCTCCTTTCACTCGCAAGCGTCAGGGAAGAAAAGTTAGACTTGTTTGTGTTTAGAACAAGAGAAGATGTCTTCTAAATCTGCTGTTATAAAGTTTGGCTATTTGAGTCACAAAGAGTATGTTTGCAAAACAACTCTGAAAAAAAAACACACGGCGCAATGCAAGTTCTGCAGCGCTTCACTTTCGGAGACTGTCGGGACTACATCCAACTTTTATCGACACCTGGAAAGGAAGCACAAAGAAAGGTAAGCGCCGCAGCTTTGTGTAAGTGATGCTAGTAAAGCTAGCTAGTTAACGTTATCAATCTGCCTCTCTTCCAAGAACAATACAAACAGAACGTTTTATCAAGTATGGTTTATTTGTCATATGCAAAATCAACACAAGGTCGACAACAATGCAGTGAATTGCTTAGGACGAGAAAAACAGTCTTGACTCGCCAAAAACAAACAAAAAAATAACAACAACAAATACCAAAGCATGCATCACAAATACTAAAATAAGGGACAAAAATTTGAAAAAGTAATTCATCGACATTAAATCTAAATACATCTAAATTAATTCATGTGTGTCAGACTCAGACCCGCTTTGTTTAGCCCTTAAATGAGTTTTACTTTATAACACTGATATAATTAACATATTAAGGGAAGTAAGCAAATTCACTGTTTACATACAGTTAAATCAGGTCCTCTGAGTGTGTGTTAAAAGAAAAAAAGTAGAATATTATCTGCACAGCTTTTTTCTACCTTTTTTTTCTTTTAACACTCCCAGAGGACCTGATTTAACTTTTTTAAATTTTTCTACCTGGGTTATTGAGCATGCATAAGGACAAATTCACTGTTAACTTTGAGAGACTGAGGGGACAGGGCTTGTGGTAACAAAATGTAGAAACGTTTCATCTTTCATCCAAAAGACTACTTGACTTCTTAACAAAAGACTTCATTGTAAGAGGGACTGTCTTCTTCTTACATCGCTGATATTGCTAGTATCACTCAGCCCCCTGTGAATAGCAAGCAACCATCAGGGTGCCAACGATTCATTGTTAGGCTGATGGTCTCCCTTAGCATATTTGGCAAACTGGTTGATCCACTGTGAGAAGATGCTAACTGTGTTTAATATGTCCTGATGCATGCTCAATCACACAGGTAGAAAAATCTTAAAAAGTTAAATCAGGTCCTCTGGGTGTGTTAAAAAAGTAAAAATAAAAGGTAGAAACATTTCGTCTTTCGTCCGAAAGACTTCCTCAGGCTGAGGAGCTGCATTCAGCTCAGCCCTATAAATAGTGCCTCCTCACAGTGGACCAACCGTTTGTTGTTGATGAAACTAGCTGCTCACATGTTCAAGGAGGACCATCAGCCTAATGATGGATTGTTAGTACCCTGATGGCTGCTTGCCTTCACCGGGGGCTGAGTGATACTAGCAATAACAGCATTGTAAGAGGGGGACAGTTGAACCCGGAGGCCTCCACCTCTGTTTAAAGATGGATGGTTTCTTTTCACAAAGATGGCCTCCTTTACTCCTCTCTCAAACCATCGTTCCTCTCTATCAAGGATGTGAACATCTTCATCCCTGAAAGAGTGACCGCTGGTCTGGAGATGAGTGTAAACCGCAGAGTCTTGGCCTGAAAATGTAGCTCTTGAGTTTAATATAGCTCCTCATATTGAAGAAGTCTTTTGGATGAAAGACAAAACATTTGTATAATTTTTTATTGTTTAAACCCATCCAGAGGACCCAATTTAACTTTGTTAGATTTTTCTAAGTTTAATTTTTGCTTATGATAAACAATGGAGGATATATTTGACATACATTTATGAAGTTGCTACTTATTTTTAAGTGTTCTTTTGATGTAATTGATGTTCATGACCAGATATACTGATTCCTCCTTTGCATTTTTTAGGTTCCTGGAATACAAGGCAGGGCAACAGAATGATGTCACAGTCACACAGCCATCAATTTCATTATTTACGCAGAAAGTGCAGCTCTACAGCCCACAATCACCAAGGCAACAAGCCATCAGTCAAGCCATTGTCCAAGATTTGATCATTGGGTGTTGTCTGCCTCTCTCACTTGTGGAAAACAGTCATTTTAAACACTTTCTTGAAGTTATGGATAGTAAATACACACCAATCTCTAGAAAAACGGTTTCTGATAGACAAATTCCAGAGTTGGTAATCAAGGTCAAGGAAACTGTTTTGGAGAAACTGAAGACCCAGTCATCTGTGTCATTAACAACTGACCTCTGGTCTGATCGCAGGCTACGCTCCTTCCTTGGGGTGACCGCCCACGTGTGCTACAAATCAAAGGATTCCTATGCACTTGAATCCTACCTGCTGGACTGTAGGCGTTTCACAGGCAGACATACTGGAGAGCACATTGCGTCTGCCTTTGAGGAGATCACAGAGGAATACGGTATCCATGACAAAATTAGCTATATCATAACAGACAATGCTGCCAATATGAAATGTGCTTTCAAAGTACACATGCCCCAATCTGATGACAGCGAGAGTGAAGAGGAGCATTTAGATGACGAGCACCTGTGGGAGGACATTAATTCTCAGGAAGACACCGAATTACCCTGGTCATCTGGTGCACGTCTTTCCTGCTTTGCACACTCTCTGCAATTAGTTGTGAATGACGGCATGAAGGAGGTCAAGGCCATTTCTCACACAATAGCCAAAACATCACGGTTCACCACCTTATTGCATAGCAGTTCACAATTCAAAGACAAGTTTGAGGCTACGTTTGGCACTAATAGGACCATTCCAGCTGCAAACACAACTCGATGGAACAGTATATTTAAACAAGTACAGGCCTTCACAGCTCTGGACCACAAAGCCCTGAATGAAATGTGCAGCAAGGATCACGAGGAGTTGGTGTTTAGTGCCCGTGAGTGGAACCAGCTGAAGGAACTGAGTGCAGTTCTTGCTCCATTTTCTGAGGTAACAGACCTGACAGAAGGGGAGAAATCAGTTACCATTAGTATGGTGGTTCCAACTGTCCTGGACTTGAATACACACCTCCTCAAGATGGAGGACACTCGAATGCAGTGCCAGTCATTGGTCAGAGCCCTCCAGCAGTCTCTGGTGAAAAGATTTTCTGGAATCTTTTTAAAAACAAGCATGGCCAAAGACAGTGGAAGAGAGGAACCTTTTAACCACAATGTTTACTTCTTGGCCACCATGCTGGATCCTCAGTTTGGCTTAAGCTGGGTGGACTTAGATGTTACCAATGGGGGAAATTCAACATCAGTGAAAAAGTTCAGAGATGAGCTTAAGAAGACACTGACAGGTCAGTATATATTTTCTCTGCTGAAAATAAATGTCTTATTTGCAAAATCATAAATCCTAAAATATTTCAAATTAGTTGTCTATAAAAGCCTTAACTAGTCTTACAGTGGAATTCATAGTCTTCATTTCATCTGTTTACTTTTGTCATAAAAACATATTTTGTACACTCTGAGCCTATTGAAACAGATACTCTATATTTAGGCTGGTAACATGCCTATTGTACACAATCCTGACTCACTTTTATATTAAATGGGACTGTACTTATATAGCACCTTTCTATCTTATCAGACACTCAAACCACTTTACATTACAATCTGTGCCTCATTTACACATTCATACGGCACTCTATTAGATCTCTACAAAGCTAATTGAACAAATCATTCAAAGGAGACTAATCAGAGCTTTATCACATTCATACGCTGATGGGACGCACATCGGAGGCAATGAGGGGTTCAGTGTCTTGCCCAGGGACACTTAGGCATGTGACTTAGGGGAGTCGAACCCCCAACTCTGGCGTTGAAGGACGACTGCTCTAACCACTCAGCCACAGTCGCCCCATTAACCATGTTTATTTGAATAGCAAAAATATAATTAATTAATTAAATTAATTAATTATATATATAATATATATAT
>NC_056500.1:25085508-25117425 GCF_014905685.2 Nematolebias whitei
TATAATTATTTAAATTAATTAAAAAAGGCCCCTAATAAAAGGTCCTAAACGTATTTAATTCAACTCTGATATGTGCATATCCTTTTAAATCTAACTCAGTCATTGTGTTTGTGTTTTTCAGAAACATTGATCTTAGAGGTGGAGAAGATGATGGACATGAAAGAAGACACCTGCTCAGAAGTTGTGAATGTGGATCCAGCCGCAGCCAGTGATTCGCCACCAAACAAATACCCTCGCCTTCTGTCCCGCTACAAGGCATACAAAAAGCACAGCTCAGACCAGGATTCAAGCATACACACACAGATAAGGAAATACTTTGATGCCATCCGTGACTTTGACACAGACAATGCACTTGTCTTCTGGGCAAAAAACCACACTAGATTTCCACAACTGCACAATTTGGCAATGAAGGTCCTATCAGTCCCTGCCTCCTCTGCACCAGTGGAAAGGGTTTTCAGTCGAGGAGGCATTTTAATGAGACCCCATCGTGCACGTTTAGGCCACAGAATGTTGCAATCACTCATATTTCTTAAATGCAATGAAACACTTCTTTAAACTCCAATAATCAGTTAGTCATCTGGACAGTTTTTTTTTTTTTTTTTGTGGAAAGACTGACGTTTTGCCCTCCGGGGGCTGTCCTCTCCCCCGTCGACTCCTTCCAAAATGCAGCCACAGCCAAAGTGGGATTTTTTTGAAGTAGTTATGCATCGGGCAAACTTTGTGTTGCTTTGTATAGCTGCAACGTTGAAATTGATTAGCCTCGTGGTTTTCTTTCTGTAGTAGTTTTTGTTCACATTCCTGGCTGCCTGCAGTGCAGTTATTTCTCTGAAACTTTATGAATATGAATAAGCTACTAAGTTTTCTTGGGTGATTTTTATGATACTGTGTTTTTTTTTCTTAATGTGCCTTGGATCATACAATGGAAGATCCCCAAGCAAATACACAAGTCTAAATGAAAATTAAACAATTTTAGAAAGTAACTGACTTCAAGTTTCCAATTTAATCCTAAAGACTGCATTTATACTGCCCAGTATTTCATGTTGACTTCAAGAGACCAAAAGAAGGTAAATGCATCTTGAGTTTTGTTTTATTAGGATCAAAATGGGTCACTTAAATTAGAGTTTAAATAAATTAAAGTAAGCATGCACAAGTTGTGTACAAAAGACATTGCAGTACAAAATTCATTTCACAAACAACACTGTTTAAAAACGTAAAAACATTACTGTCTGGTAAAATCATCAGTTTTGACACATTAAAAAGGCTCATAACTTTATAAAAATATTTTATAATAACATTTTATTTATTTTTTTATTTTATTTGTGGATTTGGTCTCGAATTGGTCTCGCCCTCCCTCGGTCTTGGTCTTGTCTTGGTCTCGGACTTTAAAAGTCTTGGTCTTGTCTTGGTCTCGGACCCTAAAAGTCTTGGTCTTGTCTCGGTCTCGGTACACTCTGGTCTTGACTTGTCTTGGTCTCGGGTTAGGTGGTCTTGACCACAACACTAGCGAGCAGTGTGTCTCTTTAAGAAAAATGGGAGGGAGGTCCCTTGACATGACATGGGCTGTCTCTCGTTCCTGTTTTTCAGTTCTCAAAATGGCGGACGCTCTGTGTGGTTTGAGCTCTTTAGCATAGCATTTGTCACACAAAGCTTTTAATAAAAAATCAGTAAACACGTTCTCACCTTCTTTTTACAGAGACAGACTTTTTAGACGAAGGCACTGGTTTCAACTGTGAATTCTGGTGCTTTGACAAGATGGAGTTTTTTTCCCGAGGTCGTCCTGTTAGCTTAGCTCGTAGCTTAGCTTCTCAGCTTCGTTGCTTTTAACCAGAGCCCTATAAAGAGAGAGTTGCGACACTCTTTGAACTCGCCGATACACGGTCACGTGGTTCATGCAGCTCCCAATAGTTCCAAACAGCTCATCGCTGTCAGTCAGTTTGAGCGGCTGCTGGTGCAACATAACACAAAAATCGACTTTTCTTACTTTACCTGACGTCTTTCAGTAATTATTGAGCAGTAACGAACTGATTACTTAACTGATTACTGATTATTTCACAGACTATGTATGCATTTTATCAAAGCATTTTTAGAAGTGGCTGATACATTTATCATTAAATTTTAGAAGGGAACGAGTCTGCAAACACATATTTGTTAGAATTTTTTTTATATATGCAATACAATGATCAATATAGCCATGTCAGTGTTTTATAACGTTACACACGTTAAAAAAAAGATCAGAGTAACACCTGTTATAAAGCTATTTCTTATGTTCTCTGCATGAGAATGCTCCACCTTGTCCTCCATCCAGCATCAGATCTGCTCCAGCTTACCTTAGATCATCTGGATGAATTCTTGATTTCTATAGAAGATATTAATTCAACCTTTATTTAAAGAGGTTCGTCCCATTGAGCCACTAGGACTCATTTACAAAAGAAACCTGAATAAAATAGTTGTATTTGTCATTTTTTTATGGCAACCAAGTACCTGATAACTGAGTTGATTGTAGCCTGACAACTATTGTAAAATTGTAATTCATTGATTAAAATGTTAATTTAAATGAAACTGTAAAATCATAACAGATGACAAAATAAGTGTTAATTGTGCAAAAATAAATTTCCAAACAATTTATTATAAAATATGTAAAATGTAAAGCAAGCTTTAATAAAGTACTTTTACTGCCATTTATACTGTTTATTAATGACATCATCTCAAGTCAGCAGGAGCACCATCATCATCATCATCATCATCACAACAACACAAAGTGAGAGTTGTAAATTTAATCTGCACAAACATTTTCAATCAGGGCTCAAAATGTTTTAACTGTCAAAGAAATGTGCAAGAAAATAAACTAATGTCACTCTACAGGCACATTTAGAGAGAGGACAGTTCACAGAGACACAGTGAGGACGTGTGAGACTGAAGGAGGTTCAACCATTTGTTCATCGCTCAGAACCAAATGAGAAGAACAGCAGAACTTCCACTGCATGTTGATCCATTGACCAGTGATCTGACCAGTGATCTGACCAGTGATCACACATGTTGTTCTAAATTAAACTTTGGTACGAACAGTGTTAAATAAGACATGTCATATTTTTATTGAACAATAATCTTCATTCTAACAGTGACGTTGTAATTTCAGAGACTGAGGAAGAAACAGAAATGAGGCGAGTGAGATGAGGGAAAGATGAAAATGTGTCCTCAGAGGACGGGGACATGTCATGATCTGATGATCCAGGATCAACAGGCAGTCAGGGAACAAAGATGAACAACCTGAGGGAACAATTAGAACAAAAAAAAATACATAAGCAGGACAGAAGAAACTCACAGACAAGAAAGTCCTGTGAAGAAAAATGTTAACAATGGAAAAGAAATTCTGACATATTTTTTACAAAAGATCAGATGAAGGCAACTAATAACTTCTCAGCTCCATCTCAATGTACCTGTGATAGTTTAATAAGTTTTTTTTGTTACTGTCCTACAGTTTATTGATGCTGATATATTCTTGGTAATAATTCTTATTTCTTGTTCTGTCTTGAAAGAGTCTCATCTCAACTTGATCCATGATTACCAAATGCTAAACTAATAATATAAAACAAAAGTAAATGAACAGTCCTGCAGTAAATACCAACTTTGTGAAGGTTATGGTGTTAAAGTAATTTTATTCAAACATCTTGATTAAGCTGTTATTGTTTTGGAAGACAGAAAATGAGATCTTGTTGTGATACTTTGAATGCAACATTCAGCAGAGTTCACTCAAGTCATTCTCCTGTGGTTTACCTGGAAAACATGAACAAAATTGACCCATCTCCACGATAACGTTTTTCTTTAACGATAATGTCACAATTTATGCTGCAGTCTTTGACAAATGATCTATAACTTTAACTAAATTACGTCAATCTTGTTGTTATGTTGTCATCATTCTTTGTTAAATCAGGTCTCTCTTGTAAATGAGTCCTGGAGGCTCAATGGGATTTACCTGTCTAAATAAAGATGAATGAATCTCTCAGAAAAAAAAGTCCAAATATTTTCTAGTTGAGTTCAGTAACTGGTGGGGTGTTTGCGCAGTGCATTATGGGTAAGCATTTCTGTTTTGGTCTCATCTGTCCAGAGGACGCTGTTCCATGAGTCTTGTCAGTAGGGATGCGCGATATAAACGGTACACGGTAGAAACGATAGAAATTTAGCCTACAATATAGATCTGTCTTCTCCCAGCTAACTGCAGTAATGCTGGGTCTTAAGTAAAATCAGAGTTGTCAGATTTGTTACTTTTTTTAGTTGAAAACTGTGCACAAGTGGCGTTTAAGTGTAAAATCAGAGCTGTCAGATTTAATTGTTACTTTCTTTAAGTTGAAAACTGTGCGCAAGTGGTGTTAAAGTATTTTCTTCGAGAGCTAAGTAGCGAAGCTACAAGCTAACTGTGGCCGGCTTGCCGTAGTGTTGCCATATTCTGACGCATGCGCAAAACGCTGTGCTCTGTCTAAAGTTTTTTTTTTTTTTCCGTCAAAAGTTAAAGTGTTGGTCAGCTTTAGAGAAACCTGCTCTCTGATCTGTGAAAAGAACGCTGTGATGTGTGATTTTACTGCGAGACCCTCTGGTCAAAACCACAGACTCATTTTGTGTCAGCTCTCCTTAAAGCGGAAGGAGTCGCCCACTAGAGGTTTGGAGGGTGAAGTGTTTCAGTGTTCACTTGCTGCTCTGTTGCTCTTCATTTCTTAAGTGAGAAGACTAGAAACTGTTAAGAGTTAACAACATACTTTGTATTATTTTGTTTAAAACATATGGCTAAAACTACATTTCATATATTGTGCACTGTTTTGCACTACAAGAAAGAAGCCTAATACTTGATTTGTTTATTATTTTAAAACTCTCTGGACCTAGTAGTGGAATTTTCTTAATTCAAAATATATGATGGCAAAAGGACACCCTATGCTTTTTTTATTCCTATTGCAAGTTTTATACCAAAAACATGTTGCGATATATATCGTTATCAACAATACATATCGTGATATGAATTTTATGCCATATCGCACATTCCTACTTGTCGGTTATTTAGATGACATTTAGCAAACCTAAATTGTGCTGCCATGTTGTTTTCAGAGAAAAGAGGTTTTCTCTTTCAAACAAACCATACTTGTTCAGTTTTTTCTGATTATCCTGTCATGAACTTTGACCTTTAACCTGACGATTAATGCCTGTAGAATCTCAGATGGAGCTTTTTTGTCCTTTCTCTGAGCATTACACAGTCTAACTTTGGGGTGAATTTCCTGTGAAGATTGGCAGATATCTCAAATGTTTTCAACTTGTGAATCTTTCTCCGTAAAATGGTGAACTCCACATAGTTCTATAATGACCTTTGACCCTTCCCAGATTGATGAGCAGCAACATTTTCTTCTCTAAAGGCATTACTGATGTCTTTCAACGTTGACATTGTGTAAACTCACTTGTGTACTTCAAAGCAGCAAAATCATGACTCAGTGGAATCTGTTGTGTGTTTCTGTTCGCTTGAGACTAGACTTGAATAATTTTAGAATTTGGAACACTAGATTATTCACATCACACCCTGATACATAAAACCCTCGAATTGAAAGACAGTGGATTTTCTTCTGTTTATTTTGACTATATTGATCATTGGTGCTTTAAAGTTCTAAACTCCTAGTGTTCACATAATAATAATGAAAAGTTTGTGTGGGCCTCAGGTCGGGTGATTCAACAGCTCGTATCTGGAACCTGAGTGAGAACAGTACAAGCAGCTCCACACAGCTGGTGCTGAGACACTGCATACGAGAGGGTGGACAGGACGTTCCAAGTAACAAAGATGTCACCTCATTAGACTGGAATGTAAGTACACACACACACACACACACACACTGCAATCTCCCTTCATGAATGTTTAATATTATTGTTGTAGTTATATATTATTTCATTATATGTCTTTCATGTTATTTTAAGGACTTTTGATTAAAAGGTTAGACTGAAAGCAAAGGCAGACAAGAGTCAGATTGGAGACGGCTTAGACAAAGCTACGTTGGACTAGTTAAAAATACTTCCATTGTCAGTTTGTTCTGCGTGTACATAGACAGTAGTTTATTATGACCAAATTTGCAATTTGAGGTTCTCCTTAGGAGCGACATGGATGGATAAAATTAAGAATGAGATCATCAGAGGTACAGCACAGGTTGAACAACTGGGAGGTAAAGTTAGAGAGAGGCCAGACTGAGATGGTTTGGACATGTCCACAAGAGGGACAGTAGTTTGGACATGTCCACAGGAGGGACAGTAGTTTGGACATGTCCAGAGGAGGGACAGTAGTTTGGACATGTCCACAGGAGGGACAGTGGATATATTGGTAGAATAATGTTAGAAATGCAGCTGCCAGGAAAAAGACAAAAAGGAGATATATGGATGCAGTTAGGGAGGACATGGAGGTAGTTGGAGTGAGGACAGATGAGCTATGATGAACCTGGAAGAGGGAAAAGGTGAAAGAAGAAGAAGAAGTGAGTTTTTAATTAAATGTGTTTTTGTCTGTTTCTGTCCAACAGAGTGAGGGCACACTGTTAGCTACAGGCTCGTATGATGGCTTTGCCAGAATATGGACAAAAGATGGTGAGACGTCTTTTTAAATTTGTCATTATGAACATCAAGGTTGTCATCTTTTTGTTAAAATTACTGAACAGTCAGGAAGGAAAAGAAAATGCCTACAAAGTTGGAAGTGTAAGTTTGGTTGTGGTGTTCCTTGGTCTTTTTTTTTTTAAGACAAGCCATGTGCTGCTAACTCAGTCTATTCACAATGCTGCCATCTAGTGGCAATTTGCACAACTGCATTACCTTTCAGTGTGTGTGTCTATGAGTTTGTTGTGATTGTGTGTAACTGCATTACTCTAAAATGTTTAAAGCTTGAATTTTTTTTGTTTGTTTAAATTGCTCTGCAGGGAATCTAGCCAGTACTCTGGGTCAACACAAAGGTCCTATTTTTGCCCTAAAATGGAATAAAAAAGGCAATTTTATCTTGAGTGCAGGAGTAGACAAGGTAAAGGCAGCAGACACATCATCTTTACAAATCACATTCCCTCCTTGATCAGTAATTAAATGTTCCGTTGTGCTTGTACAGACAACAATCATATGGGACGCTCATACAGGAGAAGCCAAACAACAGTTCCCCTTCCATTCAGGTACAGTACCATCTCTGCCTGCAGTGCCCAGTATTTTGGAGATCTCTGACGTCCCTCTGATGACCTCCCACAGCTCCAGCACTGGACGTGGACTGGCAGAGCAACAACACGTTCGCTTCCTGTAGTACAGACATGTGCATTCATGTCTGTAAGTTGGGACAGGACAGGCCCATTAAAACATTCCAGGGACACACAGTAAGAGATGAAAATGACACTTTGATGAGAGCTTTTGAATCAATAATCATTATTGTACTTGAACTGGAGATCTGGGCAGAATCAGCCCTGAAGTTGTCTGGAAGGTGTCCACATGTCTGTCTCTGTCTGCAGAATGAAGTCAATGCAATCAAGTGGGATCCCACAGGGAACCTGTTAGCTTCCTGCTCAGATGACATGACTTTAAAGGTGAGCCCTGACTTTGTCTTGGGTCGTGATGAAGTGCTTCTTTGGTATTAAAACGATAAATGTGTATAAATTGTAGATTAGTGTAGCAAAGTCTCAAGTCCAACTTCCAAGGAGTCAAATGGTTATTTTCAGTCATTTAGAGTAATGGCTTTCCAGGCTTTTGTCTCAAAGGTTTTTGTTGTATAATAGGCAAATTTTCACCCAGTTTCAGTCCACTTTACCATTTTCTTTGTGTCTAAGTCACTTAAAGTGTTTTTTATAGTCATTTATGCAGTTATGTTCTGTCAATAGTTGGTACCTCACCAGCAGAGTGTAGAGAAAAAGTCTTCATCTAGTCTAGGCTAATGATTAGACAAAACAAGCCCGTTTTTAAAATCATTTTCAGGTTTTCTTAAAAACAACATCCTGGTGTGAAAAAGCACTACATCAGCTAATATTAAACCTCTACAGTTTTATATGATACTGGTTATGTAGCATCTCACCAACGAACAGCACTCAGGGCAGAGCCTTCAGAATGTTTTGGAATGATGTCCAGTCCTGTTGCTTGAGTTTTGTACATGTTTAGATCATTTGTGCTACAGATTTTCTCTCTGACCTGTGTGTGAATTATGTTCATAAAGAAAATAAGGAGGTGTCTCTCATGTCTGTGTAGTATGTCATATAGGGATATATATTCATACTTTTCACGAGTTCCTCATCTTTCTGACTGTGTAAATGTCGTGCATTGAATTTTAACAGAAATGTAACGAGAGACGTTATTTATCTTTGACCCATCAAAATGAATGCGGTCATTTATTTTCAGAATCAAAGTTAACATCAAACATTTACATTAATTTGGCAAAATATGAAAATAATAACAGACAAGTTTCACAAATAATAGACTTCAATCACGCGGCGGTGATTGAGGATTTTGCTTCAGATATTTCTAAAATATCTGTACTGATTTTAAGAGAAAGCAGAGTTTAAGATGGAAATGGAAATTTATCTTACAGAGAGATTTGTGAGGGAATTAATCTGTTTGACCAGAAACGTGCACGCTCCCATCAGATCTCAGCTTGCGACGGTACGCTTGGTTGAAGTAGATCGTTACCTGGTTGACGATAAATCAGCTCGGTATAGAATCCTTCAGACTCTTTCAGCGTCTCCGTTGAGAGCAGCTGAAATCCTTCGAGAGTCGTACGAGGTTGTTCAAACAGAAGTTATAATCCCAAAACGTCTCTGGATCATCCTGAGCGCGTTTGCATCCAAGAACTCTAACTCCATCACTCTGTGCACTCTCTAGTTGAACTCATTTCTGAGTGCGGCAACACAGCAACCAACAAACTCCAGCAACTCAGCGTCTCAGCCTCTCTTGAACTGGGAAGTTGCCACATTTTAAATGGGTCGACTTCCGGGTCATTTGAGAGCTTTTTGATTGGTCGATGGACCAGAAATAGAGGTGTGGTTTGTGATGTAAGATGTTATCAAATTCGAGGTCAGAGAATGAGATTGTTCAACAACAGACAGAAAGATTATTGCAGAAACCAGACTTCGTGGAGTCTCACTCTGCTGTATCTTCTCAAATAGTTAAACATGACATTTTTTCTCAGTAATCATTTTAGTTGACTGAGAACCGACCTTTAACATACTTACATTGCAGACAGAAAAATCAAGAAATGCATATTAACCTGATTTCTTCTTTGAATGAGGAATAAAAATCATTACTTACTGTTTATGTAAAATAAAAATGAGTAGTTCTCTTCAACCTGTAAGCATTGAGTGAGCTAACACAATTTGATTATCAAACATTTGTAAAATAGTAATGATCATAGAGAATTGTCTTTTCTGCTTGATTAATTCAAGAAAGAAAGTCACCAGATGGCTCAAACTGTATTTCTGGATGCAGATCAATGAAATAACAGTCTCTGTTCATCTGGTCAAGATTTGGGGTCAGATCAGGTTCACTACATCTGTAAATCTTATGGTGGCTTTTATGCACCAGTGATCAGTTTAATTGGTTTTTGTGTCTTCAGATCTGGAGTATGAAGCAGGATTTGTGCGTGCACGACCTACAGGCACACAACAAAGAAATCTACACCATTAAATGGAGCCCCACTGGCCCAGGAACCAACAATCCCAGTGCGAATCTCATGCTTGCGAGGTGTGTGTTTTAAATCATCAAATCTTGTAGCAGCAGTGCAGTTTTTCCACTATCCAAGAAGGCATAAGCACGCTCCAGCAATTAGCCTTCAACCCAGATTTTTTTTATAGTGAATGCTGCCTTCAGTTCTGCTGAGGTTTTATTCCACACAGTTATTTTATTTGTTTCAAATCTGGGTAACGTCAGGTAGGTAAGAAAATAATCTATTCGAACTCTTTCATTTGATTTTTTCCCCAGACTGCTTTATTTAACACCCTGCGGTCTGTGTTTCTGTACATCGTACCTTTGATTTATCTGAATGATGCTTTTACTGTTCTGTGGATGCTTCACCTGCACTCAGCTATTTTTACATTTGACTAAATTCACCAATGATAGGCAGATCCAGCACTCAATTATTCTAACTGTACTTTAGTTTAATGTATTAATTTATTTTCAAATTTTCAGAGTTTTTTCAGGGTACACTCCACAACATATTGCTAACTCTTGGTTGCATGAAATATATTTGGTTTGGGAGTAGGACTGAAGTGAGGAAGATCCAAAGTTAGCTTTATAAAATATCCTTGTTGTGCTCAAAAATCAAATCAAAGGAAGTCTAAGATGTTGGAAAAGAAAACACAAACAAAGACCATGGGAAACACAGATCATATCCATCCGTCCATCCATCCATCCATCCATCCATCCATACATACATACATACATCCATACATACATACATACATACAAACTGTACATACATACATACAAACTGTACATACATACATACTGTACATAGACATACATCCATACATACATACATCCATACATACATACATACATACATACATACATACATACATACATACATACTGTACATACATACATACATAGTTTCACAGTTTCACAGCCACATCTTCCAGCTCTTCTGGGAGGATTCCAAAGTGTTTCCAGGCCAACAGAGACGTAGTCTCTCCAGCGTGTCCTGGGTCTTCCCCGTGGTATCCTCCCAGACAGACATGGCCGAAGCACATCCCTGGGGTGATGCCCAGGGGGCATCCTTACAAGATGCCCGAACCACCTCAACTGGCTACTCTTGATGTGGAGAAGCAGCGGTTCTACTCAAGAGTTCATCCCAGATAACTGAACTTCTCACCCTATCTCTAAGGAGAGTCCAACTACTCTGCGTAGGACACTCATTTCAACCCCCTGTATTCGTAGTCTCATTCTTTCGGTCACTACCCATTGTTTGTGGCAAGAGGTGAGGGCAGGAATGTAGACTGACAGGTAAACAAAGAGCTTCTCTTTACAGCTCAGCTCCCTCTTCACCACAACAGACCGGCACAGAGTCTGCAATACTGCAGATGCTGCACCAGTCCATCTGTCAATCTCATGCTCCATTCTTCCCTCACTCGTGAACAAAACCATGAAATACTTGAACTCCTCCACTTGAGGCAGAGACTCACCCTCGACCTGAAGAGCGCAATCCACCCATTTCCAACTGAGGACCATGGCCTCAGATTTGGAGGTGTTGATTCTCATCCCAGCTGTGTCACAGTTAGAGCTGAAGATCATGGCACGATGATGTCAACAGGACCACATCATCTGCAAATAGCAGGGATGGAAGCCTGAGGCCACCGAACAAGAATCCCTCTGCCCCCTGGCTGCACCGAGAATTTCTGTCCATAAAAGTTATGAACAGAATCGGTGACAACAGGCAACCCTGGTGGAGTCCAACTCCCACCTTGAAGGAATCTGACTTTCTGTGGGCAATGCGAGCCAAACGTGCACCACTCATATAGGGACGGAACAGCCATTAGCAACGGGCCCCCAATCCCATACTCACGGAGCACCCCCCCACAGTGTAGGGCTGGGCCATATATCGTTCACGATAATACCGGTAAAAAAAGCTTGCCCGGGCAAATAAATAATATCATGATATGCTAATTTCATGATGTAATACGTCAAGAGCCCTGCCCCATTAACAGAACCGAGCGCGCCGAACACCCAAACCGAACTGCGCACCCCCCATCCACCTGTCGGTACTGGCGTAACGCTAATTAGTTGCGTGCAATACTAGCTAGCTAAAATGCTAAAAACAAACAACGCGTGGCTCAGCTGTCTCTCCATCCAGCTCTAAACTGCAGGTATAGACAGCTCAACTGTCTCTCCCTCCCCCCACCTCGCTCTGAGCTGCCAATGCGGGCGCAGCTCTTGGCTGCATCTCCCCTGCTCTAAACTGCCGGTACAAACATGCGCAGGTCTGTCTCTTAGTTCCACAGTCCATGGACCAAGAACAGAGTCAGGTGATGAAAGACAGAGCATCAGAGAAATGAATCATTCCTGCAGGAACAGAGGAAGCTGAAACACCGCAAGCTTCAGGGTCAGCTGATCACCTTGTTACAAGTTCTGGAAGTTATAGCTCATTTAAAGGCAACATATATTTTGTTGTTTGTTACATTTATGCTCAACAGATCTTAAGCTTCATTTTATTTTGTTATTTTGGAAAACTTCACCTGCATTTTAGTTTTTGTGGTGGATTTTATTGATCTATATTTTGTGCAGACATTTTCAATCTAAATAACAGAAGGATATTTTTTTATTTTTAGACTTGGAGACTGAATACTTTATTAAGTAAAGTAATTTCAGTAAAATTAACCCTTGTTTTTTTGTTTTTATATAATACTGCAAAGCAACATGTTAAGTTAATTTTGTCAAATGAATAACTATGATGTCTGTTTTTTTTTCGGTTTTTTTTGTTATATCATGAAATTTATCGTTATCGCCAGAATGCACTGAAATATCACAATATTATATTTGAGCCATATCGCCCACCCCTACCACACTGTACCCCGAGGAACACGATAGAATGCCTTTTCCAAGTCCACAAAACACATGTAGACTGGATGGGCAAACTCCCATGACCCCTCCAGGACCCTAGTGAGGGGAAAAAGCTGATCCAGTGTTCCACGCCCAGGACGAAACCTGCGTTGTTCCTCCTGGAGCTGCAGTTTGACCAACGATCGGACTCACTTCTGCAGTACCCCTGAATAGACCTTACCAGGTCTTACTAGGGAGAGTGATGCCCCTATAATTGGAGCACACCCTCCGGTCCCCCTTTTTCAAGAGGGAAACCATCACCCCAGTCTGCCAATCCAATGGCACTGCCTCCAATATCCATGCAATGTTGCAAAGGCAGGTCAACAAAGACAACCCCACAACCTCCAGAGTTTTAATGAAATCTGGTCGAATCTCATTCACCCCTGGAGCCGTGGAGCTTTTGAACTACCTTGGTGACCTTAACCCAGGGTGTCCACCACTGAGTTCGAGGATGGCCACCACAATAAGCCCTGACAACCATATGGCCACAGCTCAAGGCAGCTACCTCAACAATTGAGGCGCAGAACATGGTCCACTCGGACTCAATGCCCCCTGCATCAGCTGGGATGCAGTTGAAACTCTCCCGGAGGTGTGAGTTCAAGATTTTTCTGACAGTTTTTCTGCCAGGCATTCCCAGAAAACCCTCACTACACGTTTTGGTCTACCAGGTCTGTCCGGCATCTCCCCCTGCCATCTGATCCATCTCACTATCAGGTGGTGATCAGTTGATAGCTCCTCTCTTTACCCAAGTGTCCAAAACAAATGGTCGCAAATCAGATGACATGACTGCAACATCGATCATCGATTTACGACCTAGGGCGTTTTGGTACCAAGTCCACTTATGGACACACTTATGTTCAAACATGGTGTTTATGATGGACAAACTATGACTAGCACAGAAGTACACCAACAGAACACAACTCGGGTTCAGATCAGAGAGGCCATTCCTCACAATCACGCCCCTACAGGTCACACTATATTACTCACATGGGCATAGAAGGTATATATGGATTTGCTACCTTCATTGTTATCACCACATTACACTGATATACTTTAAAATTAACCAGAAATGAAAACAAATATTTATATATGGTATTGATCACTGATTTATATTGGATCAATATATTGATCAGTATTTATGATTGATATTGACTTATATTTATATGCTCATTAATTGATGTGTAAACATCAATTAATTAATTGATGTGTAAACATCCATTAATGATGTATACACATCAGAAATGTGTATACTGTTAAACAGAGTTCTTGGAGACAAATTGGGTAAAGTATGAATTAGTTTGTCAGAACTCAACGTTTTATAAAACTGCTAATAGCTCGTCAATAATCAGCTGACATTTAATAGTTTAATAAGATTAAAGCTGATCCTTCTTGCATTCAGGTTTCAGAATGAGCTGTAATAACTTTGTTGTATAGAACAGCTGTTTCAATGTCTGTGCTGCTTCTGCAGCGCATCGTTTGACTCCACGGTTCGTCTTTGGGATGTGGACCGAGGCATTTGTATCCACACTCTGACCAAACACCAGGAGCCAGTGTACAGTGTGGCTTTCAGTCCCGACGGGCGCCATCTGGCCAGCGGCTCCTTTGATAAATGCGTGCACATCTGGAACACACAGGTAGTAGGAGAAACTGCTGCACATCCATGGTAAAGTTCTGAACAGTTCTCACCCAATTATTGTTGTCCCTGTTTGTGAAGACGGGGGCTTTAGTTCACAGTTACAGAGGAACTGGGGGGATCTTCGAAGTGTGCTGGAACGCAGCAGGAGACAAAGTGGGAGCCAGCGCGTCAGATGGATCCGTAAGTGTGTACAAGGGACTGAAGGAATATTCAGCTTGGTTCTATGTGTGCGGTTCTATCTCTGATGTCTCCGTTCTTCCAGGTGTGTGTGTTAGACCTGCGGAAATAGTGCTGCTGTTGGTTGAAAGCCATGGACCGACCATGAATGTGTACATAGCCAAATGTCTGTCCCGGCCTGCCCCGCCTACTGTTCACGCTGACGTCCCTGTCCACTGACGAACAGGAAGCAGGAAACAAGAACCCGACACAGCAGGTCCGGACACGGGGATGAACAGGATGGAGGCACTCCTCTCTATCTGTGCAGACTCTCAGAGAGACGCAGCCAAACAGACAAAAAACAACTTACAGATCCATATATTTACTGAAATATGGAAGCTGTTCTAAACCATACTCCTCGTCAGCAAGTGGAAAATCTATGTTACTCATCAGCGCTCATCGTGCAGATATCTTGCTGTGTCCACCACAGAAAAGGAAGGCACTTAGGTTTTTATTTGTTTGTTTTGTCAGTTCTCGTTCAAATGTTTTATATTTTTCATCTTTTTGCAAGAAGTGAGAGCTTGTCAGCTGGAGAAGTAAACCCAGACAAATAAATTCCAACATACACGCTCAGCAACACATCTGTGAAAATTTCTGTCTACAACAGGATGTCAGGCTTTCCCTTCATGAATTGTCGTGGTGATTTCTGCCGGCAGAGATCACTCAGGAAACTAAGGGGCCAGACAATAAACTTAAGAAGACTTTTGTTTTTTGACTTCTACTTCTTTTTATCCTCCTCCTCTTTAAAACAAGAATCAAGCATCTTCATTTAGTATTCCTCTGGTTTAACATATGTGCAGATAACACTGCTACTGTAGACCTATATGATATAAAACCGAGCCTTTGTGAACTATTTTATCAGGAGTTTCTTACCTGCAGCTTTTCTGAGTTTTTGGCTGTAGCAGTCAACTGCTTGATGCAAGAAAAATGAAGAAGCTTTTCTTGGAAAAATCTCTGAGTGTTGGTTTCTGATTCTATACGGTCTTCAGCCAGAAAGATTTTTAGATTATTTTAAAAGGTCACAACATCCATATGTGATATATAAACTACATTCAGTCATTATTCGCATTGAACAAATGTTCACATTGGGTTGACATTCTTCAAACTGGACTAACTTTAATGATTTTTGTCTAACAGTATTAACATGGACCAACATTGTTCAAATTGACACTACTCATGATTGAAACATATTTTTCACATGGACCAACATTATGCTCATAGGTTGACGTTATTCACATGAGCCAATATTATTCACATGGACTGACATTATTCACATGTACTGACATAATTTACATGGACTCACATTATTCACATTGGTCAACATTCATGTGAACCAAGATTATTCACGACTGACATTATTCACATGGATTGACATTAATTCAGCATTATTCTTCATGGATCAACATAAATCACATGGATGAAGATTATTCACTTGGATTGAAATAATTCACATGGACTGACAATTCACATATATTGACAATTTACATGGATTCACATTATTCACACTGGTCATTATTCACATGGACCAAGATTATTCACATGGGCCAATGTTATTCACATGAACTGACATTAATCACATGAACAAAGGTTGTTCACATGGCTTGACGTTAATCAAATGATCCGGTATTATTCACACGGAACAAGATTATTCTATATACAAGATTTTTTTGTGGGGGCTGAGATGGGATAGAGGCAGGGCAGCCGACTCGGGACCTGAAAGTCCCGGATTTGATCCCCAGCCACTCCCACGTGTCGTGGTGTCTCTGAGCAAGACACCTAATCCCCAATTGCTCCCCAGGCGTTTACATAGCTGCCCACTGCTCCACCTGAGTGTATCCCAGATGTGATGAGTTAAATGCAGAGAGCCAATTTTGCCATTCTATAGGAACATACAATGATGACAACACATAGCACTTTACTTATTCACACGGACTGACATTATTCACACGGACTGACATTATTCACACGGACTGACATTATTCACACGGACTGACATTATTTACACGGACTGACATTATTTACATGGACTGACATTATTTACACGGACTGGCATTATTTACATGGGTGGACAATATTCATATGGACTGACCTATTTTAGTCTTGAGCCAACATTAACTTCACACACTTGTACTGACTGCGAGCACATCAAACCTGTCAATCAGACCTTTCTTAGTTCATTGTTGCCACCTATTTACCAGTTCTTGATGTCATTATTAATTAAAGTGTTTCTGTAAGTAAAGACAGCCTACTCCTGAAGCCGTGCTCCCTGCAGTCTTGGAGCTGGAACAAATCAATACTCATTTCTAATGTAGACGTTTTTTGGTACGGGACAGCTTTTACTATTTATAAAGTTGATGCTAGCAGGTTTTTGCCAGATGTAAGGGAGCTTTAGGACATCACAGTTATGTAACACTGTGAACCTTGCACTAACGTGAGCGCAGTGTTGAGACAGTTATCCGATGTCCATAATTACATCCATGTTTGTCTTTTACACAGTCACATAAAGTTAGGTGAAGCAGCTCATACTTTGTGAGCTCTATTAACAGAGAAATGACTTTTTTGGATGTTTAACCCAAACAGCAGTTTCTTAAGCAGATGTCCCTATGAGATATTTTTATAAGAGAAATTGTTGATTTGTAAGTGTTTTCTATGACTTGGCCAGCGTGATTATTGAGGCAGAGGGTGCAAACTTCCTGCACAGAGAGATGACTCGTCTGTTTTCATGCAGATCTTCTAAAACACAAACCAATGAGACTGAGACCCTGGACGACATCACATGAAAAGATTTAAGTTTTCTCTCCGCACTGTTAGCATTTTGGGGAATTAAAACAGTTACATGGAGCTGCATCTTCAGTGACTTTTCCAACACACATTTTCTACTCTTTTAGAGTTAAAGCCTAAGTTTTTGTAGCTGATTTGTAGAACTTAAACTGTCAGTGGCCGTTTCTATGATCTGTTTAGACTTTGTTTCCACATGCAGATTGTGAAGGTTGAGCTGTCATTCTGAAGGCACTTTTCTGGGGACGAAATCTCCACAAAGTTCTTCTGTTTTAAGCAAAAACTGTTTGCAGATGTAATTTTTTTTTCTTCAATAAGAGGCAGAGAAGCAACTTGTTCAGAACCACACCACAACACTTTATTTGAACATGACTAATTTGTCAGCGGAGGAAAGAAAATGGAGAAGTGTTTCTTTCTTATATGTTTTTATTTTTATGCTTTTCGCTAAGGTTGGGAGTCCTGCAGATGTTTTGCATTAGGAGCTGCTCTGAAGGCAGATCTAATTCTACTTGTTGCATCTGGAGGAAACTTAAACAGATGTTTAAATTAGCATAATAAAAACTACACGTTTGCAGTGTCTGCTTGCAAACCACCTGGGTTCTGTTGAGTCTTAAGACCCTGTCCACATGGGAACGTTTTTTTTGTGTGAATACAAATCGTTTTTATGTTTCTGCCTTGTGTCCACACAGAAACTGTGTCATAGGAGTCCCTAAACAACATTTTTCTGACGAGTCCAGAGTGAGGAGGTCTAAAAAGACCACTCTTGCGTTCTCTTGCGGGGACAGTTAAAACACAACTTTTTGAAAACTCTGATGACATAGACACACCTGTTACCCAACCTTTGACCCCAAACACAGCTTATGATTGCTGGTGAAACTATAGTGTTGTTTGAAATTGAATAGAGCAAAAAACCCTTATTATTATTATGTAAAAACAAAACAACCTTAAATCACTTTAGTGACCTGTCAAAATTACAAAAACAAAACAAAAAACTACAATATGTCAAGTTTGTTTAAAGAATGTGGAAAACAAATATATCACAAAGACTGACGTGTGCATAAACAAACTTGATTTAATTTGAACATAGTGAGGAACTCTCTTCCCTCCAGGCGTCCGCCGTTGGATACCGGGCCTGAAAAGCGCCCATTATGTCCACATATTTGAACCAGCATGACTCCCAGTCTACACTGTTGGATTTTTCAGACTTTCTTACAACTAATGTAGGCTTTCTGAGCACGCTCCACGTCTTGTTTCCTGTTTCTGGCATAGTTATGGGCCATCTGTTTCTGTGTGGATGAAAACGGTGGTAAAAATGGTGCAGTGCTTACGAGGATAATTTTAGAAAATGTTGTTTCGGGGGACCACAAAAGCATTCCCTTTTGGACAAGGTCTTAAACAACAGATTAAAATATTTCTGTTCAGTTTGAGCTAATCCTGCTCCACATCCGTTGGCAAAAAGTAGTTTATTTAATTGTATTACAAGTATACTTATTTTACACTAAAAATGAGGAAGTGTACTTGAAGTTTACTTTTTATAAACTTTATTTAATATACTTAAAAAATAGTATAAAAATGTCCCAATTTAGTCCAAACAAGTATTAAATCAGTATACTTTCTACTACACTACAAGTATGGTGTGTAGTATACTTGATATACTTAATGTATACTTGCAAAAATGAACTTCAAATGTACTACTTTTTGTTAAGGGATGACTGTATCAGTACTATGAATCCTACTTGGCACAACAGTAGTTCATTGTTTGGAAAATTAAAAAAATAAATCTTCCAAGGTGAAAATATTTAAAGTCAGACTGATGTGCGAGTCTACAAGCACTTCCCTCTCTGACAAACATTTGTGGGACTGCTAATTAACTTATTTTTTATATACGTCAATCAATTTTACATCTCCTTTTCTGGATTTTAATAAGAGATTCGACACGTTCCTGTTTGAACTCCTGTGTGCTGTTGGTTGATTTGGCTGTACTTAAAGTTTTTACAGCTGTCTTGGACAAACTAACCTTGGACATGTTGATGCTCTGGTCTGGGTGAAGACCACGGACTGGATCTGCCTGTCAGCCCAGCAGAACCCTGCTCTGGACTCTGCAGGTCATCAGCTGATTTATTTTAGGTTGCGTTTCATCCATTTGTCATCATTTAAGTCAGATCAGTGAAACCTAAGTCCAGAATAAAATATATTTTAATAAAAAAGGTGGTGAGTTTGAATTTTTCTGTGGGCAGGAAAAATAAGGTGGGCAGCAATATTATTTATGTTTTAGTTTATCTCAGAGCTCATAATTCATGTTTAACAGGTTTATGAACAAAATAAAAGATTTAAAGAGCTGAAAAAAAATTTTTTTTTTTTAATTCCCAAATTTTCATCTATTTTTAGGAGCTTAGACTTCAACTATAATAGCATAAATCCAAAGCAAACAAACCAGCAGATCATTTTTTAAGATTTAGATCACTTCGCATCCCAGACGGTAGCTCGGTGGTCAGTGCGGTCCTGTAATCCTGAAGCTGCAAGTTCAAGCCCAGGTTGGGTCAGAAACTGACTCCAGTGTAAAACATTTGCTCCATCTTTCATATGACCCTGCGAAATGGAGCAGCTGAAAAAATAAAATGTTAGCATTCCTTAAAGGAATGCATATCACCCGCTGCATTTAATGTGGATGCTGGTAGCTGTGGAATAAAGTGCAACCAAAACCAGAGATGGGAGTCTTCTTTGGTTAATACTGGTTCTGAAGTCAGCACTTAATGTACTTTGTAATACAAAAAGTTTTGTTTTAAGCAAATACTGTATTGATATCACCTCTGAGTGACTGTTGTGTGTGTGTGTGTGTGTGTGCTTTATTTGTTGGTTGTTGTTTTTTTTACGTTATTTATGTTATTAAAAAAAGCCTTTAGAAAGACTTAATTTTAAATAAGGCATGTAGTGGCCTTGCTGAGCCTCGAGGACTCATTTACCAGAGACCTGTTTTAGACAAAGGACACAGATGAGGTACAGACAAAAATAGACAATCATATAAAAGCAAATAGAAGAAATTAAATAAAAATTAACCAAAAACAGCTACATTATAATGCAGTGTAAAATACTAAAAACAGGAACATGTCTGCGTTAGGGACAGCACGGTGGCGCAACTGGTAGAGCTGCTGCCTCTCAGCGAGCAGGTTGCACTGGTTCAAACCCCAGTCCAGGGGCCTTTCTGGGTGGAGTTTGCATGTTCTCTCCGTGCATGCGTGGGTTTTCTCCGGATGCTCCGGTTTCCTCCCACAGACCAAAAACATGCATGTTAGGCTGATTGGTAACTCTAAATTGTCCCTAGGTGTGAGTGAGAGAGTGAATGGTTGTTTGTCTCTATGTGGCCCTGTGATGGACTTGCGACCCGTCCAGGGTGTACCCCGCCCCTCGCCCAGTGATTGCTGGACATGGGCACCAGCGACCCCCGTGACCCAAAATGGAATAAGCGGCTAAAGAAAATGGATGGATGGATAAAATGAAAAAGCAAATAGAAGAAATGAAATAAAAATTAACCAAAAACAGCTACATTATAATGCAGTGTAAAATACTAAAAACAGGAACATGTCTGCGTTAGGGACAGCACGGTGGCACAGTTTGTAGAGCTGCTGCCTCTCAGCGAGCAGGTTGCACTGGTTCAAATCCCGGTCTGTGGGGCCTTTCTGAGTGGAGTTTGCATGTTCTCTCCGTGCATGCGTGGGTTTTCTCCTGGTACTCTGGACCAAAAACATGCATGTTAGGCTGATTGGTAACTCGTCCCTCGGTGTGAGTGAGAGAGTGAATAGTTGTTTGTCTCATTTGTCTCTATATGTCCCTGTGATGAACTGGAGACTTGTCCAGGGAGTCCCCCACCTCTCGCACAGTGATAGCTGGACATGGGCACCAGTCACCCCCACAACCCAAAATGGAAGAAGCAGGTAAAGATAATGGGTGGATGTCTGCATTAGTTTTTGCCATGAACTTACCAGTTGTTTAAAAACCCTTAGAGAGGTCAAGGTCGAGAGCTTCAGATGTTTTTGCAAGATATTCCAGGAAACAGGAGCCGAGTAGAAGAAGGACCTTTTACCTAGTTCAGACCGCACTGAAGGTAAACTGCATGTAATAATGTCCTGAGAGCGCACGCTGTAGCTGCACTGACAAAGTGACATGGAGGAGAAGGCAACAGAAGTGATTTAAAGATGAAAATGTGCCAATGAGAGAGTCTGTGTGAAGTTAATGACCAACTGACACATGAAGTTCATTTGGTGTCTCTGCAGCAGCTCTTTCAAGCTTTGACCAAAACTAAAATAAAACTGAATTTTACTGGTTGCTTTTGCAAGATATTTCCAAAAACAACAGATTCTTTCAACAAACAATCTGTCCAGATGACATGATTTAACTTTTTTTGTGATTTATGTACCTGAATGACTGAGCTTACAAACTGTTTTTTGTTGTTGTTGCTGTTGGTTGTTATACCAACAACAACAACAACAGTTTTCAGCTGTTTTCATTTTTCAGTAATTATTGTTTTTGGTCATTTCTTTTGCAAATATGTCAAAGCTGAAACTAATACAAGAAGTAAAACATACTTTCTTTAACTTTATGCTTTATTTCTAAACTTAATTATTTTTTCCACAATAAAAAAAAAATCACATAAGTTTGTATATAGTAATTTCATTTTTTAAATAAATGCTAAAAAAAATACAATTTATGTATTTATTCCTTCTTTACAAGAATCTGGTATTTTCTATTGTTTAAAATTGTAAAAATACCAATACATATTATAAATCATTAGATATGTTTAACTTTATGATGTGTGGACACTATTGGCCACAAAAATCTCCTCCAACAAACTTAAAGTGGCCCACGGGCCACCACTTGATAATCACAGTTGTAGCAGGTTGCAGCTCTAGACACGTTTAATGAACAAAGGCACAAAATTGGCTCTTTTGATCATAAAGGTTGCAGACCCCCCCGAGCTGGGGATACCAGGACCTCACCCCAAAACCAGGATTAGGAGGAAGAGTCTAGTTGTCTTTGTCTGTGGGGACTGGTCTACACTGGTCCCAGCACCAGCAGTAAGGACTGATGATGTTTCCACACCAACCTGACAATAAGTTTGTCTTTGACTTTAACCACCCGTAGAATCAAACGTTATATTTCTTCAGAGGTTGAATGGTGTGACTGTGTTGGCTCACGGTTCATGCAGCCTGGGAACTGCATTTTCATAAAAAGTAAAGGAAAATAATTAATGCTAATTTATTCTCCTTACATAAGCATTTCTTCTCGTTATGGAGGTCAGACCTGGAACGATGAATAACTTAATTTGCTTGGTGCTGCATGTTTTCATTAACTCCACAGGAAGTTGTTTGCACCGTGGAAGCAGTTTTCATGTGTAATTGAACAAAAACAGTAGCTGATCACATTTTGCTGCCTCGACTTCATTACCAACTATTATCTGGCTCTGCAAGTGCCTCCTGGAGCACTCGGGAGCCGTGCAACTTTTCATATGCATTCGAACTGGCAAACAGCTTCAGCTTAAAAACAGGAAGGAAGAAGAAACAGATTACGTACTGGGAACCAGTGGCTACTCTCATTAGTATTTAACATGCTTTTCCACAGTTCACAATGAAGAAGTAAATCCAAGTATCCAGGCAGCCAGGCTTGTCAGACTGGAAAGTAAAACCAGGTAGAGGCAGGGAACAACCTGGGTGTGTCTCCAGTCCAACACAGGGACACAGACAACCATTGACTCTGACCTATGGATAATTTAGAATTATATTAATAAGTTTAAATAACATTTTCTTTCCTTTTAAGTTTGACTCATAAAAGTTGTGAGCTGCTTCAGGAGTGAAATTAATATTGCACACTGCAAATTAATGTCTTCCATCTGGGTGTCTTTTCTCCTCATTAACATCTGGACCTGCCTCCACTGCTGCCAGTCCAGTTCTCGGTACCCCTTTCGATGACATTAATACTCTCTCCTGGTTGTTCTACGAGCTCTGAGTATCCACTGGGGATACTCCACTGTCTCCACCCAATATGCCAACTTCATCACGGCGCTTGTGTACCTTTCACTGTGACACCTGCGTGGAACACCAAGGTATCAACTCACCTGTTTGCTTCAAATGCTAGAGTTCATACTTTCTGTCCGTGAGGCTGGCACAAGTTTTATTCAGCATGTCTTTCCTGAATTAACCCTCATTATCTGTCCAGTCTTGAAACTGGCACCACAAGTACAAAGAAAGTACCATTTCAATGGCTGCTTCTGATGACTCTTTACTATGTGGCAGAACAGTGTGGGGCTTGAAACTGAAAAGTATTTTAACTTTGTACAACCTGCTAACATAAGACTCACTGCATTGTTCTAAGTGATCATTTTACTATAAAGCCAAATGGTTTTAATGCATTTTTGTCTACATAGTTGTTAACTATTTAGCAAAAGTAAAATGTTTAGTTATATCAATGGCATCAAAAAGCTTTGTCCATTCATCATCTTCCTCTTCTTCTGAAGTCAGGCCTCGGGGCAGCAGCTTGAGCAGGGAGGTCCAGACATCTATTTCCACTGCCACCTCTTCCAGCTCTTCTTGTAGGACCCCAAGGCGTTCTCAGGGCAGAAGAGACCGTCTCTTCAGTGTGTCTCCCAGTTGGACATGACTGGAACACCTCCCTAAGCATGCAGGGGGCATCCTTACCAGAAGACTCTAGTGTGAGTCTCTCCTGGTGAGGGGAGTCCAGTTCTCCTGCAACAAAACATTTTTGACCTTCTGTATCTACGAGCTTGACAAAATCTGTTCACAGAAACACCTTACTCTTTGGAAGAGAAAGTTAAATTTATTATGTAAAACAAACAAAAAAAAAGGCCTGGCAGTCCTTGAAGAAAATCACATCAGCCACAACACAATTCACAGAAATTTACAACAGCATGTGGCCTGGATAAGAAGCCTGCTTGGCATCATCGCCTTTGCTTGTATTCCCTACATCGCCTGCGTCACTTTCACAGTAAAATAAAAGTCCAAGCAGAGTCTGGTAGTCTGGCTATGTCCAGCGGTAAATTGTTTGTTCACTGAAAGTCTTCTGCAATTGGCGACAGACAGTGGTAGCTTATGTTTAGAAGCTCTGTGCGACTATAAACATTTTTCACATGACACCACTCGTTGAACACGCAACAAAAACAAGCAACGTCAGGAAGACAACACAGTTTGTTCGAGAGCTATAAGAGCCGCTGCGTCCGTGCGCGCTACCATCTCAGAGCCCTAACCCCTGGGCTTAATTTGAGCCGGATTCTGCCGGAACAGGATCCGGGAACGCTCTTACTTTGACAGGGTGCTTTCCGGTAACTGCTTGGATCTGGTAACTTTCAGGCTTACTTATAATAAAGTTATAAACAAATATGACTGCCTTGAACGAATAAAACTTATATAAACTGAAAATAATTACATAAACACTAATTTTAAACACAACAGTCACGTAAGAGCATAAGAGCTGCCCCTTCAAAGAGCATTTTCGCGTCTACCCTTACAAAAATCTCTGCCCCTAAACAAGCGGTGGGGGTGAGTGCTCGGCTAACCAGGCAGTAGGGGTTGAACCACATATTGTTTTTAAAAGTTGACTTTAAACAGTTTAAAACGTAATTTAAGAAGATGGTCATCACTGCATATCAATATGGGAAATAATGACTGTCATTACTGCTATTATCAATGTTAACAATTAATGAATTTATCAATTATTACTGCATTCTGGTATATTGCTCTAAAAATAATTTTAACATGTTAAAAATATATTGATGCTTGATCATAACGGCATGCAAATATGAATGCATTGCATAGATATGGATATATAAAATACTAACTGAATGTTATAACCAAATTACCATGAATATTAAATTATTGGATGACGCTATAGATGTAAGAGGGGTGAGTGTAACAATAAGTTTATACTTCTACACACTCCTTTGAACGTGTAAATATACTTTACTACTGTTGCTTTTTTTTTCTCTGCTTGCTTTTGATTTAAATTTATTTTCTTTTTATGTAACTTTGTTTATTCTTTTATTATACTACGTTCAATAAAATTAAACTCAAACTCAAAATTAAACTCAAACTTTAACATATTAAAAGTTGAGTCATCGTTGACTAGTCAATGACGTCATAGGAACTCAAGACACGATATCATATTCACACACAAAAAAAAGCACAATCCCCTGTAATTTATTATTATTGTAAAAAAAAAAAAAAAAAAAAAAAAAAGACAAAGTATTGGGAGCGTATTTTTATGCTCCTACCATTTATCATACTGCAAATAAATCACAGGAAAACCAAAACTATTATGAAGCTGCAAAAGTGAAAGATGTGCAGCACGTAGTTAAAAATCAAGGCTAAGACCAGCGGGGCGGGCGATGGTGGAGTACACCACCGCCCGCCCCGCTGTTCTTAGATTTATTTTTATTTAATCCACCACTGTGTATTGGGTGGAATAGGGTTGGGAACAGTGGGGTGGGCGGTGATGACTGCGACTAGTCGACATGAAATATAAAAACTCGCAAGATGTTCTAAAATCGACTAGTTGACTAGTTTATTCAACCCCTACCAGGCAGTCATATGCAGGCAGGGTCCACAGGCAGCAGAGACAAACAGAGGAGTCGGGCTTGGAACAGTGAAGTAAGGCGGGGGGAGGGGGGGGTGCATGACAGAAGCAAAGTTTTTACAAATGTAGGTAAATGTAGATGTTTAACAACGTGTTAAAATACACCATAATGCAGGAAACTGCATTTACTTTATTCAAAGTTTTCTGGGAGAGGACTCCCACACCCACTCCCCACTCACCGGCCCACCCACTATTTGTGTTCCGGTATCGACCAGTTTACAAATTAAGCCCTGCCTAACCCTAACCCTACTAATTAAGTTAGTCCGCTGATTATTCAGTTTGCTGTTGATGTCATGCTGAGTCATAACTACATCACAGTTTTAGCTTAATAAACCCATTAAATTATTTTTGCTTTAGTGAAGTGTGTTTTCTAAAGTCAGTTTTCTGTGGCAGCCATCATGAATTTGCTTGACTCCAAAAGTGAATCAGCTGTAGAGCAACATATAACTTTCTCTCAGTTTCCTTATGTTTCAGAGATTCCTGAGCTATTTTGCTAACAGTACAGACAAACCCCACACAGTTAAAAACACTCTTGCCCTTTTGCCTTTGGAGACAAGTGATCAATGCTTCCCATCCAGGAGTCACATGTTCATTAGACTCCTTCATTCTCCTGGGTTTCTGCTCCCCACATTACTTCTCCATCAACTTACTGCTGATAAACACGTCCTCCTGCACTTGTTCTACAGCCACTGAGCAGAATCTAACTGTCCGTTAAATCCTCCATGAAGGTTACAGCATGATACTGCATTAGTTTAGCCTGAGTGGACCCAATCAGCTGACAAGTGGACATTTGTCATCATTTTGGAAACAATTACTAATTTTTCAGGATAACAGTTCATTAATTCATTTTTAACAGAGTAAAAGTTGTTTTGGGGGTTAAATATAATCATTTAAATATTAACATGATTTGAGCCTGCTCGTGTCTTCAGGACATTTATACAGACCAATAACAAGAAGGAAGCTGGAAAAAAAAAATAATCAAAGAATAGAACTGTTGTAAGCAATAGACTACTGAGTTCATTGTAACCAACAGGATCATCAGCGATATGTTTACAGATGTTAATGGTCATTCTATCATTATTAAATGATGGTAGTAATATTATTATTAATGATAATTTTATTATTAACGCCTGTTTGTTACTGGCTTAAAGCTAGGACCTGAGCACATCATTTTGTTCCTCCTCATGGATGAAAATAGTTTATTTAAATCCTAAATGTTTCTAGCTCAGCCTGGAACTGAGCAGTTTTATATTATAAAACTGCTCTGTTGAAGCAACGCATTTTTACCCAGACTCCCACTGCCTTAAACACTGCCTTAAAACATATTTATTCCCTAATTTTAGATAATCTCTGCCAGTTTGCATTTTACCAGGAATTAAAACCAACAACAATCTGTTGAATGTGTGTAAATGTTCTTATCTCAGCCTGAGGGGGCTAACATGATATTTTCTCCCTGAAACAAAGGCATTTCCGCCAAAATCACTCAAATACTTTAAACACGTCGTGTACCATAGGTATATACAGTCTGCAACACTATTTATAGGTTGAGAGATTTACAGCTTCCGAGCAGTCATCAAACAAACAAGTAGATTTATTTATTGTGGCATTGGTTCTTATTATTGCACTTTACCATTCACTTTATTGCATTTACCATTATTGCTTTGTGGCATTTAGTTGATTATTTTAAGGGCTAAGCAAAAGATGAATAAAAAATACTGCTATGTAGAAGAAAATGATGCAGAACTATTTGTTTCTTTTTGCACAAACTTATAATATTAGTTTGTACAAAACTTGTTTTAGTCTTCAGTGATATCTTTATTTTTGAAGGTGAGGAACAAGCTGAACATTACTGTCTTTTGTGATGCCTTAACATTCAAAATAGTTTAAGATTAAAACAACTGGACTTTATTTTGTAATTTAAGACCAATCGCTTCTCATCCAAGGAGCTTTCTCAGTTCAAAGAACAGAGTGTGTGGGGTTTGAGTTATAGAGCTGAGGTAAGCTAGAACATATGCAGATTGCCCTATCAATCCTCACAATGGGGGGTTCGTTAGAGTCTTTGTTAGTCTGACTCACAGACGAGCCACTCTCGTGACATGGATGAAAGAGTATCAGGCCCAAAGCTGCTTTATAAGTTTTGAAAGTTGAAATCTGAGACCTCCTCCTCTGTTTAAAGATGGTTTCTCTCTTTTTACGTAAACAGCTTCATTCACCCCCCTCTCAAACCATCCGTCTTCTCGGTCCAAAATGTGAACATTTTGGTCCTCTAAAGTGTCCATCATCCTTGAGGTGTAGGTGAACTTCTGAGTCTTGTTCTGAAGAGCTGGGACAAGACTCAGCTGTTCACATAATGCTAGACTGCTATCAGAAATAATATTTTAGTTTTCAAAGTGTCTTATTCACTCCCTGTTTTTTGGATTTTATGTTTGTGAAAAGAGCCTGGTGAGGTGGTGAGTCAAGGGTTTATTTATTTATTTTTATTTATTTATTTATTTATTTATTTATTTATTTATTTATTTATTTATTTATTTATTTATTTATTTATTTAACCACCTCCAGCTCCATCTTCTGCCGCT
Source organism: Nematolebias whitei (assembly GCF_014905685.2). Classification (NCBI taxonomy): domain Eukaryota; kingdom Metazoa; phylum Chordata; class Actinopteri; order Cyprinodontiformes; family Rivulidae; genus Nematolebias; species Nematolebias whitei. The sequence continues at coordinate 25,113,916 of NC_056500.1, forward strand.
TCTCTGTAGTTGGGTAACAGAGGTAAAAGGTCCAGGAGGGAAAGCCAGGCATCCCTCTCCCCAGAGACACTCTGCAGCTCCTCCTGCGTGACCCTGAGACATCAGAGAAGATGTAGGCTACAATCCCTCCAGCGAGTTCTGGGTCTTCCCAGAAGAACCCTTCCCAGTAGATCCCTTCTGGACTTCTTACCAGTGGGATGTGTCCAGAAAACCTCTGAAGGGAATCCAATTATTTATTTTTGTTGAAATGTTTTATCCTTCATCCAAAAGACTTCATCAGTCTGAGGAGCTGCAACCATCTCCGTCTTATAAAAAGCACCGTCTCATAGTGGGTCAACCAGTTTGGTCGTGCTCAGATTGTTTCTCTAGTCCGTCCTCTCACCTCCTTCCTCCTTCAAAATATCCTGATTCATGCTCAATAATCCAGGTAGAAAAATCCGACAAAGTTAAGTCAGGTCCTCTGGATGGATTCTGATGAAGTCTTTTGGAAGAAAGATGAAATGTTTCAACAAAAAGCAACCATCCAAAGAACCTGACTTAACTTTGTTGAATTTTTCTTCCTGGATTATTGGGCATGAATTAGGATATCTAAAGGGTCCAGGTGGCATCCTGATCAGATGTCTGAACCACCTCAGCTGACTCCTTGACCAATCTTCTCACTGTCTCAAAGGCTGTGCCCAGCCACACTATGAAGGAAGCTTATTTGGATCCATCTCCCGCTCCATCCTACCTCACTCAGGAACAAAATGCTCAGATATTCACTCCTCCACCTGAGGCAGACTATCACATCTGACCCAGAGGAGGCATTCCACTCATTTCCTGTTGTGATCGGGGGAGTGGTGGCGCAAAGGTTAGGGAGGTGGGCCTGTGATCCGAAGATCGCCGGTTCACGCCCTGGCCCCGACAACATCAAAATTGTGGGTGGGGTAGGTGAAACAACCACACTTGCCCCCACCCTCATTCGCCCCACCCTGGGCCCATGAGCAAGGCCCTTAACCCCCACCATGTGCTCCCTAAACAGGTCTCTCTTGAAAATGAGTTCTCGTGGCTCAAAACTGAGACTACCTGGATAAATAAAGGTAAATGAAAATGATCCATGGCCTCAGACAGATTTTCATTCACCGTCATGGCCCGAAGACACCAAAAGTATGGCAAGCCCTTGTAAACTGCCAGTCAGAGTCAGAGAGTCAGAGTTTCTTTCTTGTCGTTCACACCACAAGTGGTACATGTGGTGGAATGAAATTATGTACACAGGGTCCCAGTTACATCCCATAATAAAATGTAAAAGAAAAATAGTAATAAGATCTAAGATATGAACTAAGAAAAACATCAACTAAATATACACTAAGTACTAATAGCATAAAAACAATAATGGTGTTTATAACGGTGTGACGCGTAAAAAGCGTAGTTCATTGCCCAAAATAAACACCGTAGGCGTAAAAAAGCGGTGTTTTGAGTGGATTTACGCTGTATTTTATGGTGTAATTCAGCATTTTTTTTGTGTGAGGATGTGTTGTAAAAGTGTCTATTTGTGGATTTGATGGCTTGCCATACAACAGAACCTCATCATCTGCATAAATCAGATATGAGACCCTGAGATTCCCAAACCAGTTCCCACTGCGCCTTGAGATCCTGTCCGTGCACACGATGAACAGGATGGGAGACGAGAGTCAGATTGGACCAATGGATTGCATTTATTTAAACAGACAGAAAATTACTGGATGTGATGTAAGAGTAGTTGTTGTTTTCAAGAAATTTGTCCATTGTTGTCATCATTCTTTGTTGAAGTCAGGCCTCTCTTGTAAATGAGTCCTCGAGGCTCAATGGGATTTACCTGTCAATAAAGGTTGAATGAAAAAAAAAATACTGGCTCATTAGTGGGAATTTTCTTGCTTTCAACAGGAACATTGTAATGAGGGACCACAAGGGTGTTTTGCAGCTCAAAGTCTCAGGTAAATATAGGTCAAGGGATTTGCTAACATAATCCTAAAGAGCCCTATGGGCTGACCCCCCCCCCCCCCCATACACACACACAAATTTTAAAAACCCTCAGCTGCTGCAGATGAGGAAAAAAAGAAACAGGCTTTCATTATTTCTTTATTAAAATCAAGGTCTGTATAAAAATATGTCTCAACTGAATACACCTGGAAAGTTGTACCTGCATGACTTGAACACAGATCCATGCGCTGATAATTGATGCTTCTGGACATGAGTTAGTCTTATCCACAGAAGGTGATTCAGATGTTGTTCTGCCCTTTTCACATCTCCTATAATCACCTTTACACTTCAAAAATGCCACCTGTTGAAGAAACTGCAAAATGAATCCATGATTCTGATACATCAGGATCAAGAACTGTCCTCCCTTTTATATTTATTATATACACCAGTAGGGGGAGCTGTTGTTCTTCCAAAACTCATCCAGGTAGAGAAGTGTACTCGTTACTGAAGTAATCTCAGCCATATGGGTCACAGAAGTTTTTTTTATTTTTTAAAGGAGATGAACAATGAGTAGTGATGGGCAGGAAGAAAAGAATAGAATATGCAAAGCTATCAGAATGAAAAAACGGTTGTTCTTCAAATGAGAGTAATAACAGCGATTTGAAAAAAAAAACCCGGAAGGCCTGAGCCTGGGAGTGCTTAGATTTCAAAGCTGCTATAAAATAATTACATATTCTGTACAAGAGATGCTAATTTCACACGTTCACAAAACTCTCTGTTGATGTATCATCACTGTCACTCCTGACATCAAAAAAGTAATATAATTACAATGTTGTTGACAGAAACTGGTGCTGGTTTGATGATCTCAGAGTGGCTGCTGAAAATACAAGTGATCCCGATATTCATAAAGTGTAATTTGACTGAGTTTTTATATAAACAGTACAGGATTCATCTGCAATATTTGCTTTAATAAGTTCTACTTCTGCCTCATCCAGGTCAACAGATTGGTGCCTTGTCCTCAGTAATAAGGCTGTTGTTTTGGTCGGTTGTGGTGAGTTGTCGCAAAAAAGTTGAGTCAAAAGGCAAAGCTCTGGATTTACTGGTCTGTCTACATTCCAACCCTCACCTATGGCCATGAGGTTTGGATCATGTCTTTTTAGAACCAGATCCTGAATCCAAGGGGCCAAAAAGAGATTCCTTTGTAAGGTGGCCAGGTTCAGCCTTAGTGACAAAATGAGGAGCTCAGAGTAGAACCGTTGTTCCTTTGCATCAAAAGGAGTCAGGTGAGGTGGTTCATCTGCCTATGCCTCCTATAGTCGCCTCCCTGTAGAAGTTTTTTTAAACATGTTCCGATGGATAAGAGGTCCCGGAGGAAGACCCAGAATTTTCAGGAGGGATTGTGTATCTTGCCTGCCCTGGGAATTTCTTGAGGTGCCCCAGGAGGAGCTGGAAAGTGTTGATGGGGAGAGGGAAGTCTGGGTTTTTCTCTTAGACCTGCTGCCTCCATGACCGGACTACAAATAAATGTCACGAATCACGTCTGTCAGTTAGGTTTTTGTGTCACTCTGTTCA
>NC_056500.1:25117435-25168254 GCF_014905685.2 Nematolebias whitei
TGATTTTTGTGGTGGTGATTTTGGTCCATTATACGGGGTTCGTTACAATAAATGGTAGAAGATGGGGACAAAGAGAAATTCTACTTAAGTCATTAAACATCCCCATTGCTTATTACCCAAAACAAAAAGAACACCAAAACTATGTAACTCTCATTTTCTATTTTTAAGCCTATTTTATTGAGAATTTTTTCTTGACGAGCTACTTGGGATTAAAAAGTTTGATGGCCAGCAACATGACAAACATTCTCTGATGAAAACACTGAACCCAACAAGATCGGCTCTATACCACCTCCACCTCAACTGGAGACCCACAAGACTTCAGAATAAAGCATGAGCCTAACTTTGAAACAGATGCTTCAAGATCTTGAGGCAACCTGCACCTTTTTTTCTGTTAGTCAAAATAACAAGTAATCCGAAACAAATGCAAATATTAGAATCCCTTATTTGGATAATCCAAAATGAAAGGCAAGCTTTGGGATGTTCTTGTTGTATTGTTGTATCAGTTATATTTCATTTTTAAATCATTTAATTATGTTTATTCTAGCAACTACAGACATGTCTGACGTTTAATTAAGCAGAATCAGTGATTTATGGTCTCCATCCATCCATCCATCCATCCATTATCTTTACCCGCTTATTCCATTTTGGGTCACGGGGGTCGCTGGTGCCCATGTCCAGCAATCACTGTGCGAGGGGCGGGGTACACCCTGGACGGGTCACAAGTCCATCACAGGGCCACATAGAGACAAACGAGACAAACAACCATTCACTCTCTCACTCACACCTAGGGACAATTTAGAGTTACCAATCAGCCTAACATGCATGTTTTTGGTCTGTGGGAGGAAACCGGAGCACCTGGAGAAAACCCACGCATGCACGGAGAGAACATGCAAACTCCACCCAGAAAGGCCCCTGGACCGGGGTTTGAACCAGGGACCTGCTCACTGAGAGGCAGCAGCTCTACCAGTTGCGCCACCGTGCTGCCCTGATTTATAAACTGAAATGAGTAAATGTTATAACATTTTTGGTCAAAGGTTATGGATGTTTTTATTACTATGGCTGAAAAGCTTATCTCTGCCCATGAACCATAGGTTTGGGCTAGCAGAGAAAGCTGGGTGGGAAGGCTGCAGCATGCAGCTGGCTCCAAGTATAGCTCCTGCCTTCTGTGAACTCAGCTGAACTCCATCCATCCATTATCTTCTGCTTGCTCCAAAGTTGGGTGGCAGGGGTAGCAGTTTGAGCAGGGAGGTCCAGACATCTCTTTCCACAGTCACCTCTTCCAGCCCTACTGGGAGGACTCCAAAGCGTTGCCAGGCCAACCGAGAGACATAGTCTCTCCAGCGTGTCCTGGGTCTTTCCCGTGGTCTCCTCCCATTTAGACATGCCTGAAGCACTGGAGGCGTCCAGGAAGCATCCTTACTAGATGCTTGCACCACCTCAACTGGCTCTTCTTGATGTGGAGGAGCAGCAGTTCTACTCCGAGTCTCTCCTGGACAACTGAATTTCTCACCCATTAGCTAAAGGAGTGTCCAGCTACGCTGTGGAGGAAACTCATTTCAACTGCCTGTATCCTCTATCTTGTTCTTAAGGTCACTGCTCAGAGTTTGTGGCCGTAGGTGATGGTATAAACTTAGACCGAATGGTAAACAGAGAACTTCGCCTTACAGCTTAGCTTCCTCTTCACCACAACGGAACGGCACAGAGTTTGCAATATTGCAGACGCTGCACCAATCAATCTGTCACTCTCACCTTCTATTCTTCTCTCCCTCATGAACAAAACCCTAAGATACTTGAACTCCTTCACTTGAGGTAGAACCTCACCTTTGACCCAAAGAAAGCAATCCACCCTTTTCTGACTGAGGACCATGGCCTCAGATTTGGATAAACTTTCTGTAGTGAAGCACAAAATTTTTTATAAAATATCTAAATCTGTATGGGTTGGGGCAGCATGGTGGCACAACTGGTAGAGCTGCTGCCTCTCAGTGAGTAGGTCCCCGGTTCAAATCCCGGTCCGGGGGTAGAGTCTGTATGTTTTCATGCATGCGTGGGTTTTCTCCAGGTATCCGGTTTCCTCCCACAGACCAAAAAAACATTCATGTTAGATTGATTGGTAACTCTAAATTGACCCTGGTTGAGAGTGAGAGAGTGAATGATTGTTTGTCTCATTTGTCTCTATGTATCCCTGTGATGGACTGGAGACCTGTCCAGGGTGTCCTCCACCCCTCGCACAGCAATTGCTGGACATGGGCACCGGCGACCCCCATGACCCAAAATGGAAGAAGCGGGTAAAAGATAATGGATGGATGGACATTGGGTTGGGTTTTTGGGATTTTGATGCTGCTCAGCTGATCACTAATGTTAAACTCTAATAAACTCCAATTTTTACCGTCAGACAGTGTTTCAGTGTCATCTATTTTTTACTTAATGTGTAAAGATTTGGCATTTTTTGGACCCAAAAATCCAAGAATAAAATAATTTACAAAATTTATTTTTTAAACTAAAATTTTGAAGCTTCGGATATGGGATTGCCGTAATTGTGTGCAGATCTGAAGCAGAGAGAAAAACGAGTAACAGATTAGGAGGCAAGTAGCACAATCTTTTACAGATCAGGATAGACTAGCCTATATGGGTAGATCTGTGAGCAACAGGGGAAGTGAGGTCAGAGAAACAGTACTGGTATTGTTAGCATGGGGTCCTACTGATAGATAGGTACAAAAATCCCGTAGGCAGAGAGGAGTCAGAAGTCAGGCGAGGGTCAAAACCATTAAATCAGAGTCAATCAGGAAAAAACAGGTCGGGGTAGACAAAGAGCAGGGGTTCAGAAGGTAAAAACAGAGTAGTGATCACAATGACTACTTGGCTTGAAAATGCTGGATTTCCTCTGCATGAAGCTTCAGATAATCTGGCACCTGTGCTGTGGCTGGAAGGAGTTTATATCCTGGAGGGGTGGAGATCATTAGACAGGCACAGGTTAGCATGATTAAGTGATAAGTAGTCCTGAGTAAGGAGTGCACTGAGAAGGATACAGTATACAGAACTCTCCCAAGAACTGTGAAATAAATTATGGACCTCAGTACGAGACAATATCACATGGTAGGCCACAATACGGAGTACCTCTTGAATAAGGACCAAACTTAATGCCTTTGTGGAGGGGAGCTTTTTGAGAGGGACAAGGTGAGTCATTTTGGAAAAACAACCCACAATAGTAAGTAGGACAGTAAATGAGTCGGCTTTTGGCAAACCTGTGACAAAGTCCGTAGCAATATGTGACCATGGTCTGTGGGGAATAGGAAGTGTTTGGAGTAGTTCAGCTGGTGGTCTGGAGGAATTGGTTTGGGCACATGTTCTGCAAGAGGCAACAAAATCCTTGATGTCCTGAGTCAGGTTATTCCATTAGAAATACTTCTGAACCACTGACAACATCTTATTAATTCCTGGATTGCAGAACCGATATAATAAATGACAGAAAGTCAGTACCTCAGAGATCAGGTGGTCTGGTACAAACAGAGGATCAACAGGGCATTCCTTGTGAATAGGATGGTCATAGTGAATGAAATTCCCGCCAGCACTGGTCGAATCATCCTCAGCTGAATTGTGCACCCAGGAATAAGCATCAGGTTTTATGTTCCTAGCCACAGGTCAGAGAGAGAGAAAAATAGAAATGATTGAAGAAGAGACGTTAATCCTTTGGCAGCTTTTAGGCACTCCAAATTTTTATGGTCTGTCCAGATGGCGTCAGCGTGGTGATTCTTGTTTCAGTGTTCACAATCTTCAACTAAAGAAAATGTGAGTTTTATGCTACAGGGTGCGTGAGTACCAGTGGGATTATTTGGGTCATGACCTGGTGGATAAAGAAGCACGTGGACATACACCTGAGATGCACAGGCACTCTCACCAGCGCAAGTGATTTCATCAGGAAATCAGGCAGATGACTCCACTTCCTGGTTTGCTTGTTTAGAAGACTGACACTGATATGTACTCCATGTAGATGGGACTAAGCACTTCCCCCTGCTGGTGTTGAGTAACTAATTTTACCTGGATTATTATGAACTGAACTGTGGTGGCAGAACAATTGAAATTGAAACCATTCTTGTCTCAATGGTGTTTATGAAATCTTTTCTTGATTACCCCCTTTTTTCAGATTTTATCTCCTCCAGCCTTTTTTATCTGTTTTAAATAATTTGAGTTTGAAATGGAAGAAGCGGATAAAAGATAATGGATGGATGGAACCCCTTTATTCTTCTCCACAGCTCAACTCCTACCCACCTGAACATCTTGCACCAAAAGCATTAAGGTGTGCTTAGATTCCCTGTTCAATTCCAGCCCAGCAGAATGGCAAGCAATAGCCATTCAAATCCCTGAGATGGGGGACATTGTCTTACCACTTGTTTAAGTCAAATATGTGAGATTATTGAGAAGTTTCAACATTGCTGTGTTCAAGCCTAGTGTTGCTGAGCATCATGATACATGTGCTACAGTATTAGATACATTCAGAAGTGATGTGATAGAAACATAAGGCAGATACACAAATGTGTTATGGAGGTATAAATTGAAAGGAAATGCAATTTGAAGGTGGCAAAACAACTTGAAGAAAAAACATCATCTCGTTGGATGATGATATTTTTTTATTCTCTGGTTTCACTCACCTGTTAGAAAACACTGTCTGATAAGTGCTTCCCTCCAACAAACCAGACTCTTGTTTTTCTTGTTTCCCACTGTTAAACTAGCCGAAGGGATCCATTTCCTTGTATATTCAGCAAACAGCCTCCCTCAACAGTGTGTCTGCAGCCTTTTGTACTGCAAAGCCTTTGAGTTTATTTAGACCCCCTGCTGAATCTCCTACTGCTGGATACATCAGGGCAGAATTTTAAAAGCACAGTCTGTACAGGGGAAAAAAAATCTGACAGTGGAAATCTAGCATTTTCTTTGTTTTAGTATATTTTATCCTGTTTGCTGTGCACAGGTTGTTCATAAATCTGTTTTATGCTCTAGCGAATAGTGCAGGTGAATGGTAATGCCTGTGCTGTATTGAATTTAAAGCATTAAAACAACAATTTTAGGATTGACGAGCCTCTGAAATTGGATATTTCCTGCAGATATAATAGCTAGCTGGACCTTTGCAGAGGTGTATATTTTGTTATGTACCTGAAGTCATCTGAAGATGATTTGATGAACACAGTGGACAGCTGGGTAAAATAGAAGAGGCTTTTGATGCTATGGTTTTATTGGTACATCACCTTTTAGATGGCTGCAGAAGTTTAATGAAGGGAAAGAAAAGCTTTCTTATGTAACACAAAGCCTGAACGACAGCCGGAAGGGCTTAAATTAATACACTGATCAATGGAGATGCTTTCACTTGTGTTTCTGCTTAAACCACAACAACCCTTGTGGTTACAGGCTAGGAACTTGTTCTTTATTGTCAACTGCTATAAGCAAAAGCAGAACAATAATGTTTTGCCTGTCTCTGTGTGTTTGTCTGCCTGCTAGGAAAATATCTCATTAATCACTGATCGTATTTTAATGAAATTTTCAGAAAATAATGTTGGATAATCATCTGCAACTGATTAACTTCTGCAGTTGATCAAATTAAATATGGCTACTACAGCACAGCAATCAAATTAAAGACACACAAAAAAAAAGTTTAAACTCAGTTTTATAGATGATGAACTTAAATTTGGTGTGGTAGTAGCTGAGACTGATCCACAAATTTTATTGCACTACCTAATTGTGCAAGAAATATGCCTGTCTGTTAGTGAAATAGCTCATGAACGACTTAACGAAGTTGGTTTAAACTTTCAGAAAGTCATCATTAGATGTATATCTACAACTAAAAAGCTTTTGGACCCAGATAACACAAGAGAGTGAAAGTACTCATTTCCATTGTGATTGAATGCATGAACTATGTTGATACTTTAAAATCATTTCTTGGTCTGCTGCCTTCATACATCTCCTCCTACATGTCACTGCATGAGTGCAGCTACAGCGTGCGCTCTCAGGACATTATTACATACAGTGTTCCCTCATTGTGGACTGAACTAGGCAAAATGGCCTTCTTCTATTCTGTTCCTGTTTCCTGGAATATCTTGCAAAAGTGATCTGAAGCTCTCAAACTTGACCTCTCTAAGTGGCTTTAAACATCTGCTAAGTTCCTGAGAAAAAACAACTCAGACATGTTTCTGTTTTTAGTTTTCTACACCACTTTACAATCCTACAATCCTAAGTTTTGGTTTCATTTTGTAATACCATTTTCTTTTATTTGTTCGTCTCAATTTGTCTGCTTTTTATGATTTTCTACTGTTGTCATCATTCTTTGTTAAAATCAGGTCTCTCTTGTAAATGAGTCCCAGAGGCTCAGTGGGATTGACCTGTATAAATAAAGGTTGAGTGAATGAATACAGGGATAGAAACATCCATCCATCCATCCATCCATCCATCCATCCATCCATCCATCCATCCATCTTTACCCACTTCTTCCTTTTTGGGAGTCACTTGTGTCCAGCAGTCACTGAGCAAGAGGTGGAGGACACCCTGGACAGGTCTCCAGTCCATCACAGGGCCACATAGAGACAAATGAGACAAACAACCATTCACTCTCTCACTCACACCTAGGGACAATTTAGAGTTACCAATCAGCCTAACATACAAGTTTTTGGTCTGTGGGAGGAAACCCACACATGCACAGAGAGAACATACAAACTCCACCCAGACAGGTCCCTGACCGGGATTTGATCCGGCAACCTTCTCACTGAGAGGCAACAGGTCTACCAACTGAGTCACCATGCCACCATCATGAAATCCAAACTAGTTGGAAAAAATATTTCTAAGGAAGCCAGCAAATCATGTTGAATCACTTTGTTGCAATCCTCCACCCTGAGCAGCATGATGGACAGAGATAAAGAACAAAGTCCTTTAAACAGGATAGAACCTCTATAAGAACCAGGTTTAGGATCTGCCATGACCATCTTATGCAGTTTGACTCCTCTGGTTCTGTAACACGTACCGTATACTCTTACACTCCTAATACAGAAGAACCGAACAAAAATAAGAATAAACAAAGTTAATCAAATGAAATCCTATTTTGAGAAATCACGCGTTACTCATTTACATTTGAAGCTATGCTATGTCATAAACAAGAGAACTGCCAAGACACACATGCACAAAAAGGTCAAACTGAGCCCGTGATGGAGATTTTCTGTTGAATGGGAAGTTTTAAAGTTTGATAAAAATCAGTCTGGCAGATCTAAAGGAAACAGCAAGTCTTTGAACAGTAAACTTAGGCTGAATCACAACTTTCTTGTTAAAAACTAAAGGCGGCAGACTGCAGAAAAGGAGAAAAGGCGCAGCTCTCTGCAGTGCTGGCTCTTGGTTTGAGTGCAGCACTGAGAGATTTATCCATTCATTTGTTGTGGCTTTGCTTGAATGCACCCAACAACACACCATTTCTGTTTTATTCTTCTAGTCTTTCACTCTGCAGGGTGGCTCAACAGAATTATGTCCCCAACGATAACTATCAATCAAAATTATGTCCTGAAAAATGGAGGCAGAGGAAATTCCTTACCAGGAATCAAGCTGGAGCAGGGCTTCATGAGACGTGAGGGGAGAGGAGAGAGAACAGGGGAACACGAAGAGGAAATATGAGGTTTGCATTTGTGCAAAATAAAACACCATGATTAGAGACAATCCACAACAAACGGTGACAGCGTTTGATATTTTTATGACACTAATGTTTTATTCTGTTGAGCTCGTACGTTTTTGATACTATGAAATATGCGTGTGAAGGTTCTCAGTCATTCCAAACCCATGTAAAAACAAGGTAAGCAAGTCCACCTATTACCCAGGGGTTAGGGGTGGGGGTGGGGTGGGGTTTGGAAAACAGACTAAACAAATTTAACATTTTTAAAGGAAATAATCACCAACCTTTAGATTATTTTCATTTATTTATTTATAATTGATCAAATCTCAATAATTGGAGTCTGAAGCCATTCATCAACCTTTAAAACACTTATAATTAAAGAAACCAAATACAAAAATTTAAATAAATCAATAAACAAAATAATAAATAAATTCAAAAATATAATTCAATCAATACAACAAAATAACTTTATCCTTAAGAATATGGATATGATACACTGGATTTTTGTACAAATTTGTTTTGTCCCCAACAAGGAGCAAAAAGCAGCAACTGAAAATACTCTCTGTCTTTGCATGATGTGAGCATAACTTGAAAAACAAGTAAAAAAACAACTTCCAATTTGGTTTGTGGCTGCATCTAGGTGTATAAAACGTTCCTTTTGAAAACTGGATTACAATATCAAAATCCAAGATGGCTGTCACCATATAAAAGTACATACATAAGTAAACCTTGTGAACTGGATAACTTGAAAAATAAGCAGCGTGCCATCTTCCACGTTAGTGTGCAGCTGTATCTAGAAGTAAGACAGTTCACTATCAAAAATTTGATTTGCCATGTCAAAATCTGAGATAGCTGCTGCTATATACACAGACACACACACGCACGCACGCACGCACGTACGCACACGTGCTCCTCTGAGATGACTTATGTTGTGATTTGGCACTGCAGAAAAAAAGTGAATTGAAAATTGAATTTTAAATTGATTTAATGGGGAAAATACTTTGGATGCAAGAATGAACCTTTATGATTTTATTATAATGTATAAGAATCATTTGAACACGATGTTTGAAATAAGGATCTAAGTTTTCTTTTCATGATGTTATGCACGGTTGATGATGATAACTTAAAAGTCTTTGCTATTTGACGCTGGGTAACACCATTCTGGTATTGCTGCACTATCTTTCTGCGCAACAATGGTGGAATTGGTGATCCTCTTACCATCTTGGCTTCTGAGAGACACTGACACTCTGAGAAGCTCTTTTTATACCCAATCATGTTGTCAATTGACCTAATTAGTGTTAATTGGTCTTCCAGCTGTTATATGCTCAATTTCCTTCACAGAGACACTCTAACAGGTGGTGTGTGCCCCCAAAGTGTTTGGTCACTTTTTGGCACAATACCTGTCCCACAATGATGTGAACTTTTAGAAACAAAGTGAGCATTGAGGTGTGGAGCAAAACTCACCTCAGCTGGGTTGACGTGGAGCCTCATCACTTTAAATGTGTCAGGCCCTTTTTATTTATATAAAAAAGGATGAATTATATCAATTTAGAGATTCTCAAATAAATCCTTTAATTCAGTGATGGCACACCCCTCCATTATCTTAACTTACACCCTGTTATAGAGAAAAATAATAAATATAGTAAAATATTGGTTTGTTTTTTGTAGTTTTGTACATCCCTAAAATAGGTTCAAGCTGAAACAAAGTGTTGCAACATTAATTTTATCTACATGTTCCATGCAGGGGGAAAAATAACGCATTAGGTGATATTGCACCCCACAGTTTGAGAACTACTCATCTAGCACCATACTAGTTACCATATTTGTCATTAAATGCATTTGACTTCAGCTTTGTGTCAGCTCTTTTCATGTGGTTTCTTCTTTACTACTGGTACTTTCTGTGCTGGACACACACCCTCAGTCCAGTAAGTCGCCCTTAGCTTTCCCTCCTGGTGATGAAATAAGCAACACTTGATCTGGCTATAACCCTTTAAGCTGTTGCAAGTTGATTGACAAATTCTCCATTCTAATTTGAATAAATAATATTGATTTCCCATAAGACACAGTTTATTCTGTTATTGATTGATAAATCTGATGAGAGCTTAAACCAGTAGGAAGAGTAAGTACAACCCTTTTGCATTATTTTGCTACATAGTTCTGTGCACGAGGTCAGAGGAAGAAAATGTGCTTGAAATAGCTCTAAATATTTATCAAGATGCAATAAATGGAGTTTCAGTGAGAAAAAAAGACAAACTCATTTTTATAACTTTATAGCAGCAACACTGCTTTTTGAATTTGAAGTGTAGGTTGGACACAAAACAAAGAGGAAAAAGTGCAGCCTGAAGCTCATAAATCTTAGAGAAGAATCTCAAAGAAGGGAGACTTACTGTGTGGAGCTGCTGTTTTCTGTGTTGCCAGAAGCTGATCATTAAAGTACACTAAAGGCTGGATAGTGATGGGGAGCCACTCAGTAAAATCTGTTGAGTTTATCTAGAGACCATCTCATCCAGTGGTGCTGTGGAGGATTTCTTAAAGTTCATGCATGACACTCATAAATGATGCAAATTTCTTTGATCATTTAAAATAAATACACATCTGTAGGGTACAAATTAAAAAAAGACTGAATATTAAACTATGAAGTTTTTGGACATTGCAGTATACTGCATCTACCTGCTGCATTAGTTGTACTTTGACACATAAAAACTGCTAGTATTAACTTGATGCCATTTAATGGGAAAAATATGACAATATGAACCATTGCAGGACAAATCCAAGCCCTGGAAAGGGGATAACGAATAATCTAACAAATAAGCATATCCTGCACTAAATATTCGTAACGCACAAATTTCTAAACATCACCATAGTTTCCAAACTGCCTCAGACAATTGGAAATTAGAGTGTATCTTTGTTGGAGAAAAGTATTCTTTCTTAACTTATTTAAGTAAAAAGAACCACATTTGATGGCAGGAGAAGATGTTTAACCAGCATTTTACTTGCAATGACTCACTAAAGAGAGATTACGGAACATGTTACAGAATGAGCGTTGAATAGTTTGCGGCAGACTTAAAAAGCAGCAGAGTCCAGTGGTTATTCCATCATAGCCAGCCACAGTCAGACACACATACATGATCCATGGCTGTCGGTGAGTCACCCTCCAGACTGAGATAAGAGAATGTTTTGGGCATGTTCTCAAAGCAGGAAGAAATAATGATCTCTGTCATCTTAGCCATAATATAATACAAAAGTCAATACCAAAAATCCCTTAAAAATCTTTAAGCTGACTTTTTATTTCTTTGTCCTGTCTAAAGACATCCAGAAGTCTACAACTACCAATCAAACAATTAACTTACAAACCATAAAATTAACCAACAGTTTCAACCAGTCGTCAGTAAGTCAGATTCTTATCCATTCAACCTTCAAATCAGTAAACAATTAACCAAGCAAATAAGAAATTAGCAAACCCACCAACCAATGTCTTAACCACTCAGCTAATGTTCCAACTAACCAATCAATGAGCCACCCAAGCAACAAATATATCAACCAGTTATTTGGAAACTTTGCTAACAAACCAACAAATGAATTAACCAACCAACCAACCAACTAAACAATCAATGACCCGTCTAAATTAAAAGCTAAAAAAAAAAAAAATCACTCAGGTGTTTCTCATTCTGGAGAGCTTTTGCCACAGCTAGTTAACTCTAGTTTAGTGACAGAAAAAGTGAAGATGCTCAACTGTTTTTATCAGACAGTTCTTTGTTTCTTGATGCTCCATTTATCTCCAACAGCTTCTCTTCTGATAGCCCTGGCTCTGGTAGCCAAATCTTTTTATTTACTTAGTTGTCTGTCAGTGAGGTTCGTAACGAGTTCAAACTTCTTGATATTAGAACTCAACTAGCCTAATGTCTTTCTCCTTACTTTTTATGTTGGGCACAGATATTATAGCTAATATACCCAATAACACATTTTTAAACTATCCACACAACAAGTCTTCTTCCTGACATTTAAACTGCATTTGTTCTACTCCTGTTGAAATGTGGTGATCCCACAGCATTAAAAACGCACAGGCTCATCTCAAAGCTTTGTGGTTTAGCAAAATTTCTTGAAAAATTAACCAGTGGACAACTTAAGGACCACTTATGCTTTAACAATATTTTCTGCTATGTAGGTCAGGTTTAAAATGAAAGTACAGTACATGCCTTCTTAAAAGTCTTAAATAGAGTTGTTGAAACCCTTGATGGCAAAAATTACTGTTCTGCCCACTTCATAGATCTGTTTACGACTTTGACAATGTTGACCATAGGATTTTGAGTCTTATGGACACAAGGCTTACCCACTACATTATGTATTGATTCTTAGACTACATATTGGGATGTATGCAGTGTGGGCCAACATCAAGTCACCTGGACATCTTCAAAGGGTTTCCATAAAGATCAGGTTTAGGGGCACTGGTCTGTTTTTACCAAAAATTTGGCTCAAACTAGCTGATGCATCTCTACACTTCCATGCAGATTAGAGCTGTCATTTCTAATCCAAACCCGGAGCCTGGCCCCGCCCGATCTGGATTCGGACTGGGCCGTGCCATAATAATGTGCTTAATGTGTGGGCCGTGTCGGGGTCGGGCTTTTTATTGCGTCAGGAACGCATGCGGCCGACAATTCAATATATGCAAACATGGCTTGCCATACTGCACCTGCTGCATGTGTCCATTTGACCATGCGCTGATCGGCTGGTTGATAGAGGTAAAAAGTTCAGTTAAGCTTCAGATGGACTACTGCCAGCGATCCATCAGCCCAACTAGACGTTCATTCAACCGCTGCACTCAGTGGAGGCGCGCAGCCGAGACCCAAAGAGGTGAGATCACAAAATATCCAACATGTCAGAGCAGGATACAGGCAGAAGCAGGGGAAGCATTTAATGCACTTTGATGGCTCTTCAGCTCTGATCTTCTGCCCCCCCAGCTGCGCGCATCCGCCAACTGTTAATAATAATCGGCGGTATAAGCAGTCAAAGCTTAATTAAAAATGTCAGTTTTTTTTCTGGGTTTGGACCTGTAATTACTGTTAATTCGTTGGATCGGGTTGGGTTCGGAGATGATGGCTACGGGCTGAGGCCAGGTCGGTTTGGATTATATGGGCCCGAGTGCAATTCTAATGAAGATGATTCAGTTATTTACTGTTATGGAAATACAATTGCTCTTGTCTTTAAGTGTTTGCAGTCTCATTTGATTTGATTTCAGTCCCAGCTTTTACAACTTAGGTTGATGCTAAATGTCAGTAAGACAAAGGGTGTGTTAGTTTCCAATATAAAAAAGGTGCCTGCTGCCTTTTCCTACTACTTCTACCATCTCAAGAAGTTTGACTTGTCATTGACTTTGTTACATCATACAAATACCTTGAAATAACAATAAATGTAGACTTATCTTTAAAGCTCCATGTAGACAAGTTGATGAAGTTCAAATTAAATATGGAGTTCTTCTTTTACTGTAACATAAATCTTGGTTTCCCTTTTATGCCAGGAAATAGCTGGTGTTTGGCACTTTTTTGGCTCCTACAGACTAAAATAAGATAAGCTAAGCTAAGCTAAGATAAGATAAGATATGATAGAACTTTCTCAATCCCACAGGAAATTGTTGTGCCAGAGTTCCAATATGAAGGAACATACACAAGGAATCACACAAGATATGGAGATACAGTATTGTGCATATGAATGCTTCTGCCAGCTCTTTACTTTTCATTCATTCAACCTTTATTTAGACAGGTAAATCCCATTGAGCCTCGCGGACTCATTTACAAGAGAAACCTGATTATACCCCTGCTGGATGCTGTCTACTATGGAGATTTGAGATTAATCACAGGCAATAAACCTCTCACTCACTCATCATTACACTACTGGGGCAGCTGTGGCTGAGTGGTTAGAGCAGTTGTCTTCCAATGCAAGAGTTGGGGGGTTTGATTCCACCAGCAGTCACATGCCAAAGTGTCCCGGGGCAAGACACTGAACCCCTCATTGCCTCCAATGTGTACCCCATCAGTGTACGAATGTGATAAAGCACAGATTATTCTTTGTATAAATATAGTAGAGTGCTGTGTAGGGTAACACCACCTTTGAACAGAGTTCACCTCATCTCAAAGCAAACATCATTCATGTGTTGTGTTTGAAGCTGTTAAAACAACATGCATTTATTCCCTTGAGAACGAACAGACTTTATTTTACAGGTGTTAAACTCAGCCTTGTCAAAGTGTTGGCCACTTTCAATATGAACTCATTTCCCACGAAACGGACAGATCGTCTGAATGAGAGCTGTGGTTCATTTTTGACCTCGAGGTGGGACACCTGCCGAGGAGTTTACTCCCAGGATTTTCCCATGGAGATAACAGTTTTAAAAGAATCCTTTGTTTCAGAATGATGTTCTCTTTTCAGGAGATGAGCAGCGACACCTGTTGGGCAAACATAGCATGTTTTTCCACAGCTTCAGAACTGAATGTGTCATAGAAAATGTCTGCTTAAAGTAACCTCTCTAAGATAATCATGTTTATTTTTCTCCTTTTAAAAAGAAGTGTGACTTTTAAAAGGCAGACAGCGAAAATGGACTGTTATTTTATATAAAACATGACAGAGTTTATGAACCATATCTCGTCCGGTGGGAGGTCCTAAGTCAATCTGTAACACACAGACAGACACTTGTTCTTCTCCACCACTTCTACATAACACTTCACCGCTCCTTCTACACGAAGCCACTTCAACTTTTTCCCTAGTGAGATGTCCTGGGAAGAAGCTTTTCTGCAAACGTCTCAGGATGAGAGAACCTGGCATTAACCTGAGATTTGAACCAGAATTCCTCGACACCGCAGATTGGTAAAGCCCAGCTGACTTCAAAGGGCCAGTGATCGGACCGTGGTCCCTCCAACGGATGACCGGTGACCTTTGAGGATAAATCCTCTTTTTAAGTCACCCCTCGCATCTTAGGTACAGCTGGCACCCCTCATAAGCAGTTGTGGGACCATTCTGACCATCTCATTCTGGTAGGACACGAGAACTTAATGCCTTTTTGGTGATTATACATTCACAATAACATTAATTTAGATACACCAAAGTTAATTTAGACAATTTTAACTCCACCCCAACAAACCAGTCCAAGATTCTGCCTTTTATAAAAAGTTACACTGAATTTAATAATCAAATAACCTTTGACACAAGGTAATTTTGTTATTAATTTGTGTATTAATTTTTATGAATAATCTTCAATTTTGAAGTCCAAAGGATTGAAAGTCCACTAGAGTGGTGATTTCCTTGCTCCCATGAGCCAAGTTAAGGAGTTTGAGTCCTCGAGGCTCTATGAGCCATTGAGGGAAAGCCTTCTCTTCCCTTCGGTGTCGGCCACACCTTAGAGCCCTAGAGCATGCTAAAACAACTAAAATTCCTTAATCGACTTACAAGAAATCTACCCAAGCTGTTGTTATCGATCTTGTTAGGATAGGTTATATGGGATGGCTTCCATGAACCGGGAACCAAGACGTTGATAATATTAATCTGATTTCCTTATTAGTTGGTATTTTTATTGGTATTAATTTGTATAAAATTTAGAAAGAATGATAAATCAGGGTGTCTTTTACCATATCTTGGTCTGAAGAATTGTTTGGTTAAAGGCAAGTGAAATCTCTCTTCCGGAGCCCTGGAAGAGTGCACCCTTTGCCCAAAATCGATCCTAATTTGAAAAATCTGGTCTGGCTATCAACCCGACTGAAACAAAACTAAGTACTCCTGTCTTGACTAAAAAGGAGTTATTTTAGAGTTGCCCAGGTTTGTGTTTATTTGTTTGTCTGTTACCAAAATATTTCTGGATAATTTTAATAAAACTTGCAAAGGGTAACTATTGGATGTCCATCTAAAACAGGGGTGTCAAACCCACTTATAAAGGGGGGCCAAAATTAAAACCTTTTACAAACTAAGGGCCAGTTTCAGAATCTACATTAACTCAAGTTAGATACCCAACATCTTTTCTTGGTTGCAGGTTCCTCAACAAGAGTTTGGTTGGTTTCATTTGATGTTCTCTGCTGGACTTTTGACATTATAATCAAAGATTACTGAAAAAAATTAAAATAACAAAAGTATTTTACATTTAAAATAACATCTTGGGGGCCAGATAAGATGTCAACGAGGGCCATATTTGGCCCTGAGCCTTAAGTTTGAAACATATGATCTAAAATGATTAAATTCAACATGGCTGCTCCAGCCAACTGACCCCCAAAACATAAAATGGCAATCAGTTCAGACAATCAACCTATCAGTTTTACAAATATAGAGCTAAAAATCTGTGTGGTAGTAGCTGAGAGTCATCTCAAAGCAATAGTTCAGCTGCTTACAGAATGTGCAAAATAATGTTATATCAATCCAGTGATCCATTATCTTTAAAAGAAATCTTAAATCTTTAAAACGTGACTGCTTTCTCACAAAGACATCTTTATTATCTCCAGGTGAACATTAGCAAACAACTGTGTAGTGTTTTTACTGTCAACAAGGAAGAGGGCCAGCAATGGAGGAGGTGGCGTGACAAAGAGACCATCTTAGCACCAACATAAATGGTTTGTTCCACTTTGGAGTAAGCTGTTGGGGGAAGAATCAGTTTTGCGTTGTGTGTTTCCTTGACTGATGAAGCCTTCTGGATCGAAGGCGAAACGTTTCAGCACAAAAAAAAGAAAGTGTCCAGATGACCTGACTGAAAAATGTTGAACTGGGCAGTGTGTTTTTGTGATTTCTTAATGTTAGCTAATGACTTCTTATCTTACCTCTTGCATATTTTCAGCACCAAATTTGAAAGTCTACAAGCGAGAGGCAGACTATCACCAGCTTTTAGCATTCATGGATAAAAAAAAATAAAGGGCAGAAAAATAAAAAGGCAAAAAGGGCAAAAAAGATGAAAAGATGCCAACAGAAAAGAAGAAAGAAAGAAAATGATTCTCACCTAGAGCTTTTGTGCCCATTAGAAAAGGTTGTCCCATCTGACTGAAGTCACCATGACTCTGGAGGTCGACCTTAGAGCCCACTGCAAATGTCACCGCTACCTGAGAGACACAGACACACACATTCAGTTTTTGTGCAAGATGTTAGGCACCATTTCAAAGTCATAATAAAAAAGCAAAATAAAATAAACATCACATTTTCTCATGTTGCATCCCCAAACTTCAAAATATACTGATATTAAGATAAAATTTACTTGTGGCAGTAGCTGGGAGAAATTCACAATACATGTCTAAAGTGTGACATTTCATTACATTTTATAAATCTGTGCAAAATGCATTCAAAATTTTACCCAAACCGATTTTAGTCCGTCATTTCTCAACATAAGATTATCTGTTTCTAAAACTCTCGCGAGCAATATGCATTCCATCAAGGACTGCTGGGCCACTGCTTTCATGTAGATAAAGAATGGTGCCACCTACTCTACTGAACAACACACATGACTGCACTGTCGTTCCCCCAAGTCGTTTGACCAGGCTGCTGTGCTCCTGATCTGTCATGGGAGCCAAGGCATTAAAGGTTCAATGACAACTTTATTAGAGGTGAGGGTCAGAAATTCCAACCAATTATTAAGCCTGAATAAATGTCACACTAATTATTTCTAGAAAGCCATGAAATTGCTGTTGATTCTCCACAAATAATCTTCCAACATTGTTCCACAGCTCGGTCTTTGCGGTTCGTTTAAAAGTGAGTGTATGTTAAGACCAGTGGTGTCCTTTGTGTGGCTGATCAGTGACTAAAGCTACTTTCAGATCAGTTTCACAGTGACCTCACAGAATCCCTCTAAAGGTGAGTGAAATTCATTTGGGCTCCTGTTATTTTATAGAGCCGCAGGGTTTTCTGGGACAATCAGTCAGATGTTAGGTCTTCGGGAGCTGCTGGAGAAGCAGACAGCCAAATATAGGAGAATTAATTTTCACTCCTACAAGGAAGGAGCCAGGTGGGATTTTTATTTTTAATTAATATGTGTAGTTTATCTTATTCCCTAGATAATGTATGGCACGAGAGGGTAAACAAGTCTTAACTTGAGTAAAATGTTGACGGTAAACCCAAATCCTGCTTTTCAAAAGAAAGGCTTGTTTTTATTAATTGTACGAAAACCGTGTCTCACAGGTTCACTAATATATTTTGAGCAAGACTTATTGTCACTTTGTAAATGTGACCAGTGACAAAATATACAGATATATAAACTTAACAAGCAGTACCCCAATATCCCCATTGCTGATCAGTTCATTTGCTGAATTCCCATCTCTTTTGTCCAATTTGTTAGAAACTTGTGGTCTAAAAACTGCTGCTTTCCTTCCAAGTGTTCCTTGACAGAAACATTAATATTTCAGCCATAAAGGGAAAAAAAAGTAACATTTGCTGGGCTATAAAGTGCCAGTGTTTGTCGATGGTGTGTTTTATTCCAGAGCAGTCAGCCTTGTCTGCCTGCCTTCATATTGATGCCCAGTAGAAAGAATGGCTCTCAGTGCTGCACAGCTAAACCTTTACATTTTAGACCCCCCCCCCCCCCCACACACACACACACACACACACACTTTTGGGACATAGCTCTAAGGCCCAATTCAAGGCCCAATTCTCTCACATTGAGTATGTTTCCATCTGCAGGGCATACATGAGAAAACATCTGCTTCCCAAAATAACATAAGTGAGGAGGTACATCATGATGAGGTGCCAGTATGATTTTTTTAAAACAATTTTTTGTTATAAAATAGACTTCAGTAATGACTGTGAAACTGAAACACCACCTTTTTGACACACTCTGTTGAGGTTAGTGTGCGTTTGTTGCTCACAGACTGTGTGCGCTATCAATGCAATCTAAAATCACTCTGTCCGATTTCTCCATTGTTCTTCAAGGACAGAGGATCCTTTGGGGAGACATAAAGGTTTCACTGCCTGCCTTTACCTCCTGAGGGTTGTCATTGATCTATCTGCAGGCCAGAATCTCTTCATGGATTTCTACCAGATTTCCAGTGTTTGAACTCCAAGCATAAAGGAAATGAAAATAATACAAATATATATTTGGAAATGGTTTTAATTTCCATAATAAATGTAAACAATTATTTAACTATTGGCATGACATATCTTACAAAAGAGCAGGGTATACTCCAACAATTAATGCTGAAATTTTATGCAAAGATTTTGTGCAGTGAGGTATTAGGAAGATGAATGAATTGTAGCTACACTCTCACCAAACTTTAGCACATCTATAAAACTGAATAAACTATAGCTGTCTTGTGGTTTTCTCATGTTAGTTAGTGGCATCTTAATTTTGGTTTGACTTGAAAAGTTAATATGTAAAGGCGTATATCCACTAAATATTTCCTGAAAGTTTTAGTGAAATCTGTCCACTGGCTCAAGCAGTAATTTGCTAATGGACACAGAGTTCACAATAAATAGTTAATGACAAAACTTTAAACAAAGACCTCATTCATTCTATTAGCTCCTAAAATATGTATTGGGATCAAACTCAAATATTCGCATCCCAAAGTTTGGGTCGATATCTTTAAATGTGATTAAGCTAGAGACATTATTTATTTTCCTCCCAAAACTCATATGGACAGAAAGCAGCAAGGAGCTCAGTTTCCCTTGCCCTCGGTTACCGGGGCCCCAAACTGAAGCATGAACTGGGGAAGGGGCTCATTGGAGGGCGCCTGGTGACAGGGTCTCTACCCATGGGGCCCACTCAGACTCAGCCCAAACAAGCAATGTGGATTTGCCTTCCTGTGGGCCCACCACCTGCAGGAGCGGCCATACGAGTGGGCGCATGATTCCAAAGGCAGTGACCAATGGCAGAGGCCTTGGCGCTTTGACCCTGACTTACCAAAGCTGGCTGCTGAAACATTGAATGTAACCTCTCTCATGGGGAAGGAGCCTGAGCTGGTGCGTGTGGTTGAGAGGTACCAACTAGATATAGTTGAGCTCACTTCGACGCACATTATGGGGTCCGGAACCCATCTCTTTGAAAGGGGCTGGACCTTCTTCCTCTCTGGAGTTGCCCATGCTGAGAGGTGCCGAGCTGGTGTGGGCCTACTCTTACCCCATGACTTGGTGCCTGAGTGCTGGAGTTTTCTCCAGTAAATGAGAGGGTAGCTTCCATATGCCTTCAGTTGGGGGAATGGGCTCTCACAGTTGTTTGTGCACACTAAACAACAGTACAGAGTATCCAGCCTTCTTGAAGTCCTTTGCAAGGGTGCTAAAAAATGCACCAGCTGAGGACTCAGCCATTCTGCTGGGGGACTTCAATGCCAATGTGGGTAATGACAGTATGTTCTGGAAGTGCATGACTGGGAGGAACGGCCTCTCTGATCTGAAACCAAGCAGCAATTTTTGTTGGACTTCTTTGCTAGTCATGGTTTTTCCATCATGAACACCATGCTCAAGCATAAGGGTATCCATAAGTGCACTTGGCACTAGGGCACCCTAAATGGTAGATTGTTGATTTACTTTTTAGTAGTGTCATCTGATTTGCATCTGTTTATTCTGGACACTCGAATAAATGGATGAACAGACCTCTCAACTGATCACCACTTGGTAGTGAGTTGGATCATATGACATAGAAAGATGCCAGACAGACCTGGTAGACCCAAACATGTAATACAAGTTTGCTGGGAATGCCAGGTAGATGAACCCATCAGAAATACATTCAATGCACACATCCAGGACAGCTTTGGCCACATTCCGGTTGAAGCAGAGGACACTGAGTCCAAGTGGGCCATGTTCCGCACCTCAGTTATTGAGGTGGTTGCCTTGAGCTGTGGCCGCAAGGTTGTAAGTGCTTCTTGCGGTGGCCATCCTCAAACTTGGTGGTGGACACCTCAGGTTAGGGAGGCTGTCAAGCTGAAGAAGAAGTCTATTAGGACTTGTTGGGTGGTGGGACTCCAGAGGCAGCTGAAAAGTACCAGAAGACCAAGCAGTCCACAGCCTTGGCTGTTGCTGAGGCAAAAGCTTGGATGTGGGAGGAGTTCAGTGAGGTCTTGGATAGAGACTCTCAGTTGGCTCCAAGAAGATTCTGGCAAACCGTCAGGCAGCTGAGGAAGGGAAAGCAGCGCTTTACTAATACTGTCTTCAGTGAAGATGAGGTGCTGTTGACCTCAAACAGTGATGTTGTTGTAAGGTGGAAGGAATATTCTCGGACCTTCTCAATCCCTTTGGCAGGTCTTTCATGGAAACAGCTGAGTCGGGGGACTTTGGGGTTAGTCTGTCCATAAACGTTACTGAAGCCACTGAGGTAGTTAAAAAGCTCCACAGTGGCTGGTCTCTGGGAGTGGATGATATCTGCCCCGATTTCATTAATGCTCTGGATGTTGTGGGGCTGTCTTGGTTGACACGCCTTTGCAACATTGTGTGGGCATCGGGGGCAGTGACACTGGATTGGCAAACTAGGGTGGTGGTTCCCCTCTTCAAAAAAGGGGGTAATGGAGGGTGCACTCTAATAATAAGTGCATCACTCTCCTTAGCCTATGGTCTATTTATGGGTACTGGAAAAGAGAGTTTGATCATTGGTTGAACCTCAGATCTAAGAGGAACTATGCAGGTTCCTTCTTGGCTATGAAACACTGAACCAACTCTTTATCCTCACTAAAGTCCTCGAGGTGTCATGGGAGTTTGCTTATCCAGTCTACATGTTTTGTGGACTTGGAGAAGGCGTTTGACCGTGTTCCTTGAGGTACACTGTGGGGGATGCTCTGTGAGTATGGGATTGGGGGCTCATTGCAATGGGCTGTTTGATCCCTATGCAAGCAGTTCAAAGGTTGGTTTGCATTGTCAGCAGTAAATCACACCCCTTCAGGGTGAGAGTTGGACTCTGCCAGGGTTGCCCATTGTCATTAATTCAATTCATATTTTTTATGGACAGACTTTCTCGGTATAACCAGGTGGCAGAGTGAGTCCGGTTTGGTGGCCTCATGATTCCATCTCTGCTATTTGCGGATGATGTGGTCCTGTTGACATCATCGTGCCATGATTTTTAGCTCTCACTGGAGCGGTTCACAGCCGATTGTGAAGCAGCTGGGATTAGGGTGCCTCCCTGAGGAGGTGCTTTGGGCATGTTCAACTGGGAGGAGACCTTGGGGAAAACCCAGGACATGCTGGAGAGATTATGTGTCGGTTTGCATGGGAACGCCTTGGAATTCTCACAGAAATGCTGGAAGATGTGGCTGTGGAAAGAGATGTCTGGGCCTCCCTGCTCAAGCTGCTGCCCCCGATACCTGACTTTAGAACAAATGGAAGATGATGGATGGATGTATGGAAGCAATAACAAATCGCCATCAAACAGCAAAGGTTGTTGATAATTAGTTAAATCCCATTTATTACTGTTTCTACAGAAGTCATTTATAAAATGAATCATTACTGAATACATTATAACTTTAGTTGAGGGTTTTCCTAATGTCAGCAGAAAACTCTGCTGGGGGATTAAAAAAAACGTTATTTCATCTAATTTCATACTTATCTCCTCAACATCTGTTTATCTGCTAATATGTTAATAGACAGGCAACTTATTTCGAATATAAACTGCAGAAAAACATTAGAAGACAATAGAATTGTTTTCCTCGGGGAAAGTTTGTGTAATTAAAGAATAACAAGAAAAGGCCTTTATCACAAGACAAGTCTGCTGAAAAACTATTTTCTCTGAAGCTATTTGACAAGCTTAGGGAAAAAATAAAATGGAAAGATGTGTACCAGCACAAATCATACAAAAAAGTAACTTATTTATTAAAGGCAGCTAAGTTTCTATTTTGCAGTTCCTAACATAGTTTGGCCTATTTTTTTAAAAAGACAGCACCTTTTTGATAAACAACAAGCACCAGTAGTTTACAGGATAACAGAGAGTGATGGTGGAGGATGACTCACTGGCTACCCCAGAAGAAGGAAAAGACAAAAGAAGCCCAGTGGTTTATTGCAATAAGAAAAACTGTTAAAATATTCCATTAATTACATTTAATATAACAATAATGAGAAATTCTAACTTTTAATTTCCAAATTTGATACCTTAGTGTTATGCAGGGACATCTGGTGTAATGGGCTAGCACTCACAATAAAAATTTGAACCCACCCCCCACCCCCGCCCACACAATCCTTCTAAATTGGCTAAATTTTTACAGCCCAACCCAAGCAGCATGAGCGTTCATTCATATCTAAGGGTGTTGAGTGATGGACAGGTGTTAGGCCACACCCCTTGACTTACAACTCTAATAATACTTTCAGACCAAAAGCTAAACTTTTCAGCCATTAAGGTGGATGTAACGTGACATGTTGCTATTGTGTTTGAGACCGTACACTGTGATGTGGACTGCAGTTGACGAACATTAAATAAATGTGAATTATTTACTTTTTCATCCTTTTGTCAGTAATGTCTTGGAAGAAAAACTAGAAATACAGAGGCTGAGAACAAAGACCAAACAAAGTTTAAATGAGCAGACAGAAAATTTTAGCTTTTATTTTACTTGGTTTTGGCTCATTGTTAGCTTTTTTCCCCCTTAGTGATCTGCAGAGAAAAACTGATGGAGACAGAGTTGGACAACAGCAGTGTGGAACTTGTGGATTTAACGTCTGCATTGTAGTTTCAGAGGGTCTGAGAAAGTTTCAGAGGATATTTTTGTTTTATCTGTCATTTTTTAAATGCTAGCTGAGTTGTTACGTGAGCAAGACTTCATCCAGAAATTAGGTGACACTTCAGTGTACAGTCATGTCGTGGAAAAAAAGGAGATTTCCAAACAAGACCAAGGTGTAGTTCAGATTTATTAACAAAACTTTGGAGAACAGTCGAGCATTCACAGAAGATTAATACACTTACAAGATCACATTCTTATCAATGCCGTCATCCATCAGAAATGCTGATCTGCTACATTATCTAGCTAACTAACTAACTTGCTAGACCAGAAAAGTTAGTTTTATAAAATAATCTCCAGCCCAGCCCTCAGTTCCTCCCCTCCATGTCTGAACTGTCATTGAAAGATACGCTGCAGAAAGGAAGGAGTGGATCTGAGTCAAGGATGCTGCTCAAAGACATGTCACCATGTCATATCAATCAATTAAACCTTGAGGTTAAGAAAACTAGTTCTTTCTGTTTCTCACTGACCAATACTGATTGTTACATGAAACACTTTATCGTTCATATCACAACAAAAATGTATGGAACATGGTGTGTGCAAATAGTACACATTACCTTAGTAAGTTGATGACCTTTTCTTGGGTCTTAGAAAAGTCATAATTGTAAAAAAAAAAACAAAAAGGAAAAAAATAAAATAAAAAATATATATATCATGTTGGCCATTGTAGATTTTGACTTGGCATCCATGTTTTTGACAGTGACCTTTCTTATGCCTAGATGCAACCACGCACTTAAATAGAAGTTGTGAATGGACAGACGGAGGGTTTTTCTAATTCCCCCTTTTTGCTTTGCAACAGGGAACAATAAACTTTTGATTGGTCAAGTGATATCAATGTGATGACATTTTTCAAGACTCACAAAATGACCTTAATGTACACAAGATTGTGATGTTGGACAACACGGAACATGCCATCTATTTGTCCAGCAGCACGTTGCAGCTAGCTGCACAACTTTTTGAGACAGTCTAATCTTGTGGGATGTGTTCATTCTGGCTCACACCCAAAGCCTTCTCTTCGGAGCTTCCACTGAGCTGTTGACACTCCAAGATGCTGACAAGCACTGACCTGGAATGGCCCAAACCACCACATGCACAGCGAGTGCTCAATAAGTGAGACAAACTCTGCATGACGGGACAAATGTTCTAAATTTTTTCCATCTATTTTGACTGCATGACCTTACACACGCACATCGTCTGTGATGGTGATGCTACGTTAGAAAATTAAGACAATTTTACAACAACTAAAGGAAAGGTTCGAAAGTATAAAAAGTGAAGTCATGTAATCAACTCAAGATATTTTCTGTTATATTTTAAAGCAATTCCCACTCCTGATGGTCCACACATGAGGGGTATTTTTATGTTTCACACACAACCTGCTGTTTGCAAAACAAGTTCAAATGCAGCATTTTGTTTGAAATCCATCCATCCATCCATCCATCCATCATCTTTAACCGCTTCTTCTTTTTTGCGTTACAGGGGTCACTGGTGCCCATGTCCAGCTAATGCTGTGCGAGAGGCAGGGGACACCCTGGACAGATTATTGTATTTTAAACAGTGGAAATACACTTAAAGCAATGTTGAACAAATAAAGTTACAAATTTAAATCCTTAAAATCTATTTGATACTATCCCAATTAAAACTGCCTAAGTAAAAGGTTAAATGTTCAGACAATTCCGTTTTGTAATTTTTTTGTAAAAATACCAACAAAACAAAAACAAAACATTGAATTCATTATTTGACTACAGTTGCATCAGTTCACTTATTACTAAAAGCACATTCCTATCAACAATGACATCCTTGTCATCCTTCCATTAAATTAAAAAACTTCAATACATATTCACTGGAAACAAAGATATCAATAGCAAATAAGGATGAAAATGCAATAAATTAAGAGGAGGACCCAGAAATTCAACCATGCACAGGAGTGAACGAAAAGATTAATTGAAAATTTCAGATAAAATTTCAGATATTGAATGGGCAGAAGTTTTCCATCATGGGAAAGGCAAAGGGGAGAGAAATCCATGGTCCTGAAGTGGATCGGTAACAGGAGCAAGAACATGAACACTGGATAACTTCAGGCACGAGGCGATCAGATAATCTGGCAGGGAAACAGAGACTGTGGGGGGTTCTTAAGAAGTGCAGCACACAGGTGCAGCAGGAGGGAGACTCGGAGTGACACAGGTGAGCCGAGTGAAGCTGATGAGTGGAGCTGATGAGTGGAGGAGTTTAGCAGGGCCAGCAGAAAACACATACAGTATACAAGGGTCTGGCATGACATGAAACATGAATCATTATAGAAAATTTAACTTTTGCATTGAGCTACTTTATAATCATAGTCAGCTTCAGCTACAACATCAACATTTGTAGTTTGAAAGAGAAGTTGCACCCTCTAAATTACTGACATTCCCACAAAAATGTCATCACTTACAGTATTTTAACATAAAGATGCAAAAACATTAATAATTAATTGGCATCTGCAACAGAAATGCTAAGGGAGTAATACATTTCTCTCCAGGCTTGTTGAAGCATTTCAGTTCTAAGCTGTTTAACCTAACACTCTAAGCAGAAATCCATAAAACCAAAGCACACCAACTCTGACTCCTCCTCCATATAATATCCATTTTTGTCTTCCTTCAGCCAATGTTTATGTTATTGCTTTATGGTTTTTCTCACATCTCCCCCAGAAATCTGAAAGTGTAAATGACATGTCCCACTGAGTCCTAAATATAATTTGTTTGACTTTCCCACTAAAAACATGAAGTGAAGAGTGTTTTTACCTTGTACTGTCTTCTGTTTATAGCACTGCAGGAACCCAAACCTCTCTCCTTCTAGGGACACGAGGGAGGAGGAGAAGTAACTCCACTCTTCTGTCTGGATGATGGAGTTCCTAACCTTATCTCAAAGGCTGAGATAAGTAGAGGAGTTGAATTTCCAGTCTACAGAAAATGCTCATTTGAGCTCCATCAGCCACATTCAGGATTGTTGCTTTGTTCATGATCCTTGCCTCACGGTCATAGGTGAAGGTTGGAACAAATTGAGAACTTTGTGTTTCATCACAGCTCTTTCTCCACCACGATGGACTGGAACAACATCCTCAATACGCCAGATGTGGCTCAGATCCGTTGATCCGTCTTTGGCTCCGTTCTGTCATTTATTCATAAACAAGACTCCTAAATACTTGATCTCCTCTGCCTGAGGCAAAGATTCAGCCATAACCCAGAAAAAGAATTCCACCTGCAGTCAGTTGAGAACCATGGCCTCAGACTTAGAGGAGCTGCCTCACATTCCAGCTGCTTCCTGTGTATCATCCCAGAGCATGCTGAAGGTCTTGACCTGAAGATGCCAACAGAACCACATCATCTGCAAAAAGCAGAAATGAGTCCCCAAGGTTCCAAATCCAGAGACCCTCATCCCTTCGACCGCAACTTGAAATTGTGTCATTTAACTCCACACACAGATTAGGGGACACAAAGCAGCCTGGTAGAATCCAAACATCCCCAAGAATGAGTTTGACTTTGTTTCAAGTATAGAAGCACAGCTCTTGCTTTGATTATACAAGGTCCTGGTAGCCTCCAAAACAATACTGGTACCACATAATCCTGCAGCACCTGTCGCAGGAGGCCTTGAGGAAGATGATTGTAATCCTTCTCCAGGTCCAATAAACACATGAAGACTGAGGAGTCAAACTCCCATGACCACTCAGCATCTCCACCGGGGTAAAGATCTGATCAACTGTTTGATCTCTTCTTTACGGTCACTGTTTTATTCAGCTGTTTTCAATACAAATTTAATCTCTGAAGTTGCTGCTTCAAAGAATCTACAATAGTTTAGTATTTCATGCTAATACATTTATAGCATTATTTTATGCTTTTGTCAATTGTTTCAAACTGGATGCTATTTCTGATGCAACCTGGGCTTGATCCTGCAGCCTCATGGTGACAAGACTGCAGGGCGGACCGCTGAGCTACAGCAGCCCCACCTGTTCTTTATATTTATAATAGCATTATGCAAATATTGATCCTATTTTTATATAATAACAATATTAGTTGCAGAAAAACTAAAAGGAGCTGCATTGTTGCTGTGTATTTTTTATTCATGTTGTGTACTTATAACCACAAGTGAGTACAAAATATTTAAATTCATAACTGCAAATTTTCAAATAGCTGAAAGTGACATTCTCTGCTATGAACATTGTGTGCTGCAACATGCTGTAGTTTGAAAAGAGGGTGAAAACCTTCGGCTGGTATACAACATGTACACTGCATCACTAAATGATGTTCCCTCATTAGCCGAGTCACATGGTCACTGTATAAAATAATATAATTTGCAATAATTTTCTGGAAAACCATCTCTCACATGGTTGTTGAGGAATTTTGGCTCACTCCTCATTCTAGTGCTACTTCAGTTCATTTAGGGTTGCAGACATTGGTTTCTGCACAGTTCACTTATGTCCCTACACAATCTATCAGATTGAGGTCTGAACTTTAACTGGACCATTCCTGCACATTGATCGACTTTTTTCACATGTTCTTTTGTAAGTTTCCTTCTGTGTTGGAGATTATTGTCCTGTTGGATACAATTTGGCCCAAGCTTCAAGAATGAACCATGAGATTGACAGATGGATTGGTGCACCATCTGCAGTATTACGGACTCTGTACCGGTCCGTTGTGGTGAAGAGGGAGATGAGCTGTAAGGCAAAGCTCTCTGTTTACCTGTCAGTCTATGTTCCTACCCTCACCTATGGTCACAAACTTTGGGTAGTAACTGAAGCAATGATATCACAGATACAGGTAGTTGAAATGAGTCTCCTCTGTAGGGTAGCTGGACTCTCCCTTAGAGACAGGGTGGAGAAGTTCAGTTATTTGGGAGAGACTCGGCGTAGAACTGCTGCTCCTCCACATTGAGAGGAGCCAGTTGAGGTGGTTCGGGCATCTGGTAAGGACACTTTCTGCACACCTCCCTAGGGAGGTGCTTTAAGCATGTCTGACTGGGAGGAGACGCCGGGGAAGACCCGGGACATACTGGAGAGACTATGTCTCTCGGTTGGCCTGGAAGCATGTTGGAGTCCTCCCAGAAGATCTGGAAGAGGTGGCTGTGGAAAAAGATGTCTGGGCCTCCCTGCTCAAGATGTTGCCCCTGAGACCCAACTACGGAACAAGTGGAAAACCATAGATGTATGGAAACATAAATGGGTTATTTAACTTTCAATTTTTTAAATCAAGTACAATTTCTGAGTAGATTTTTGAATTTACAAGTTTCATTTGAATGCATCACAAAGGGTTTGTGTCCAGAGCATCTCCCGTCCTCCAGCAGTTGGACCAAACAGAAAGGATTCTCTACACAAACCTGCAGCATTCTATTGATTGCTGCATCTGAGCAGGGCGAATAAGGTGCTCTATCCAAAAGATGCCTCACAAGATTTTCTCACTCCAACAAGCCTGCCTTTCTACTCCCACAACAAATCACAGCATCTCCCCTGACACTGAGCAGGCTGATAATGAAGCACCAGAGTGTGCCAATGAAGCAGTCCAACAGTCCTGCAGAGTGTGAATAATATTATTTGGGTAAAGGATTTACTGGGGCATGACAAAATAAATTAGCCCTGTTAACTGATAAAGGTAATTATAGGCTTGGGAGGGAAGGAGGAGGAGTAAACTGAAGGGAGATACAACAATTGCTTGAAGAGATCCAAGTGTTTAAAGGTTTGAGTTTAAACAGCAGCATTTTATTATCATTTATACATTTTTTTTTTTACAAAACAAATACCAAGCTGAGCATCCCAGTGATGATACAGATCCAAGCAGCAGAATCTGTCTGACCTCCAGTTGTCAAAATGTTCATTTGAACAAAGTTTATCAGGAAACAACAACTCCACCAGCCTCCTCATGACTGAAAGGTTGTATCACTCAGAGGGCAGCATAACCCAACACTGTGAACAGATATGTAGAAGAACCTTTCAGTGTTTATCAGTGAAGCCAGTTTTTCTACAATATCCGCCATCCAAGTAACGAATTGTTAAATGAAACGAACAACTAAACAAACAAAAAGTATCAACAAAATTAAAACAACGAATCTTACCACAAATATTTTAAAATGAAAAAATATGTTTCAAATAAGGGCAGCACGGTGGCGCAACTGGTAGAGCTGCTGCCTCTCAGCGAACAGGTCCCTGGTTCAAACCCCGGTCCACGTGCCTTCTGGGTGGAGTTTGCATGTTCTCTCCGTGCATGCGTGGGTTTTCTCTGGGTACTCCGGTTTCCTCCCACAGACCAAAAACATGCATGTTAGGCTGACTGGTAACTCTAAATTGTCCCTAGGTGTGAGTGAGAGAGTGAATGGTTGTTTGTCTCTATGTGGCCCTGTCATGGACTTGCGACCCGTCCAGGGTGTACCCCGCCCCTCGCACAGTGATTGCTGGACATGGGCACCAGCGACCCCCGTGACCCAAAAATGGAATAAAGGGGTAAAAGATAATGGATGGATGGATGGATGTTTCAAATAAAATAAAATAATCAGAGTCAGAGTTTCTTTATTGTCATTCGCAACACATGTGGTACATGTGGTGGAATGAGATTGTGTACTCAGGGTCCCAGTGACATCCAACAATTAAATGGAAAAGAAAAACAGTAATAAGATCTAAGATATGAACTAAGAAAAACATCAACTAAAAATACATTAAGCACTATTTCACCTTTTTGAGAGGAGTGGGCAATAGAAATAATGGAAAATAGGACTGAATAATGAGCATGAAAACAAAACACAAAGGACGCTCTTAAAGAGCACAGAATGTCATGATTTCATCTCCCTGCCTCTTCTACTCTTTGCCAGCTGCAAGTACTCTTGGCCACGCCCAGTTCTCTGCTCTGCATTGAGAACAGCTGATCAGCTGCTGCATGGGCTGCACAGAGGTGCAGGAGGTGCTAAATAATTTATTTCAAATAAAAATTCCATGTCGGTCATGCGGCTCATCCATCAATCAGCCCTTTGTGTGTCATGTCCATTCTTCTTTTGAAAAACCATGATAGAGCGAGTCTGTGATAAACAAACCGCGAAATAGCGAGGGACTACTGTGTGTGTATATGTCTTTTTTGGAGTTATAGGCCCCCCCAGAGAAAACTCCACCAGCCGCCACTGGCTCAGTAATGAATAAACTTGTAGGATCTGTTGACATCAATAAAGGCCTGAGATAAATCCAACGAAGAAGGATGGAGCCTCTGATGTTGACCCATCTTATCCTTTGCTATTTAAAAAAAGTATAAAAGAAAACAAATAGAAATTCTCCTGATTTCTATTCATGTTATTTTCATTTTGGCCAGATTATGAAAACAACATTTTGTGTGATCCCATGCAGTATTAAATTCATTGGTGGGCTGCCAGGAACTGCAAGACCTTCTCGAAATATCTCATAGCTTTTCTCCTGGTTGTGCAGCTCTCAGCTGCATATGTGTATATAGAGCTTTTATCCAATGATATTTTCAATTCAATTCAATTCAGTTTATTTATATAGCGCCAAATCACAGCAGCGTTGTCTCAGGGCACTTTACAGGAACATTCACATACATAAAAGCCAATTAGTAAAGTTCTCCATCTAAGGAATCCAGCAGACAAGTTGAAGCTTGGCTTCGTTGCAGTCTCCCATCCTGAGCAAGCACAGTGGCAACAGTGGAAAGGAAAAACTCCCTTTTAAAAGGAAGAGACCTCCAGCAGAACCGGGCTCAGTACAAGTGGCCATCTGCTTTGACCGGCTGGTTTGAGAGGACAGGAAGGAGAGACAGACGAACACAGAATGGTAGGTCCAGATATACTGTAGGTCCAGATGTACCTCAAAGACAAAAAAACACATGTTAAGGATAGAAAAAATAATTACAAATACAAAACAGGTTGAGCAGAGTAAGTAAAGACAGTAGCAAAGTGAAAATTGTGGTCAGTTTGTCCTCCAGCAGTCTAAGCCTATAGCAGCATAACTAAGGGACAGCTCAGGAAACCCAAATCGACCCTAACTATAGGATTGATCAAAAAGGAAAGTCTTAAGCCTAGTTTTAAAACTGGATAATGTGTCAGCCTCACGGACAGAGATTGGAAATTGGTTCCACAGAGAGGAGCCTGATAACTGAAAGATCTGCCTCCCATTCTGTTTTTGTAAATTCTAGGAACCACAAGTAAACCTGCAGTCTGAGAGCGAAGTGCTCTGTTAGGAAAATATGGAACAATAAGATCTTTAATATAAGATGGAGCCAGGTTGTTGAGAGCTTTGTAGGTTAGAAGTAAGATTTTGAATTATATTCTGGATTTGACAAGGAGCCAATGGAGAGAAACTAAAACTGGAGAGATATGTTCTCTCCTACTAACTCTGGTTAAAACTCTGGCAGCAGCATTTTGGATCAACTGAAGCCTTTTTAAAGAAGTTTTTGGACAACAGATAATAAATCGTTACAATAGTCCAGTCTAGATGTGACAAATGCATGGACCAGTTTTTCTGCATCATTTTTAGATAAGATGTTTCTAAATTTAGTGATATTACGCAGGTGGAAGAAGGCAGTTCTTGTAACGTTTTTAATGTGGGGGATAAAAGACATGTCCTGATCAAAAATAACACCAAGATTTTCAAGATTAGAACTAGAGGCTAGATTAATGCCATTTGAGGAGGGAGAAAGCCTGACAATTTTTAAATCCACAATTCTAAAAGAGGAGAAGTGGACTGGATTGAAGAATTACTGGTGCATCTAAAAAATATTGAATATTGTGAAAAATTCTTTTTTTTGGTCAATCATTTCTGAAAGTGAAACTCTTTACATTGATTCATTAGAAATATTTAAAGCCTTTGTTCTTTGTAATTTTGACAATTATGTCTTGCACATAATGAAAACCCCACATTTAGTGTCTCCGAAAATTAAAATATTACAACCAACTTTTGCTACCTATGGCAGTGTGGGCAGGTGCCGAGTCCTCCTGGAAAATGAATGAATGAATGAATGAATGAATGAATGAATGAATGAATGAATGAATGAATCCATCCATCCATCCATCCATCCATCCATCCATCCATCCATCCATCCATCCATCCATCCATCCATCCATCCATCCATCCATCCATCCATCCATCCATCCATTATCTTTTACCCACTTCTTCCATTTTGGGTCACGGGGGTCGCTGGTGCCCATGTCCATCGATCACTGTGCGAGGGGTGGGGTACACCCTGGACAGGTTGCAAGTCCATCACAGGAAAATGAAATCAGCATCTCCATAAAGCTTGTCAGCAGAAGGAAGCATGAAGTGATCTAAAAGTTCCTGGTACTGTAGGTGGTTGTATTGACTGGTCTTCAGAAGACCCAGTGGACCAACACCAGTATCACATTTAGTGGTATCAAGAAACCCAGAGGTCCAACTGAGACATGAGAGACCAAATAATTGATTAAAGGCAAGTGTAAGGTAAGTGTCCAAAAAGTAATTCACAGGAACATAAGAGGGAGCTGCAGAGAAAAAGATATAGTGAGTATATGGATTTATAGCAATATGGTTGTTGTCCACAGATATAACTGATATTGCTCACTGGATTTTTTTCTCTTTACAGGCTTGGAGCAGAAACCAGGGGATTCCAGGGCAGTGGAGCAGAAGTAGGAGACCCTATTCATAATCACAATCCAAACCTAAGTGGAGGAGAATGAACGAGAGTGGCAGGACGGATCTTAAGGCTGGATGGTAAGATGTTGGTTGTGGATTTGTTGCAGGTGGCAGTTCCACGAGATGAATCCAAGGAGAACTCAGAGACCAGAGACCAGGTGTTGGCTCAAGGCAGATCTAGGAAGCAAGGAACTGATAGCAGGAGCTACGAAGAACACAAGAAGAGAACAGGTTAGTCTAATGAATGGAAAACTGGATTTCCCTAGGGCTGGGCACAGAACCATAGTTTGGACAATGTTCCAGCAGAGGCTGATGGTTCCAAATAGTCAAATTCTGTAGGACCTCATCAGCTGACAGGAGACATCTGGTGGTAACTGGCTCTGCCCTACCACTCAGGTGTTACAAAAGGGTAGTGGGTGGAAACCCCAACCCCAGAATTCCCACAACCAGCAAATGACATAGCCAAAATAATTACTGACTGTGAAAACTTCACACTGAACTTCAAGCAACATGGATTCTGGTCTGCTACACTCTTCCTCCAGACTCTGGGACCTTGGTTTTCAAATGACATGAAAATTTACTTTGATCTGAAAAGAGGACTTTGGACCACTGCGCAACAGCCCAGTTCTTTGTCTCCTCAGCAGGTAAGACACTTCTGACATTGCCTCTGGTTCAGGAGGGGCTGGATTTGAGGAATGAGACATTTGTAGCTCATGTCTAGGAGTTAATCAACTGATTAGGGCGTGACACTTTACAATAATGAACCTCTTCACAAAATTCTAATGCTCTGAGACACTGAGTTTTGGTTTTACATTAATTTTCAGCCATAATCATCAAAATTACAAGAAATAAGGACTTTAAAACGTCAAACTTTAAAATTACTCTGTGTAAAGAATCTATGTAATATGAGTTTCACGTTCTGAAAAAAATTGAACTTTTTCCACAATATTTAATTGTTTTTGATGCACCTGTACGTAAACTGTTTTGAAGATGGACTTTTCAAGAAAAACAGGGCATTATTCGAAGAGAGTGGTCAATTCTGAAGCTCACAAAAATGTCACAACTCAGGAAAGGGCTTGTTTGGCACTTTCAGTTCAGTTACTATGAGCGGTACCCATGGCTTCTGTTGAGTGGACATTCCCAGCCGTAAAGTGAATTAAAGCTTAGAAAAAATATTGGCCTATGGGAAAACAACCAAATAATGCATTAACATACCTAACCTACTTATTAAAGTTTTGTTGAATACAGTTGTAAATCAGAATAATAGCTTATCTTACATTAAATACTAAAATCAAGTTAATTAACATAAACAAAACTCTGGATTAATTCACTAATGTTTGTTGAGAGTTGTTAAAAAGAAGACAGACATTTTATTTTCTGTGACTGTAGTATGTTTAGTGTGAACTCTGCATTTCTTCTCCATGCACAAAGCTTTTTAACTGAGTCAAGAAGAGCTGAAAATCCCCAAAGCATTAGCTCTTTAAGCTGATTAATGTTGAAAGCTGAACCGAAATAGATTCAATTACAGATTTAAATGGATTCTGATTCAGTGAGCTTGGTTAGGATTTAGATTTGATCAAATCTCAAACACTCAGAGAACTAGTTTGCATTTGTAGCTTTGCAATTATATTACTTTAAAATATTTTCCTCATGATGTATGTTAGGGAATTAGGCCAGGTTTGTGACTCCTTTTAGCTTCTTTATGATAATTTGAGCTTTTTGATTTTTTCCCCCCCCCCATCTACTTTTTCACTTGTAAGATGACTTTTTTCTTTTTTTTTTTTGCGTTTTGCTACTTATGGATTCAAGCTAGCCTTTTCTTTATTTCTCGATAGCATTTCACTACTTTTACTAAGCCAGTTTTTTTCTTGCTAATTTCTAATATTTTCCTACTTTTACCTCTTAGCTATAGCAATTCGTCCGTTTTTAATAGGTCCTTTTCTGCTTGTGCCTTTAGTCACACTATGTTTATTTTTTAATTTAACTAATTACTGCTTTTCTGCACAATTGTAGCTTTTTAAATCCTAATTTCCATCTTTTTCTGCATTTTCTGTTGCTTTTTTGTGCTTCTTGTTGCTTCACCTTTTGAATTTTTAGCTATTGATTATTTTAAATAAATTAGTTTTTTAAGCAGCTTTCAGCAAATTAATTCAGCAATCAACATTCACACTGTATTTTTGCAAGAAATGAAATTTCTCTAGTTAGTGCTGTCATACTCTTAATCATTCGTTATTCTTGTGTTGTTATTTTATTATTTTTTTAATCAATCAGCGAACAGTTGGCTCATCTCCATCAGTGTAAGTCAATTTGTAAAACCTTAAACCACCTTAATCTTAAGTTTAAATAAATTAAGAAATCAATCAAATGACAAGTTTTCAGTCATGCAAAAGTTCAATTTAGCTTAACTAATTAGATGACCTTTCAACTTGATGTCTCAAAACCTGTAAAAATGCAGAAACTGATCAACCCTTAAAAAAATTCATTTATATAAACCCAAAAATATAAAAAATATTTTCATTATCTCTTAAATAAAATAAAAACTTACAGGTTATTGTGGAGCCGTTAAAATCGTAAACATAATAAAAAGTTTAAAGTAAAAAAACAATGAAAGCATGTAGTTCCCCATAAAATCCTTGTCATCTCTGTGTCACTCCCCTTTTGAGAGCTTAAACGAGGATAACTCATTAATGGGTTCACTCATGTTGTAAAGCTTTCTTTCTTCTTTCTCGCTGTTTTTTTTCTTTGTTTTTATTTTGATGACAATGTCACTCTGCTCTCTGGGCACCATGTCCCCTGGTTGCTCAGTGGGTTGTTGGTTCCTTCACTGGGGTTGAGACAGATCATGCTGTATGTGTGTGATTCTCCTTTGTAGCTGGGTTTTATCCCTGCTCATGAGTTAGTGTTACCTTCTTGCAGTGAGAGAGATGGACCCAGGTGGACCGTTCGGTGGTTTTGACTGCAGTGGGTGTGGTCAGCAACACCTGGATTTTTAGATTTTAGTTCCACCTTGGAGATGTTTACACTTGATTCACAACAGGGGTCACCAACCCTTGAGCTACTCCAGTGGGACCGAGTGACACGAAGGGCTACTTGTTTGATACAAACATAAATTTGAATGACTCACCTTTTATTATAGTTTTAATAATAAGAAATTTACATGTACTGTATGTGAATATATGATGACGAATGTTAAAGACTCCTCACATTAATAATCTATAATGATTTACCCTGGCACGGGCAGCACGGTGGCGCAACTGGTAGAGCTGCTGCCTCTCAGCAAGCAGGTCCTTGGTTCAAACCCCGGTCCAGGGGCCTTTCTGGGTGGAGTTTGCATGTTCTCTCCGTGCATGCGTGGGTTTTCTCCGGGTGCTCCGGTTTCCTCCCACAGACCAAAAACATGCATGTTAGGCTGATTGGTAACTCTAAATTGTCCCTAGGTGTGAGTGAGAGAGTGAATGGTTGTTTGTCTCGATGTGTCCCTGTGATGGACTTGCGACCTGTCCAGGGTGTCCCCCTCCTCTTGCACAGTGATTGCTGGACATGGGCACCAGCGACCCCCGTGACCCAAAATGGAATAAGCGGGTAAAGATAATGGATGGATGGATGGATGGATTTACCCTGGCAGATATGATCAATTATTATTGATAATTAGTGATTAGAGCTCTCAATCAAAAATTGAGTTCTCGGTTTGAATCCTTTTTGGGGCTCTTCTGTGTGACTCTAACTAGGTGTCTGTAAGTGTGGACGGTTGTTTGTCTTTTTGTCTGTGTCCCTGTGATTGACTGGAGGACTGTCCAGGCTGTCCCCTGCCTTCACCCAGTGGTAGCTGAGATAGACTCCAACCCCCACCCTGAACCTGATTAGGAATAAGGGGGACATAATGAATCTACTAGAGCAGAAAACAGATATTCGAACGTAAAACATTTATTTTATTATAATCTCAATCAGTAACATTTGAAATTCATTGTATTGATTGTAATACACTGTTTTTGTATTTTTAAATATGATATTAGTACTGATCCTCAGATCTGCAGCCTTTTAACTGATCATCACATATTTTACTCTTTTCAACAAATCCCTTCATTATTAATAATTGCTTTTTTC
Source organism: Nematolebias whitei (assembly GCF_014905685.2). NCBI lineage: Eukaryota > Metazoa > Chordata > Actinopteri > Cyprinodontiformes > Rivulidae > Nematolebias > Nematolebias whitei. The sequence goes on from NC_056500.1 coordinate 25,154,427, forward strand.
AAGATCTCTACATCTGAAATGTGTCATGAAGAAAGACTGCTGTTTGCTCAAAGCTGCCTTTAACTCTCAGTGTTTTTCTGCCCCTCATGCCCTGCTAGGCAGGAAGTTAGCATTAAAGCTAATGTGTTAGCTGGTGAAGTGTCACTCCACAATGTGGTGTTTTGATGTTGTCACAGTCGCCCCACAAATGAGACACGCACACATTTGTCTTTCACAATTGTTAAAAAAAACTCTTCCTCCCAATCACTGTGAAACTATATTTTCTTGAGATTTTCTGCCATTTCCCTGTTAGAAGTGTAATCTTGCTTGAGGCCCGGTCTGGTCTACTCTGACTCATAAATTGGTTCGGAACAGATCATACCAGTCTCAGCTGCTCACAATGAGCGATCCCAGGGTCAACACCCGATAAGGAGTCTTTTTTGTTTTTGCTTGCTTCCAACACTTAGATAGATTTGCACATCACCCTATTATCCACCATCAGAAACAGATAAGACCAGTGAGATCACACACCCCACTGATACACTCTGAGGGGCTGTGCCTGCCCTGGATGTGAAGGCGGAGCCAAGGGCCAACATAAGCTGGGGCGATCTTTGCACGGGGCCGCTGCTTCCGGTTCTGGGTTGCAACGGGTCAGACAGACGCCTCAGCATTGAGCCTGTAATTTTTCCTGCCTTATCGACATAAAAGAGTAAAAATAACTTACCTCTCTTGATTTTATTGAGTTTGTGTGAGTTTCCTCTCCACCTGGAAATGAAAAGAACCGGAAGGGTGCTGTGGTTGGACGGGTGACATCCCCCTCTACTCAGGGAGGTAGCTGTGCCACTCACACAGCTGAATAAAGAGAATGAAAGAGAAAGAAGAGTAGAGGTTATAGAAACTGTGGACCAGGAAGTGGGAAAGATTAGTGAGGGGGAAGTCCAGAAAGCTCTGAAAAGAATAAAGAAGGGGAAGGCAGCAGGACCTGATCACCAGTGGAGGTTTGGAAATGTCTTTAAGACATGGCAGTGAGGTTTCTGACTCAAATATTCAATGGCATATTTGAGGGTGAGAAAATGTCTGATGAATGGAGAAGAAGTGTGCTAAAGTCCATTTTAAAGAACAAGGGTGATGCACAGAGTTGTAGCAACTACAGGGGAATTAAGTTGATGAGTCAATGAAGATCTGGGAGAGAGTTGTGGAAGCAAGACTTAGACGAGAGGTGAATATCTGTGAGCAGCAGTATGCCAAGAAAAACCACCATAGATGCCATCTTTGCTTTGAGAATGCTGATGAAGTACAGAGAAAGTCAGAAAGAACGCCACTGTGTCTGTGTGGATTTAGAAAAAGCATATGACAGGTGCCGAGGGAGAAGCTGTGGTGTTGCATGAGGAAATCTGGAGTGGCAGAAGTATGTTAGACTGGTACAGGACATGTATGAGGACAGCAGGACAGTGGTGAGATGTGCTGTAGGAGTGACAGATAGCTTCAAGGTGGAGGTGAGCCTCTGCATTGATCTCACACTAAAGCTCCTTGAACACAATGAGGGAACGATCGATTGGCCAGGTGTTTCAGAGCTGCTCACAAACTGATAACAAGACCTTCCCACCATGATGCTAAAAGCCCTGAGACCCTCTTCTGTCTGTAAGGACACACACCTCTGAGTACACTTACACACAAACATCAGTGTTGGGAGCATCGACGACAGATGTAACTAGTTTAAAAAGACTTCTGCAAATAAATCATATTTCTAATATAACTTTGTGAAACTGACCACGATGATCTATTTCTTTAAATCAAGGACAAATTTTGAAATTAAACAGAAAACAGATTTTTTAGCAATAAATAAATATATTAATATTAATTAACCAAAATAAAAAAATAAATACATATTTCACATTTAGGAGACACTGTAATTGGCCAAACAAAATATACACAACCAAAATAATATGAAGCAAAAATATTTGTTTGCACATCAAGTTTAAAGGTCACAACACTAAGGAGAACAAGTTGTGTATCAGTAATTGTTAGTGATGAAATATCATGATGAGCATCATTAAAATGAACTTCAGCAGAATAGTCACATCAATTTCTACGCCTCAATTCTTGTGTTTGATTATTCACTGTCCATTCCATCCATTCATTAATCCATTATCTTTTACCCGTTTCTTCCTTTTTGGGTCGCGGGGGTCACTGGTGCCCATGTCCAGCAATCACTGTGCAAGAGGAGGGGGACACCCTGGACAGGTCTCCAGTCCATCACAGAGACACATAGACACAAACGAGACAAACAACCATTCACTCTCTCACTCACACCTAGGGACAATTTAGAGTTACCAATCAGCCTAACATGCATGTTTTTGGGTCTGTTGGAGGAAACCGGAGTACCTGGAGAAAAACCACACATGCACAAGAACATGCAAACTTCACCTATAAAGGCTCACGGACCGGGATTTAAACCGGGGACCTGCTCGTTGAGAGGCAGCAGCTCTACCAGTTGCGCCACCATGCTGCTTTGGCCACTGTAATCACATATAAATATGTGTGTGTGTGGTTGTGTGTGTGTCTCTGTGTATGTATATATATATATATATATATATATATATATATATATATATATATATACATACATACATATGCGTGTATGTGTATACCTAAATATAATTTTTCAAACAGCCTACTTCCGTGATTTGATTTTTTTTTTTTCATTTGTGGGGAATGGTGGGGCAGAGGTTAGAGAAGGTGGGCCTGTGATGGGAAGGTCGCTGGTTCGACTCCCTGAACTGACAACATCAAAATGTGGGTGGAAAAGGTGAAACACCCACACTTGCCTGCACCCTCATTTGCCCAACTCTGGGAACTTGAGCAAGGCACTTAACCCGCAACATCTGCTCCCAAACAGGTCTCTCTTGAAAATGAGTCCTCATGACTCAATGAGACTACCTGCATAAATAAAGGTTAAGAAAATAATATTATATTCAACAAATATTACAGACATGAAAAGTTACAAATGAAGAAGGTGATTTCATGACTTGTGGGACATGGGAGGAAAATGATAAACATGGCCAAGCAGATGAAGGGTGGGTTGCAGGTTCTCAGCTTGGATGTGCAGAACTTGTTCATGGCTCTCAAGTAAACAATTTAAATTTAATATGAGCTATATCTATTGTATTTGTGTGTGCTTGTATGTTTAAAGCAAGAAGTAATCTTATGTACGAAGCTTTTACGATATTTTTCTTTTTAAGTATTTTAGAAGGGGGGTCCACTTGTAAGCTCCTGCACATTTTGTTTGATATATAAAAAAATACAGTAAACAAATACCTGACAGCCACAGAGGTCAAAGCTGTCCATTCACACAATGAATAACAACAGTTACAAGGCTTAAAACCTCTTGTTTAGGCTGGTATTTCTTTGCCCCACACTAACTCTACACCTCACCATCCATTCAGTATGCCTGTTAGTGCATCCCTAAGTGAGTCTGTCTTTTATCACTGTTCACTCTGTTTAAATTGTGATAACGCCAATAAACGTGATGCTGGCAGCATATATAACAATAAAAATGATGGTTAAAAACAAGCTTATTAAATTAATAGAAATGCACCAGTCTATTATATAGGAGCAGTTTGGTGATAGACTGCACATAAACACCACTGCCATCTGTGCTCCAGTTTCAGTAAATCCTCTGGATTAGCAGCTGCACAAAATGAACAAAACATTGCTTTTATATCCAATAAAATCTCACTACAAATATTGAATGGTTCATGTCAATGAGCACAAAATAAGATGTATTTTATCACAGTTATTTCATCTTGTTGAGCACATTTTTACTCTGTTTGGTAAACAAACTAAAGGCAAAAAAGTATCCTAAATATATTTTTAATTTTTTGGCTGCCTATAGGCCCACCACCTGCAGGAGGGGCCATACAAATTGAGTGTGTGGCTCCATGGGCAGGGGCAGAAGGTGGAGCCCTTGGAGCTCTGACACTGGCTTACAAAAGCTGGTTCTTGGGAGATGGAATGTAAACTCTCTGGCAAAAAAATAGCCTGAACTTGTGCATGAGGTTGAGAGGTACCGACTAGATGTAGTTGGGCTCATCTTGACACAGCACGGGCTTCAAAACTAATCTCCTTGAGGGGTGTTGGACCTTATTTCACCTTTGAGTCACCCATGGTGAGAGGTGCAGAGCTGCTGTGGGTCTACTCTTACTCTGACTTTGCAATCATGTCATCTGGTTTGCAGCTGTTTGTTTTGGACACTCAGGTGAAGAAAGGAGCTGAGTAAACTGATCACCACCTGGTAGTGAGTTGGCTCAGATGGCCGGGGAAGACGCCGAACAGAACCAGTGAACCCAAATGTGCATTGAGGGTTTGCTGGGAACACATGGCAGAAAAACCCGTCAAAAAGATTTTCAACTCACAACTCTGGTAGAGCTTTAACTGTATCCCAGATGAGGTGGGGGACATTGAGTCTGAGTGGGCCATGTTCCACACCTCAACTGTTAAAGTGGCTGCCTTGAGCTGTGGCCACAAGGTTGTCGGTGATACTTGTGGTGACCAGCCTCGAACTTTGTGGTTGACACCCCAGATTAGGGAGGCTGTCAAGCTGAAGAAGGTGTCCTATCAGACCTCATTGGCTGGTGGGACACCGGAGACAGCTGAGGAGTACCGGCGGGCCAAGCAGTCCACAGCCTTGGCTGTTGCTGAGGCAAAAGTTGATATGTGAGAGGAGAACAGTGAGGCCTTGGATAGAGACTCTTGGTTGGCTCCAAGAGATTCTGGCAAGCCATCAGGTGGATGAGGAGGGGAAAGCCGAACTTTATTAACACTGTGTTCAGGGAAGGTGAGGTGCTGTTGTTCCCAGCCAATGATGTTGTCAGTAGGTGAAAGGAATACTTCTCGAACCTTCTCAATCCCACCGATATGACTTCCATGTAGGAAGCAGAGTTGGGGGATTTGGGGGTTGGTCTGTCATTAACAGACATTCGAATTCATTCCATTGGGAATGTTGGCAGAGTGGGGTGGTTGCTCCCCTCTTCAAAAAGTGGAGCAGAGGGTGCCTTTCAGTAATGAGGCATCACTCACCTTAGCCTCCCTGGTAAGGTCTATTCTTTCAGGGGTATACTGGAGAAGCGAGTCTGACTGCTGGTCAAATCCTCAGATCTAGGAGGAACAATGAGTATTCTGTCCTGGCTGTGGAATAATGGACAAGCTATTTACCCTCACTAGGGCCTTTGAGGGGTGATGGGAGTTTGCCCATCCAATCTATATGTGTTTTGCAGACTTGGAGAAGGTATTAGATCAAGCTACTCGAGGTACACTGTGGGTGGTGGTCTGAGAGTATGGATTGGAGACCCATTGCTTCAGGCTGTTTGGTCTCTATACAAGCGGTGCAAGAGTTGGGTTCTCATTGCCAGCAGTAGAGCAACTCAAAGTAGAACCACTGCTCCTCCACATCAAGAAGAGCCAGTTGAGGTGGTTCGGACATCAGGTAAGCATGCTCCCTGGTGCCTCCCTAAGGAGATGCTTTGGGTATGTCTGATTGAGAGAAGACCCCAGAGATGACCCAGAACACACTGGAGAGACTGTCTCTCAGTGGGCCTGGGAACACCTTGGAGACTTCCAGAAGAGCAAGATGAGATGGCTGTGGAAAGAGATGTCTGGGCCTCCCTGCTCAAGATACTGCCCTGGGACCTGACTTCAGAACAAGGGGAAGATAATGAGTGGATGGATGATGGATGGATGGATGGATAAAGAACAAATTACACAAATGACACTGATTATCACAATATGGCTTAAATCTATTTTTCTCAAACCGTAGTAAAAGAATCACTTGTGGTACTGACAATTCCTCTACCCTTAATCAATACAGTAGATAGTTTGGTACAAACTATTTACAAGTTAAATTACAAGCTAATTAACTTTTATAAGTTGAACGGTGATGTAAAGCTACAACACAGTGGGATACAAAACTTTGAGTGGGATTTATTTGCATTGGATGGTGCTTGACAGAGTGGGATTTTTTATAATAAATTTTTCATTTATTCACTTTTATTTAGACATGTAATCTCATTGAGTACCATAGTCTCATTTACAAGAGGGACAAGAAAGGCAAAGGAGAAGAATAAAATAAAATAAAATAAATATTTTTTCTTATAATTTGACAAAGTTTAGATTGGGTATAAATTTATCTTATGTGTAATATACTATGCGGCCCCTCAGGCAGCCGCCAGAACAAATGGCAAATGCTTATATCGGGCAGGGATGCCCACTAAGTCCTCTTTAGTTTGCCATTTGTTTCTAATTATTTGCATAACTAGATGCAATGTTTAGCACATTATTCTATTTGTTTGCTGAGGCTGGGTGATGGAATGGGACTTTGTTGTTGATGGTTGTTAATTATTGATCTAACATAAAAAAAAATTATGAACAGAATAAAAAAAACAAACTGTTATTCAAACCATAAACTTTACAGTGGCGCAGTTGGTTCATACAGTTTTGTTATAGCAACAATGTCCTAGATTTGACTCCTGGTTGGAGTCCCTGTCCATATTTTGTCAATGGGTCAATGTCAGTTCCAATTTTATTTCGATAGCACACAAAAATAAAGTTGACCAAAATGTTTTACAATCGAGTCAACAAAAAAGCAAATCAATAAAAGCTAAAAACTGCAAGAAGCAGTCAAACAAGTAAAGCTAAAATTAAATGAAACGTACCATAAAACCATAGGCTCTAATTTGATGGCAAACTCTGCCTGAATCAAACACCAATAAATAAATAAAAAGGTTTGGAGCAGTAGTTCTGAAAACTTGATCACCTTTATTTAATTATGTATACTGTGGGTATTCTACAGTTACTCTGGTTTCTTTCCACATTCTATAAACCCATAGGTTCAGTTAAATAGAGATTATCAATCAATCAACCTTTATTTATACAGGTAAATCCCATTGAGCCTCGAGGACTCATTTACAAGAGAGACCTGATTTCAACAAAGAACGATGACAACAATGGACAACAGCAACAACAATAAACAATTATAAAAAAAGCATACTACAGTTTTTTTTTTATTTTTTATTATTGACCAGGTCAGCAAAGTCCAAACTCATATGAATCAATCATTATCATTTTAGTAATAATAATTGTTTCTTAAACTGAGAGTTCAAAGCACTCAAACCCAAGAGATGTCAAGGACACAGGTAATATAAGGTAAGTGATCATTGATCTCATGCTGCTGATTATCTCATGCTGCTGTATTCATACATACCCATCCGCTCGCAGACTCATGTTTGGGCTGCTGTTGTTACGATGTATTGTTTTACATTATTAGTGTTTAGCGTATATCTTAGTTTATATCTTAGATCATTTTAGATCCTTATTTACAGTTTCTTTTTATACTATGTTAAGTTTTTAAGCTGATAGTTAAGAGAATCACATAATTGGAGTAAAATTTCTGATTCTGCCTAACTTTGTTATCTTTGGTATTTTTCCATGTATTCTAAAAATAAAGAAAAAAAAAAAGATTTTTTTTCTGTGTCAAGGTGCTAAATAAAAAAGCAAATTCCTAAAAATTCAACTTAAAATTGAATCCTTTTATGTGTCGACACCACAATGGTTTACAGTATGTAAATAAAAAGGCATGATTCTGCTGAGGTCCACTTAAGCTTCAATATGATTTCTATTTTCCAGCATACTTTCTGTTCATTACACATATCAGAAGCAACAGAGACTTCTTTCTTGTAATAGATCAACAGAGCAATGTACTAATGTGGAGCAACTTTAGAGTGTAATGAAAATACAGTTGTCTAAAGCAATATATTTATTTTCTTGAAAAACTGAATGAAAATCATCTGGTTCTTTTGATGTAGAGTTGCAAAGCTGGCTGTGATGATCAATGTGGATACAGTTAAAGACCTAGCTTTCCTTGATGAAATGCATATCACCTGCTCCCTTTTACTCCAGAGTTTTAAACCAAGATCCTCTCATCTTAAAAACAGACTGAATTAAAGCTGTTTTGGTCAACCTTGAAAGTAATATTATGCACAGTCTCATGCAATATTGCCCTATCTCGAATGATCTGTAACTGCTTGATGTTTGTGGATGATTATTAACTACTATACCAAATTACCACGCAATATGTGCACATTTTTCTGTGGTATAGACAATTTTATACTGGCTAAGGTGAATATATGTGGTGGACATTTTGAATCGGGGTGAATTCAAAAGTTAATTTGTTATGGATGTCCAACAAAAAATTACTTTGAATTTAAATCTGTCCCGTGGTTTGTTGTGGGGGTTGTAATGAAATTGGAGATGATGGTTAAACTCATGAACTTTATTACAGCAAGTTTGCCATTACGGCTAACGCAATGACAAAATACAATGCTTCCTCCTTATTCTTCTGCATTTCATTTCTTTACGTGATGTTCATGTGTAATTGTGGCAACCATCAGGTGTCTGTAGAAAAGGAAGTAGATGAGGAAATAGATAAAAAAGTGTGGCACATGTGACTGAGAGAGTAAAATGTTTGGTGAATAAGCAAGTACAATAAAATTATGAAAACAATTGTGGCTTATCTGAATCTTTGTCTATTTTTTGCCAAGAGGCAAGCAATCTCTTCTTCCTCGTCCATTGATGCCATGACTGAACTTGTGAGAAATGAAGGAATTGTCATGAGAGAATTAAAATCAGGTCCAGAGTGATAGCGGGAGTGTCTGGAGATTTCCTGGTGAGCCGGTCTGATGTGTGGGCTGCAGGGCCACTGCTCCCTATTTTTTTTTAATGAATTATTTTTTATAACTTTTTATTAATGACATATAAACACAGAACACCACTGCAGCTGCCAGCTGTCTCTACTCAGGGCCTTTTTTTGTGACCTGTCAATCAATAGGCGTGTCAGCAAATGACCAATTGGCGACCTCAATTTGTCCTGAAGGTAAACGCCCCTTGCTTGCAGCGCTGGGCTGCAACCTATCAGGGTGTACGCTCAAGTACGAAGTCTCAACCATCTGCGAACAGTATGTGCATTGTCCACGTTGCTCACAGAGTACACACCCGAGTATGTGGGAGCCTTTAGATGATCACTCACAATCCACCCTGAGTGCTGATCTTAGACAGGTGCTGTACAGTTAAATATTCCATCCTTGTTACTTCTGTCTTTTAACATTTATTATTGTCCGTGGATTCAGTAGAATCACAGGCGTTCAGATTAAGGTGTGACTGCATCAACAGAGATTCTTTTTGACCTTAACTTTATTTATACAGATGTCCAAAGGCCAGACCCAGCCTCTTCATATAGGGAGTTCCAATTAGTGATGCATCGTTTGCTCGGCTGGAGACAGGAAATGACCAATTTTTAGCTTGACTGGTTTGACCCGTGGCTGAAAGAGTAGGTACTGAGAAATCCAATTATTTTTTTACCGATTAGATACAGACTGCCACACAGTGGAGCGTCACAAGTGTTTAGTACCACAGCTCATCTTTGCTTTGTAAAGACACTTGTTTATGTAATGAAAAATCTCACATAACTGACCACAACAAATTGAAGATAATAAACGCCACAGAATGAGTTTCTTATATTTCTGCAGAAGTGTGAGCTCATTGTCAACACTAATGTGTGAAGCTAATGGATCAAATAAAAGGGATCTCAACAACACTATTACGCTCCCGTTTAATTTCTTACTTTTTATTTTTACAATTTTTGCAGCCTTACACCTGACTGCAAACTTTGTGCGATTCTCGCCTTTTGTGCATCAAAACATTCACCTGATTTTTGTTTTGTTTTGTAACTTTATACTTCTCAAAAGAACTCATGTTTCATTGCAATTTTCTTTTAAGTTAAATATAACAAGGTCTTTAAATCGATCAAAAACATTATGTCCGAGATTTGCTTCAGTATTTTATGTTTCTAATGCTACTTTTAGGTTTTAGCTAGCCTTTTGTCACCTTTAGGTCTTAGCTGGCATTCTGTCAATTTTAGAATTTAAATAGCCTTTTGCTCCATTTAGTTTTGTAATCTCATTCTGCTTCTTTTAGTTATCTTTTTGCTGCTAAAAGCTAGCCTTTTGCTACTTTATCTTTTAGCTAGTTTTTCTACTTCTAGCTTTTAGCTATTGTTTTGTCCCTTTTAGCTTAAAGCTAGCGTTCTTCTTTTTGCTTTGAGTTTGACAGTTTAGTTTCAGATTCTTCAGTAAATTTCAGCAGTCATTTGGTTCTCAGAGTTCAACTCAACTCAGTTTATTTCTATAACTCCAAATCACACCAGAAGTCATCTCAGGACACTGTACAAAAACATTCACATACATTATAAAAGCCAATTAGTAAAAGTTATCTATCTAAGGAAGTCAGCAGATTGTGTTGAATCTTCAATTTGTCACAGTCTCCCATCCTGAGGAAGCACAAAGGCAACAGTGGAAAGGAAAAACTCCTTTTGAACAAGAAGAACCTCCAGCAGAACCAGACCATACGCTTTGACCAGCTGGGCTTGAGAGGACAGGAAGGAGAAATGGAAAAACAAGAGAATAGCAGGTCCAGGTGTATCCCTATTGGAAGAAAGACAAAAATATAAATAAATAAACACATTAGGATATAAATAATTAATAATACAAGCAGTTAGAGTAGAGCAAGTAAAGACAGAAGCAGAGTGAGGAAATGTGATCAATTTGACCTCGAGCAGTCTAACAACAGCAACAGGCTGTTTTCTTAATAGTTAAATTGTAGCTGTTTTTCTATTTTAAATGCCATTCTTGATCAAGTATAATAAATTTTTCAAAGAATATGTTCTCGTCTTGCTTCTTGCTTTTGCCTGTTAGCAATAAGGTTGCCTGTTCAAAAATCCCAGCTGGGGATCTTTCTGGGTGGAGTTTGCATGTTCTCTCTTTGCATGCGTGGGTTTTCTCCGGGTACTCTGGTTTCCTTCCACGGACCAAAAACATGCATGTTAGGCTGACTGGTAACTCTAAATTGTCCCTAGGTGTGAGTGAGAGAGTGAAAGGTTGTTTGTGTCCCTGTGATGGACTTGTGACCTGTCCAGGGTGTCCCCACCTCTTGCACACTGACTGATAGGTATGGGCAATAGTGACCCCCGTGACATAAAAAGGAAGAAGTGGGTAAAGATATTGGATGGATGGATGGATGTTCTCATGATGCAGGAACAAGCTGATACTGATGATATCAAGTTGATTTCCAAAAGCATTTGTTAAACTGCTGTATGAGTTATTAAGGAAACTATTTTTTTAACAGTCAATAGATGAGTTCCAGCTTTGGTTCTGCAGACAGACTGGAAACGGGAAATGTTTTTATGGTTCAATAGACTCCTCCCACAGGAAGTTGTTTAAGCTCAGATTTGCACAAAGTTAAGAAGTGTTAGGGTCTTATATGCTAAAAGAGAGTCCAGGCAGGATGGAGTGGATGGAGAAAAGTTTCAAGAGTGATTTGCAACAAAATGGTGTCAGCAAAGGTCAAAGGGAAAGTTTACAAGACAGTGGTGAGACCAGCTATGTTGTATGATCTGGAGACAGAGACAATGACAAACAGACAGAAGAAAGAACTGGAAGTGGCAGAAATGAAGATGATGAGGTTCTCCTTAGGAGTGACAAGTATGGTTAAGATTATGAATGAGATCATCAGAGGTACAGCACAGGTTGAACAACTAGGAGATAAAGTCAGAGTTTCTTTATTTGCCATGCACACCACATGTAGAAAATGTAGTGGAAGAAAATTGTGTACACAGGGTCCCAGTTACATCTAACAAAAGTATAAAATGTAAAAGAAAACCAGTAATGCGATCTAAGGTATGGACTAAGAAAGACGTTAATGAAAAATACACTAAGTACAAAAACATTATACCGAAGAGCAGCACAAACTTGAGTCTGTGTGAGCAGGTGAATGAACACAGCAGCATGAATTAAATCAGTAGCATTGTGTGATTTTTTTTTTCACAGTGATTATCCTGGTTAGGGATTCATGAGTCTAACAGCCTCAGGGTAGAAGCTGTTCCTCAGTCTAGTGGTTCTACACTTAATGCTCCTTAACTTCCTGCCTGAGGGGAGAGAGGCAAAAAGTGTGTGCTGGGTGAGTGAAGTCCTTCATGATGCAGGTGTCTCTCTTCCTGCATCTGGAGGTGTAGATGTCTGTGATGGTGGGGAGACTGACTCCAACAGTCTTCTGTGTAGCCTTCACCACTCTCTGCAAAGCTTTTCTTTCTGCAGCTGTGCAACCTCCATGCCACACGTTGATGCTGGAGCACAAGATGCTCTCCACACCTGTAGAAGGAGGTGAGGACTGAGCTTCCCAGACCAGCTTGTCTCAGCCACACGAGGAACTAAATTCCCTGATGAGCTTTCTTGATCAGGCTGGTAGAGTTATTGCCCCAGCTGAGACGCTCAAGATGAAAGTTCTGCAATGGAGTTAAATTCAAAGCAGTCTGCTCCTTAGATAAATGGTGTTATCTTACTTATTATGTATATGAATGTTTCTGTTCAGTGCCCTGAGATAACTTCTGTTGTGACTTGGCGCTATATAAATAAACTGAACTGAACTGAATAGAATGATGAACACCTGGGGTAAGACAGGAGCTGACAAAGAAAAAACACTGGGGAGTGTAGGAAATACAAGAAGCTAAAAAGAACAAAATAAAATTGTCACATGCATAAGATCTCCCCTCACACTCGCACCTGTGCTGCTGGTTCTTAAGTCAATTCAATTCAGTTTATTTATATAGCGCCAAATCACAACAAAGTTGTCTCAGGGCACTTTACAGGAACATTCACATACATAAAAGCCAATTAGTAAAGTTTTCTATCTAAGGAGGCCAGCAGACAAGTTGCATCTTGGCTTCGTTGCAGTCTCCCATCCTGAGCAAGCACAGTTCTTAGAAAACTAGTCTTGCATAAAACCGGTCTGTGGTGCAAAACAGTTTGGGGAACTCTGTTTTAGAGGTTTGAGGTGGACCAGCTAACATTTGTACAAAAGTTTCACAAAAACATCTATAAATTTTTTAAAAACATTCTAAAGAAACATTGGTATTTAATTACTTATTTATATGATTAAACAATAGAGGTCACAATTTAATTAGTGTAAGATGTAATATCTTGAATCTGACAGTCATGCAGATATGAATTCATGTGTCACAAAATGTCTTTATTTTTTATTTTGTTGGACAGTCTCCAAGCCTGTGCATCTTTGCCTCTTCTCATTTCTATTTAATGGCTCTGGCTTTCAGTTAAATTTAATTATTATTGCTGATTTCAATATGAGATTTATTAACTCGGACATGTCCACCTTTGTGAACTACATGAAAAACCTGATGAAAACAAAGTAGTTAAATGTAATGCCCCGTGTAATTCCCACCTCCCCAAAAATCTCTTTGGAGTTTGCCACACTTCATAAAGCACATTTAAATTTCCCCTGTGTGGAGACAGACAGAGCTGTAATTATACCTGGACTGAAGTCATATTTCAGTGTGAACATCCAGTAAAAAGACCCTCTCTGAAAATTTTACCATAATATTAGTTTAGTCAGTACCCACAGCAACTACAGTTTAATAAATAAAAATGTTTACTTTTTTGGGGATTGTGTGGGTAAGATTCACAAGACTTGCATTTTGGAACATTTAATACAGACTGAATATTTCCTGTTTTTGTGACATTAGGAAGAACTTTCTATTTCAGTCAGTATCTGAAAATGAGTTCTCGTGGCTCAATGAGATTACCTGGATAAATAAAGGATAAATGAAAAAAAAAAGTATCTAATTTTGATTGTATGCTTTGTCACAGATGGAACAAATGGTTCCAAAGGCCATTTGCATTTTTCACAACAGTATTGTAAAAAGTCATTTCCAAATTTCCCCATCTATAGT
>NC_056500.1:25173254-25194938 GCF_014905685.2 Nematolebias whitei
CCAAAGATATGTGGACATAATCCATGAACTGGCTGCCTGCTGTATTTTTGTTTGGTACATATATATATATATATACATATATATACATATACATATATCCATTGGGTTCACTACCTCCAGCCGATTGTGACAGAATGCTAGGACCAAACAAAAATACAGCAGGCAGCCAGTTCATGGCTAATCTTTCTGATGAGGACTCTAAGCAGTTGTATAAGACAGTCCAAAGATATGTGGACACAGTGGCCACCTCCAGTGATCTGGAGGAAAGGTGGGTGGTCACAGACAAAATGATAAATGAACATTTTCATCTCCCTGGACTGTGTGACTCTTTGGGCATGATGGTGTTTTTGATCAAGCTACTGGGGGAATGGAGCAGGCTGGAGTCCCTCCGCCAACAATCAGCTGCTCCGACCTCCACCAGTTCTAGCCCTTTATTTGAGAGGGTCCCACGGCAGCATCGCCTCACCCAAGGTCTTCGCCTCACTCAGGTTGTTTGATTCCATCCATGGTCTTCAACTCCGCCTGATTTCCTCACCGCACATGAGGCAGCCTCATCGCCCATGCTGATGAACAGTCTGAGCCAGCCCCTGCCGATGCTTACAGAGGCCCCTACGTCGCCTGCAGCACCTGGGGTCTCTTCGCCTTGCCTCGGATTATCGCTTCAGTTCATCACCTCATCCTAGATACTAGCCTCGGGTCAACGCTTCGCTTGGACCCGTTGCCTCACCTTAGTCCCATGTTTTGCCTTGGTCCCACGTTTCACCTTTGCCCTTCGCCTTGGCCCTTCACCTCATCCAGTCTCCTCACCTGAACTGTTCCAGTGAGTGGGACGGCCTCCCAGCCACCTTTTTGTGTTTTCTTTTGTGTGTCTGTGTGTCTGTGTGTGTACCTAGTTTCCCTCTTGTGTTCCCTCGTGCCCTCCATCCTGTTTCCCCCCTCCTCTAGGGCATTAACAGAGTACTCGAGTAATCTACACATAGATTGCTAGAACATCTATCGAGGTTAAAAATGTAAGGTCGAGTGTCCGTAGTGACCTCATATTATGTGACCACCGTATGACCATAGGGGGCGGTGTTGCACTGTTGCAGGTCACAAAGTATGGTGTAACACCGGGTGCAATCCACCGAACCAGAACCAGCTTCCTCTTGTTTCACAAACAAAAAGCAAAAAATATTCATCTCTAAACCTATAAAAAAAATCTATAAACATATTAATCTCTAAAACTAAACTTAATGCGCACCACAGCTGGCGGTGGTGCGAGGTGGTCGACACCCCCCCCCCCCACCCCCACTGTTAAGTTTAGTTTCTGACATGCTGCACGTTTCTTCACGTTTGCACTTTAATAATAATAACTAATAGTTTAGTTTTTCCTGTGACTTATTTGCAGTATGATAAATGGTAGGAGCATAATATACGCTCCCAAAGTTTTGTTGGTCTTTTTTTTTGTAAATAATTACCTTTTTTTGCGGTATTATTTATTTATTTATTTTTGTATCTTGAGATCTATGATGTCATCAAATACTCGAGTTCTACTCGGGTTTTATTATGTTAATGTCGAGTTTAAAAATTATATACTGTTCAACCCCTACCCTCCTCCCACCCAAGTTTTTGGGGAGTGGTTTTTCTGGAGGACGTTTGGAGATGTCCTTTAAGAGGGAGGTACTGTAGGAATTGTGGTCTGTTTCCTGGTGTCTAGCCCCATGTTTTCCTTAGTTGCTGTCTTCTATAGGGTTTGTGTTGTTCCTAGTGTATGATTCCATTTGGTGTTGTGTCTCTGTTCCTGCACCCCCTGGTTTCCTAGTTTATCATTTCCCCTAATGTGTTTCAGCTGCGTGTCCTCACAGGTGTTTTGTCTCGTTAGTCACTGTATATAGTCTGTGTCACTGTTAGTTCTTTATCCTGGCATTGTTTATCTGTCCACTGATGTCCTGTCCTGTTCCCTGCGATGCCTAGTGCTCCTCGTGTTCACCTCCTGGGTTATGTAAGTTTGCTGCCCCGTCAGCTCTTTTGTTTTGTTACCTTGAGTCCTGCCTGCCTGCACCATTTGGTTCACCAACTCCAGCAGATTGTGACATAAATGCAGATTGACGGTTAAATCAGCAGCATTTTCAAAAGCCGATACGTGGGAACATGAACGCGCAGAGGGCGACTTGCTGTGCATTTCTTCAAAATTTAACAAGACAACCACCTAAAAACAATTATTTCTTAGCTCGACTTTATACTAAAGGTGTGTCTAAGTTGAACTTTTCTTTAATAAATGCACTTCAATGGTCATATTAGTTGCATTTTGATGGGGCAGCGCAGTGAAATGAAGCTGATTCGACGGTTGCTCCAGGCAGACAACGATGTCCTTCTTTGGCAAGCCCATTGTGTCATTAATAGCCACTTTTACCTATTACATGGCACAATGGCATGCCATACTGCTCAAGTGCCACCTAGCAGCTGAAAATGTTAGTTTTCAATATTTTCAGTCAAAATGAATAAAAACGGTCATATCTCAGCCAAATATTGGTTTATAAATATGGGAAAAAAATCCATAAATACGTTGCTTCGGCGTATTAGTCGCAGGGCATGCAAATCATGCAACAAAACTAACTTATAGGGCGAAAAATACGGTACTGAAGTTTGTAAAACCATTTGATTAACTTATCTTAAGATTAAAAAAATGTATATGGTAAATGGACTGTACTTGTATAGAACTTTTCTATCTTATCACGACACCCCAGGCACTTTACACTACAATCTGTGTCCTCATTTACCCATTCATACAATGCTCTACTATATCTTTACAAAGATTAATCAGTGCTGTATCACATCCATACACCGATGGGACACACATCAGAGGCAATGATGTGTTGCTCAGTGTCTTGCCCAGGGACACTTTGGCATGTGATTGCTGGTGGAACTGAACCACTAACTCTTGCATTGGAGGATGACTGCTGTATCCGCTCAGCCGCTCCTGTTTTTAACTTTCACATAAAAAAAAATTACAAACTATTTAGAACATGTTTATATTTTCATAAATCATGTTTTCATTGAGTCTTAAAAGAAGAGAACTCAATCTTTACAGACTAGATATTCTGAGCACAGCGCCTCAGTGGAGAATTTATCCAAAGCAAGATTCAGTCATCAATGAATGAACCTTAACACAGAACAGTGATTTAAGTTTGGGTTAAGGGTCATCGAAGACGAGGGCTCCCTTACATCTGTTGGGCATGACTCTCAGCTACTACCAGTAATCAGCTCTTACTGGTTCAGTATCTGTAAAAATTCACAGAGTTGTACCTTTTTTTTTTTTTTCATTTTCTAAGGTTGCAAAGCTGTGGCAGTCATGTTAATCAGTTGTAGATTATTTTCTGAGAGTTTCACTCATAATTGTACCATGGTTCATGAGATATTTTGCTAAGTACAGCCCAAGATACTCGTATTTTGGCAATAAACAATAATGATAAATATCTGCAGATTACAGATTGGTTTTTATTAAGCACTAAAGCAATTGCCATGGCAAGCATTTCAGAAGCAGAATGACTGGAGAATCTTTTTGGCCCATAGCTATCCAGTTTGGTGATCTGATTGGATGATTACCCGCAATAGAAAGATGGTTCAAGCATTCACCAACATGAAGACATATTTTTGTTTGTTTAAAACATCCGTCATTTTTGTAACCCACTTCCAATGATAGCTACTCTAATGGATCTGTGTGAACCTTCTGACCCATCAGGTTGAGTGAAAACGCAACATACGAAAACCATTTTTCATTTTTCTTTAACCTCTGCTCAATTTATTGTCTTTACATCTGAGACATGGGCTCTTAAAGAGCTCTCAGTGCAGTTTGGTAGTGCAGACAAGACTTTGGGGGC
This sequence comes from Nematolebias whitei, assembly GCF_014905685.2. NCBI lineage: Eukaryota > Metazoa > Chordata > Actinopteri > Cyprinodontiformes > Rivulidae > Nematolebias > Nematolebias whitei. The sequence goes on from NC_056500.1 coordinate 25,177,115, forward strand.
GTCAGAGTAGTCATTTGTAGGTCAGAAAAGCACAAACTGCAATGTGCTGCTCACTGTGGGACTGAAAATCATCGATTTCTCCTAAACTGGCAGATGGACAGTATTAAATGAGTAAATAGAATGATTCTTCATCTGTTAAGACACAAGTTTGAAGCTACAGGTGTGCAGGAGCTCTGACTTCAGCTTATGATTTAGACTCAAAACACATCATAATTTAAAAGAGAATATTTTAAAATGCAACAGTCATTTACTGTTTTCATTTACTATATCACCTGCTGCCTTTCATACATGAATTTGGAACTAAAATCATCTCTTGATGAGAAGTGTGATATAACGTTTGTGGTCAAATCTTAAAAATAACACCATGAACAATCTCGTGCTACTTTTTCATTTTGACTGTTCTTTTGGTGGCCACTTTATTTTAGTTTGTAAAAATAAAAAAAAAGAAATCAGGTCTCTCTTGTAAATGAGTCCCCGAGGCTCAGTGGGATTAACCTGTATAAATAAAGGTTGGATGAATGAATGAATGTAATATCATACAATGTTCTGCACTGAATATGTTTTGTAAATTAATCTCAGCTACTACTACATCAAAATTTCATTACTATCTGTAAAACTAACAAAGTTATAACCATTTTGTGTGGGCTTGTAAGAGTTGACTATCTTGAATTGGACTAACTTGTAAATGTAATTTGTAAAATAATCTTTATGAATTAAAATTTAAATAATAATGGTTTAACAGTGGTTGATGAGAAATTTTGCTGACAGTCAGAGTTGATCTAAATCCATTAATGGCAAAATTTTAAACACAGATCTTGCTTAATATGCTAGAACTCAAAATATGTGTTGGGGATCAGTCTCAGCTACCAAACCAAATGTTAGGTCATTATCTCTAATTCTGACTTGGTTACAGCCATTTCTGTTTTGCTTTTTAGGGTCAGTTGGCCATGACAGCTCTCAAAAATGTGACTCTTAAAGGTAATAGTTGGAAATCCCATGATTACATTCTAAAATAACTACTTTCCAGTTGTTCTTGTGATAGTTTGATAACAAAACACACACAGACATGGGCAATATGATTATTGTTTGCCATTTATTGCAATAAAAATAAAGCACCAACAAAGAAATAAATGACTGGAAAAGACTCAAAGAGACTCAAAGCAGTCAGAATTTACATGTTGACTGGTGGCGCTTGACGGACTGACATCAGCAGCTAGGTGTCAGTGTTCACCTGTAATAGAGCTGTTTAAGAAAATGTTACTAATCTCTTATTGATTAGTGATGTACCCTTTTAATGGAGACCACCTGCTGCTCTGCAACACAACAAGCTGGGTTTAAACTAAGTCTTCTGGACTCAGGTGTCTCTCGGGGAGAGCAGCATGTCCAGGACTGACAGCTGCTGCTCTAATAGAATCCATTCATGTTAAAACTGACAAGACATTTAAATATTTAAAGAAACCAGTGTAAAATAAATGTACCATACATTTCTTAATGCAACTGTATTTAATAGACAGGCTGAACTCTTTCATAATAGTAATAAAAATAAATTAAGCAAATCAATGCTTGGGCTGCTATTAATTTCCATGTCTCTGAGATCTCTAGAAAATAACGTTTTTGGCAACAAGCTCTTTCCTGAATAGTATATATATTTTTTTTTAATAACAAAGAGCACTTCAAATCTGAATGCATTATATAGATATACATCACTTCACATATGACTTTATAAAGAGTCCCATTAATGTCAGTATGTCTCAGGGCTGAAACTGTTGGCAACTCAAAATTGCAAAAGTTATGAGAAAATGGGAGAAACGTTTTTTTTACAGTTTGCCTGCAACTAAGTGGCCAGCTTAGCTGCTTAGTTCCAGTGGTTCCCAAAGTTGGTGCCAGGACCCCACTGTGTCACAAAAGACAAAGTTAAGGCTCATGTGATGATTTTCAAAATAAAAAACAAACAAAAAAGCCCCCAACAACAATGACAACAAATAACATAAAAAATATTCCTACACAAACATTTTGACAAAGCCAGAAGGTTATTGGTGCCTGTCACAGTGGCAACCAAAGGTCTTGTTGGTGGGCAAAAGTGGTCATGGAGGCCAACAATCTTAAAAGGGCCTTTAGGACTTGATTCTCCCGAAGGACTCCTAAAGCAGCTAACACGTACAAGTTGGCCAAAAGGAATTTGTGAAAAAAAGGAAAAATTTGGCAATGAAGTTATTTGGAGAGACCATGGAGAACCTTTGGTTTTGATGTTTCAGGGCCGTCATGGTTGACATGTCTGCAATGTTGCTTGAAGGAATGGAACATGCCTGTGGAGTGGTGACCTGTAGGGTGGTCTCCAAACTCTAAACCAGAAAGTGTATTCTCACTATCCAGGAATCACAATCCTCACCTGCACCAATAAAGTTTATTACAGGTTGTTGAAAGGGAGGCTCCCACCAATTATCAGACTCCAGATTCAGGACTTAGTAGGAACAAGAAACGAACAAGTCACCAAGCCCAAGTTGAGTATGACACAAGAAAAACATCCCATAATAGACCAATTAGCTTACCAGCATCCACAATAATACTTGCGTGCTCAAACACACTGAATCAAACTAAGTGTAGTACAAAAAGGTTTAAATTGAGAAAGAAAAGAGATTCAGACTGCACTGTAGCATGGGTCCAAGAAACAACTCCTGAGGTAAAAGAATCCAAGTTAAAAATAACTATGCTAGCAGTGACTCTTGGCACTACAACACAATCATCATCCACTTGGTCAAATACTACTGTAAAACCAACAACCCCACCAGCAGAACTAAATATCTTGACCTTGACTAAACCAACTACCCCAGTTGAGATTTTAACTACTACAAAGTCAGTTATCACACCTTCAAATTTAGAGTAACGCCTACAGATACTGCTGAAACTACAATCAGGACCACAACACCTAACCCAATAACAAGTGAAACGCCAACTACATAAACTGAAACTAGCAAACCAACTACCAAATTTGTAACCACAAAGAGCATAACTTCTAAACCAACTTCTAGGCCCATTATTACAACACCAACACAGGTTGTTAAAGTAGTGGAAGGAAAATATTGATGCTTTACCGACTAAAATAAATGACAAAGATACTTCTGATCTCCTTCATGGAGGATTGGATAGATTTAATGTAACCAAGTTTCAGTACATGGTAAAACCCTTATTTAAACCATTTAAGACCAAATCCCAAATAAATCAAGATATAATCTTTCCCAGAGCAGTGAGGACAGGATCTGTAAGAACTGATGAACTTTGGGAGGTAGCTAATCAAAATAGTGGGTACCTATGGGTACTATAAACATTGAAAGAAATGATGTCTAAGGATTGTATACTATGTACTAAACCCCCTGGAACAATGCTGATAGTGATACCAGAAAAGCATAACTCTGAAGAATGTGCAAAGGTACAGCAGAAAAAGTGTAAAGAGCATAAAACAAGCAATCAAAAAGAGGTGCCATTATTTTTCAAACTTCTCATATGTGATATTAAGTGTAGACTCCTTTATGGAGAACAAAAAATTCACAATTACTTAGATGAGTACCATGGATATAAACTTCAAGAACAATGTGCTGAATTTGCAGTTGAAACAGTTCAAAATGGATCACCAACAAGATACAAAATAGACTATGATGCTGAATATGAATGTTGTACTAGTGGAGGTTTCACAAACCAAGAGGGAATTCATGTCAGGAACACAACTGTTAGATGCAATGTAACATGGGGTGTCTTAGTTCCCACATGCAAATATGGCCCCAATGTTTGTTACAACACCTGTTTGGTATGAGAATCCTGAACTTTTAAGTCAGTCGTGTGAAAACATAACCATGACTATTCCCATTCATTACCTTTTCAGTGATCAGACCCGTCCATTAGCAGATAGTTACTGGATGTGTGGAGATGATTGTAGTAATGTAAGGGACAGCTTTGCTGCGGCCATACTACTAATTATTCTTAAGGGTAGTTCAAGCACAAAGAATATTAATTGTTTAATTACAACGGATTCTTTCTTTTTCGAGTTAAATTTCTTCCATGTGACCAAGATAACTTGAGTGGAGTTTTAATTAGTGACACGAGACGCCATTTTATCTTTGACCCATCAGAATAAATGCGGTCATTTATTTAACAGAATCAAAATTTAACATCAAAACATGTACACTTGATTGGCTGATCTGTTTCTGCTTGGATAAACTTAGCCAGTTCAAATAACAAGACAACAGAAGATTACTGATGGAGAATAATTCATCTCTGAAGGCACCTAACTTGATTTACTGGCAAATAGAAGTTTAAAGAGAAGGAGAATAGAAGTTCAAAGATTTAAAGAGGAGGTTCAAGGCACCATCATAAAGAGGAGAGCATCTGGTTTTGGACCCTCAGTCCAAATCAAACCCACTGAATGACACATTACCAGTGAGCTGTTGAATTATAGTGTGGGATAAATATTTTACTGTTTCCAAATGCAGACGATGTAATATCCCTGGTGTAATATCCCTTAATCCCATTGCATTCTTGAAGAACTTGCTCCTTTCATTCAGTCATGTTACATTTATAAACGCAGGTCTTTAGTTCAATCAGATCCTATTTAGGACAGTACATGCAGGAACCCTCATGCTTCAATAGGCAAACTGACTGCAACACAGTCGACCCAGGTGCAACTGATTCTGATTAATCTGGGTTTTAAAAGTCTTTTTGGACCAAGTTAATGCATCATCATCAGGACAGCAAAGGCTGTCAAAGTTCTTACTGAGATTAAAGATAAACAGAATCACTAAGGTCTGGAATCCCCACGATGCAGGAGATCTTGGAGCAGCCTGAAATTTATTTCAATTTAAACCAGTGTGTGTGTATGTGTGTGTGTTTGCAGTGTGAGTATGTAGCTGAAGCAGCATTCTAATATAAACTGTGTCCTCAAATAACTTTGAGTGTAATTTCACCCCAAGTTGTTGAGAGAATCTGCAGAGACTGAGACGTTATAAGACATGAGACATAATTTTGGAGACAGCATGACTGCGAGACCCAACAAAATGCACCACAGTTGCGATTGAGATTTTGAATATTATAGTGATTTATTAAATAAAAGTAATGGTGATATGAAAGCAACATGGTGAGTAATAAATAGTGTTCTGAAAAGTCATAAAGCAAAAACAGTATTTCACAATATTTTTTGAAGGATGACAATGAACTCCATGATGAAAATGAAATTGTAAATGGATTTAATCATCATTTTGTGAACGTTTGAATCAAGCCTTGCAGCTAAAATACCAAAAGTAGACAATAATGTGAACCATTCAGTTATAGGTTGTGACAACAGTATTTTTCTTAATGGAACTGACAAAGAAGAAATAATGAAGTAGTAAAAAATCTTACAGATAAGAGATCAAAAGACTGGGTGGACATGGATATGATGTTTGTAAAGGACATAATGAGTTATGTTATCGAGCCGTTTACATATATTTGTAATTTATCATTTTCAAAAGGAATATTTCCAGACAATATGAAAGTAGCTAAGGTAGTTCCTCTCTTTAAAAATGGTGATAAATGTGTGTTCAATAATTATAGACCAATATCCTTATTACCACAGTTCTCAAAAATTCTAGAAAAACTATTTGTGACCAGATTAGATAAATGTATTACTAAACAAAACATTCTAAGTAGCAGTCAGTAGATTGTTTTAAACCTATTTTTAGAGCAAAAAACTCTACATCAATGGCTCTCATGGAAATAATAGAACAAATAACTACTGCTGTCGATCAAAAACAGTATTGTGTTAGTATTTTTGTTGATTTAAAAAAAGCATTCGATACTATTGACCACACTATTTTCCTTGAAAAATTAAATAAATATGGTATAAGAGGACCAGCATTACACTGGGTATCTAGCTATTTGAAAGATAGGAAACAGTTTGTACAAATAAATGGTGTAAGATCTGACCTGTGCAATATTACATGTGGAGTTCCTCAAGGCTCTCTACTTGGACCTAAGTTAATTATTTTATATGTGAATGACTTAGTGAATGTATCAGGACTCCTCAAATGTGTCCTTTTTGCAGATGACACCACATTTTTTTGTTTGGGTAAAGATGTAAAACGGATGTTGGAATTGATGAAGACAGAATTTGATAAAATACAAACTTGGTTTAAAATTAATAAATTATCATTAAATTTAGATAAAACTAAATACATGATATTTAGTAACAAAAAGAGAACTGTTGATGATCCGTTTAAAATTGATGGTGTTGAGATTTGTAGAGTTAATGAGATGAAATTTTTGGGTGTAATCATTGATGAACAGCTAACATGGAAAAATCACATAAATTCTGTAAGAACAAAAATATCTAAATCTATTGCAGTACTATACAAAGTCAGGGAATTATTAAATGATAAAGCTCTGTACATGTTGTATAACACGATCATTGTTCCACATTTAATCTATTGCATTGATGTTTGGGGGAAAGCGCGTAAAACATTTACAAAACCTATTTTTATTTTACAGAAAAGAGCTGTAAGAATTATCACCAGAAAGCATTACAGTCACCCATCAAGCACATTATTTTATCAACTGAAGTTATTAAAGTTCCATGATTTGATAGATTATAGTATTTTATCAGTTATGTATAGGACTCAAAATAACACATTACCATTAAATATCCAAATAAATTTTGTTAAAAGGCAAAGTTGTTATAATCTTAAGGGGATAGAGATATTTGTCAAACCAAAAGTCAGAACTAGTCTGAAGGGAAGGTCTACCTCAATCCAAGGAGTTGGATTGTGGAATGGTCTAGAGAGTGATGTGAAAAATGCCAAGTCAATGTGCACATTTAAGAAAAAGATCAAAGCTGAATTGTTAAAAAAAATATATGATGTAGCTTAGTGTGTGTTTTGTATTAGAATTAGAAAAATTAGAAAGAGTTATTCATTTTGTTCTGTTACTTGAAAATTATTATGATTGAAATAATTGTTTGAAAAAAGGGGCAGATATAATACGATTTTTTCTTCTTTCTGCTGCCTTTCATTTTAAATCTTTTGTATCTTTTTTATATTGTTATGGAATTGTTTTGTACTTTTTTAAAATGAATAAACTTTATACCATACCATACCAAATTAGTACAAGGCTTAGTATATTCATCTAAACATTAAGGAGTGCAAAATGTCCCAAACAAATTTAATGCTTCTAATTACTTGAATGAGAGCATATCTCCCACTACATTTCATGCCACTGTTTAAGAATAAAATGCTCCTCTGCTGAAAAATTAAAGAGTTGTCGCTGTTTAGATTTCGTTCAATCTGATATAGTAGTCTGTGTAGAGGATAACATTCATTTAATACCACATCACAGGGACTCATCACACCCAGCATGCTTTGCAACACTCACACTGTCTCTGGGACGTGACTCTCACACATTTCACACATATTTAAATACAAACAGATTTATTAACGAGATAATATTGATTAGGATGCACAGCAACTTTATAGTTAGTTTATAAACGTATTTAACCACAAAGAGGATCACCAAAATGAGTTAATTCATTATAGTAAATGACACGAGAGAGACGTCTGATACTCAATGAATGCATCACTCTGCTTCAGCACGGCAGAATTCTGCTCTGTCTCTTTGGTTGTGATGGACCAGATTATTTTCTGAAAGCTCACTTCTGAAGGGAACATGGACATTTTACTTGTGAATCAAACTTGTGATTTATGAACCATTTCGAGTTGTATTCATGTACAACGTTGTCACATTACGAAGAGTCTTACAGTGTCAGTGACAGCAGTGTATGACAAAAGTTAGCATTTTAGTGTTACCTTCCAATAATAAAAAAAAAAATCTGTTTAGAGTTTTAACGTTAGCTTCTGCTAATTATTTTTTTTATCTGTTTAGCACTTTAGCAGTTAGCAAAGCAAATTTTTTGGTTAGCTGTATTCACCACTAAAGCAATATGAAAGCGTACTTTCCTCAAATGATTGGGGTGACCGAAGATTAATCTATGGTGGTCAAGGCCACCAAAAGCAACCCTTTGGCATCATTTTGTGCTGCCTTAGACAGGCCAAAAAAATAATACAAAAACTACCTCTGTTCTTCTCCACAGTGAACTTCTGTGCACTTGAATATCTTGCAACAAAAACATTAATCTTTACTTGCATTGCAGTCCAGAAAAAAAAATCCTCATCTTGAAAACTACAAACATTCACTATCCAAATCCCTCAGTGATGAGGGACATCAATGTATCTCTTGTTCCTTCTTTTTTTCCTACTAGGACTCACATCACAATATTAAAAAAGGAAAAGTTCTATGTGCATGGAGGAGGTAGAAAAGAGAGCCTTGACATCCTTTTCAGGGACACCACCCAGTCATTGGTTCAGGTATGTTAACGACACAGGAAGTCCAACATTTTACTGACCACATCAACTCTGTGGATAAATACATCAAGTTCACACAAGAAGATGTAAAAAATGGCAGGTTGGCTTTCTTGGACTGTGAGGTCTCAGTCTCTGAAAGAGGACTTTTGCAAACTCAGGTGTACCGCAAACCCACCCACACAGACCAGTATTTGCAGTTTGACTCCCATCACCCTTTGGAGCACAAGTTAGGAGTCATCAGGACTCTACCACAGAGCAGACAGCGTCCCCACTAGCTCAGGAGCCAGGCAGAAGGAGAAATCCCACACAAGACAGGCTCTAGAGCAATGTGGCTATCCTAACTGGGCCTTCCTGAAAGCAGCGAAGAAACCCAAACAGGACTCCAGTCAACCATCAGGTGAAAATGAGGAACCCAGACCCAGACCAGTGATCATTCCGTATGTTCAGGGAGTATCAAAGAAACTGAGACGTTTATTTTCTAAACACAACGTCCCAGTGGCTTTTAAACCCCAAAATACATTACGGCAAAGACTGGTTCATCCCAAAGATCCAGTCTCCCGGCACAAACAGAGTAATATTGTGTATGCTGTTCAGTGTCAGGAGGGTGATCAGTCTTACATCGGGGAAACTAAACAGCCACTGGCCAAAAGGATGGCCCATCACAGAAGATCAACATCATCAGGCCAGGACTCTGCGGTCTACACTCATCTCCAGGCCAGCGGTCACTCTTTCAGGGATGAAGATGTTCACATCCTGGATAGACAGGAACGATGGTTTGAGAGAGGAGTAAAGGAGGCCATCTTTGTGAAAAGAAAGTGTCCATCGTTAAACAGGGGTGGAGGCCTCTGTGTTCAACTGTCCTCCTCTTACAATGCTGTGATTGCTAGTATCACTCAGCCCCCTGTGAACAGTAAACAGCCATCAGTGTGCTAATGTAGTGAACTTAACCTGATGTCAAAACTAAGCCTAAGGTCAAAACCCTTGACCTTAAGAACCTTGTGGGACAGAAACTGTCATTTCATTGATTTGAATCCAGAAATACAGGTTCACCCATCCTGAGACTTTCCTTCTTGAAAATCAAGTGAAAGAACACTCTCTTTTTATTATCATTACTATTTTACAAATGTTGATAATCAAAGTGTCTTAGTTCTGTAGTGAACCTGATCTGACCTCAAATCTTGATCAGATGGACAGAGACTGTTATTTCATTGATCTGCATCCAGAAATACAGTTTGAGCCATCTGGAGACTTTCTCTCTTGAAGTAATCAAGTAGAAAAGACAATCCTCTATGATCATTACTATTTTACAAATGTTTGATAATCAAATTGTGTTAGTTCACTCAATGTTTACAGGTTGAAGAGAACTACTCATTTTTATTTTACATAAACAGTAAGTAATGATTTTTATTCCTCATTCAAAGAAGAAATCAGGTTAATATGCATTTCTTGATTTTTCTGTCTGCAATGAGCAAGTTTGTAAGTATGTTAAAGGTCGAGTCTCGGTCAACTAAAATGTTTACTGAGAAGAAATGTCATGTTTAAACTTTTTCAGAAGATAATAAGAGTGAGACTCCACGAAGTCTGGTTTTTCTCCAATAATCTTTTCTGTCTTTTAAGCAATCTCATTCTCTGCCCTTGACTTTTGATAACATCTTACGTCACAAAACACACCTCTATTCTGGTCCATCCACGAATCAGAAAGCTCTAAATTGACCCGGAAGTCAACTCATTTAAAATGTGGCAACTTCCCGGATCTACACTGAGAGCCTGATGCTAGAGAGTGCTGAAGAGTGATGGAGTTAAAGACGCTGAAAGGGTCTGAAGCTGCAGAGCACTGAGAATTCCACACAGAGTGCTGAAGAGTCTGATGTCGGAAGTCTGATAGAGAGTGCTAAGGAGATGAAAGGAGTTCAGAGTTCTTGGATGCAAACGCATTCAGGATGATCCAGAGACGTTTTGGGATTATAACTTCTGTTTGAATAACCTCGCACGACTCTCGAAGGATTTCGGCTGCTCTCAACGGAGACGCTGAAAGAGTCAAGGAAGAACCCTACGCCGACGCTGATTTTATCATCAACCAGGTAGAAGGTTCTATTTTCGACCAAGTGTACCGTGGGCAAGCTGAGGTCTGAAGGAGCGTGCACGTTTCTGGTCAAACAGATTAATTCCCTCACAAATCTCTCTGTAAGATAAATCTCCATTTCCATCTTAAACTCTCCTTCTCCTAAAATCAGTACAGATATTTTAGAAATATCTGAAGCAAAGTCCTCGATCACCGCCGTGTGATTGATGTCCATTATCTGTGAAACTTGTCTGTTATTATTTTCATATTTTGCCAAATTAATGTAAATGTTTGATGTTAAACTTTGATTCTGAAAATAAATGACCGCATTCATTTGATGGGTCAAAGATAAATAACGTCTCTCGTTACATTTCTGTTAAATTCAATGCATGACATTTACACAGTCAGAAAGATGAGGAACTCGTGAAAAAGTATGAATATATCCAGCATATGACATACTACAGTTCAAACCATTTTAGATGTTGCAGTGAACTAATCAATTTTATTAACTGTGAAACAGTGTAATGATTTTTTAAGCCATATGCAGAGTTAGAATTCATGTTAAGGTCTGTTACAGATTTTTATGCATTTTCTGATTTCTGTCTTTGAATGAGCAAGTGTGCGTTTTCCAAGGTCAGGAGTCGAAGCAGACATGTGTTGGAACAACTGTCTTGTTTACATCCTCTCGGACGTCAACGGAGGAGTTGGCACCTGTTTCTAAAACTCGCCAAAACAAAACTCTCTGTCTCTGAGAACAGTTTAATCTGTTCCATAACAATTCTTGCTGTTTTCTGACTTCTAGTAACCTCTTACATCACAAAACACACCCCTGTCTGGTTGATATGGACCAATCAGGGACGCCCAAATGAACCGGGAATAGAGCTCTTTAAAATGCCGGTACTTCCTAGTTCTCTCAGAGTCTGAGCAGTTCGGCGGCGCGGAGAAGTTCTGAAATGTTCGCAGTTCTGTGAAGTCGTTTGGGAGAACAGAAGTCCAGCCATGATAAGGCTCCTCCGAGTTGGATTATAACATCTTCCACCTCTGAGTGGAACTTCTGAAGGACTCCACTCATGTTTAGTCCACTTGCTGATGTGAGCTGGTGTCGGACGGAATCTCGTCACTACTTCGGACGAGTCACAGCCATCCTATGGAGACGCTGGACAGGTAGCGTTAACTGGACCTCCATATCTGCTGATGTATCCAGAAAGGTAATGAGTCAAGTTTACTACCAAAGCGTACCGAGGAAAAGCTGGATTCGAATGGAGAGTGTCGGTTCTGGTGAACACTCCCCCTCACACACCATCTTTTACTCCCTTTAAACTCCATTTCCATCTTTAAATTCTTCTCTCAAGTAGAAATCCTTCCAGATAATTTAGAAATGTCTGTGTAAAGTGCTCATCCACCGCCGTGTGGATAATTGATCATAATTGTACAGTTTTCATTGATGTCTGCTGTTCTGCTGAAGAGTGGAAACAATCGCCGCATCGTTTCTCACTACCTGTAAAGCTGTTAATTATGTTGTTATTTTCATATTTTGCCAAATTAATGTAAATGTTTGATGTTAAACTTTGATTCTGTAAAATAAATGACCGCATTCATTTTGATGGGTCAAAGATAAATGACGTCTCACGTTTACATTTCATTAAATTCAATGCACGTTTTATTCAGTCCAGAAAAATGAGGAATCCGTTTTAATTGATGAATATATCTCAGCATCTGTTCATCTACACTAATGATCCATTGTTAGGCTGATGGTCCTTCTTGAGCATTTGATCAGCTGGTTTTGGTTGTCAGCAGCAAACTGGTTGATCCACTTTGAGAAGGTGCTATTTAAAAGACTGAGCTGAATACAGCTCCTCAGACTGAGGAAGTCTCTCGGATGAAAGACGAAACGTTTCTACATTTTTTTTGTTTGTTTGTTTTTTTGAATGTCCAGAGGACCAGACTTAACTTTTATTTTTTAGATTTTTCTACCTGGATTATTGAGCATTCATCAGGATAAAAGTTCTGTTGTGTTAATAACACTGCATATGACATGTGCTAGAATTAAAACTAACAAACAACAAAAACTTTGGAAAACTGATGGCATGAAAAGTGTCAAAATTATATTTCTGGTGATTACATTACACTTCAGGTTTTCAGAGGAAGCATTTTAACAATTGTTGTTCAGCACTCTCAGACTAATTGTCTCCATCCTATTAGGGAAAAGTAACTTCATCTATAAATGAGTGCGATTAAGGTTTAATGCTCTCCAAGCATGATGAAGCAGCTAATTTTACTTTAGATGCTAATGGAAGGAAAATACAATTAGCATGTCTATTACTGCCATAAACTATGAATAACACTGAACAACAAAACTCAGTTTATTCTGAAAGGATCCAGTGGAAAACTACCTAACTAAAAAGTTGGGGGGGAAAGGTGTAGAGGTCTGTAGCAAAGATGTGGTGTGTAAATGCTTTCATCAAGCAGAAGGTTTTGTTGTCACAAAAATCTGAAACTCTCACATTCAGTCAAGTTCAACTATGCTTCATGTTAATGTAACTTCATTTGATTTACTGTATTTTTTTCTTCACCAGGACAGTTTGACCAAAATTGATGCCACTAATCTGCAGATTTTCTCTGTCTTACCAATGCAGTCAAATTACTACTACTAAATTACTGCTATTCTGCCCTGGAAAGCTGCAGACTGAAACAAACAAACAAGAACATAAAAAATAATACTTTTTAGCACAAACCAGTAGGAAGGATGGGTGGGGATAGGGGGTTTAGCCATTGTTTTCCTGTCTTCACTCTCATTCAAAGAAGAAACAATCTATTTGTTTTCTTTACCCGCTTCTTATTTCTGGGTTGTGGGCAGCTGGCACCTATCACCTGCAGTCGCTGTGTTAGAGGTGCAGACACCCTGGACATTTCTCCAGTCCATCACATGGACGCATACAATAGAGACAAACAATACAACAATTCATGCTCACACCCACATTTAAGAAATATTCAGTCACCAACGTAACATGCAGGTTTTTGGTCTGTGGAAACAACTGGCGTACCCATAGAAACACCCCCGCCTGCACTGGTAGAACATATAAGATCCACCCAGGAAGGCCCCAGGGAAGCCTGCAACCTTCTTGCTGACAAGTGGCAGCTCTGACCACTGCTCCACTGTGCCACCTTTTAAGATAAAATTTGACCAGGTCTAAGTTTGTAAGCAAGATGAAGAGGCTATAAAAGTGAAAGGCTGGTTTACTGAAAAACCTAAAGTCTGTTGAGAGTTGTGGTCATAGGGTTGTTAGTTCTTGTTGCAGCAGCAGCTGTAAGACTTATTGGTGGATGCCGTTGGTGATAGAGGTTGTCAAACTGAAGAAGGAGGCCTTTAGGACTTGATTATCCTGGAGGACTTCTAATGCAGCTGGCAGATACAAGGTAGCCGGAAGGAGTGCAGCCTCTGTGGTTGCAGAAGCCAAAATAACAGTTAGTGATGTCATTGAGAAGGACTTTCTGTTGTCTTGAAGGAGGTTTTTGGCAAACTGTGTGATGACTTAGAAAAGGAAAGCAGGCCCCATCCCAGACTGTGCTTGGTATGGGTGGAGAACTCCTTACCTGGGGATATTGCTAGACAGTGTCAGGAATACTTTGAGGATCTTCTTAATCTTTCCAATCTTTCTTGTCATTTTATACTTTGTAGATTTGACCAAAACGGCTACAACTACATACTGTAGTTATTTTCACTTCCCAACATAAATAACTTTAATTAGCAGCTCTGTCAATAACGGGTGACAGATAATATGAATTTGTTAAAAAAAAAACTTGCGGTCTTTATTTAGAATATATGTGTCAATTCCTGAGTTTGGCTCCATAAAGAACCAGTTTTAGTTGAAAATTTAGACAAAGTGGAAATTATTTATTCCAAGTCATTGAATTTAAACTTTTGAACCCTGCTAAGTTTGTCTTCATGTTGTAAATAAATCTGAATTTCAGCTGGAGACACTAATATTAGCATTTCTTTTCACTGTGTGCAGTACTGCTGTATTTCTCATCTCCCTAGTTAGACAGTAAAAATTTTTTTGTCCCATTCTAAATTCTGACATTTAATAAAGGACTGTTTAATCATCTCTTTGAAAACTGGAAGACCTTTTGAAATGAAGTCACAAATTTAACTAACTCCAGGGCATATTTTGATGTTTCTTGTGACCGCTTCACTCTACATTTTTTTTTCATTCATTCATTCAACCTTTATTTATACAGGTTTGCCTCATTGAGCCATAAGGACACATTTACAAGAGAGACCTGTTATTAACAAAGAACAGAGATGAGGTATAGACAAAAATAGACAATCATAGAAAAAGCATGTAAAATGAAAAGTAAATGGAAGAAATTATATAACAAAAATGAAACAAAAGCAGCTACATTTTAAAACGATGTAAGATATTAAACACAGGAACATGTCTGCATTGGTTTTTGCCATGAACTTAACAGTTGTTTAAAATCCCTTAGAGAGGTCAAGGTTGAGAGCTTCAGATCTTTTTGCAAGATGTTCCTGGTTACAGGAGCGGAGTAAGAGAAGGCCCTTTTGCCTAGTTCGGTCCATATTAAGGGCACACTGCAGGTAATTATGTTCTGAGAGTGCACACTGTAGGAAGGCAACAGACACAGAAGTGATTTAAAGATGAAAATGTACCAGTGTGAGAGTTTGCGTGAAGTTAATGATGACCAATTGACCAGTGAATACAGGGTGCAGTGATGGATATGGACCACCCTATGCTCAAACATGGTCTTCTTTATGGACAGCCCATGCCTAGCACAGAAGTTCAATAAACGAACATCATTCAGGTTCAGATCAGGGACGCAGTTCCCCCCGATCATCCCATCTTACAGCTTGGTGTCCCGGTTTGGTATTTTAACTCTTAAAAACAAAAACTGCCTGAACCAAATAGTCAAATGGTCCAGTAAGTTGATGAGTGAGATAAGCCCAGAATCATTTGACCCTTACCTGCACCTTCAGGCAGGTGTAGGAGTTATCCACATTCATCTTAAGAGATGTGTCTCATTTCAGGCTCCTCCCATCGGGACACAGATATTTGACTCCCAGATGTAAAACTAAGCGGTACAAAACCAGTTTTATTCCTGTTACCATAAGCTTACAAAATTCCACAAGTTTCTCCCTCGGCTCCTCCTTATGGAGGTGCTTCGGTCATGTCCATCTGGGAGGAGATCCAGGGAAAGACCTAGGACACGCTGGAGAGACTGTCTCTCAGTTGGCCTGTGAATGCCTTTGCAGTCCTCTCCTCTCAGAAGAGCTGGAAGAGGTGGCTGTGGAAATAAAGGTCTTGGCCTCCCTACTCAAGCTGCTGCCCCCACCACCAAACTTTGGAACAAGCTGAAGATAATTGATGGATGAAAATAATAGTGTTGTAGAAATATGACTATTAAAAAAAAATAATAATAATAGTGTGAAAAATAAAAAATGGATGTTGAAAAGAACTTGATTTTTCAGAAACTGAATCAAAATATGATGTAGGAGTATCTGACATTTGTTCCAAACCAATACTCCAAGGGCTAAACCATCAGCAACATATTACAATATCATATTAGATTGTGCTTTATGTCAAATAAGAGGTTTGACCAGAAGGACAACTTTGTCATTTTTCATCATTAGATGACTTTACTTTAAAATGGACTGGTGATATGCTTGCTTCCAGAAATTATGTTTAATGGCTTTTAATATTTTTATGTTTGAAAGTACATCTTTAAAACATGAAAAATAAATAAACAAATGAACAAAAGACCCAACAAGAGTTGAGGCTTTTCAACAGAGCTTTGAAACTTTTTGTTTCAGTATCCTGATTTCCATTATTGTAATGTTTTTATCAGAGATGATTTGTCAGCTATCATGTTCATTCATCTAAAATATTGATACGGACATAGATAGACCCATCTGCTGCTTATGTTTGATTTAGCAACAAAACAAATCTGTTTTATTAGAGAAGTAGACACAAAATGACAAAAAATATCTCTTTAGTTATATTTGGGCCTATTTTTTGGTTAAAAAAATAAAAATAAAAACATAAGTAAATAATTTCAGTAAAATTCTGCAGCAGCATTTGGTGCTATTTCATGTCAGAGAGTCACAGCAGGTTGGTAGCAGGAAGCAAAAAAGAAAAGACAGGTGGGCCAAAAATATGCTTTGGGGAGCTTTTCTCTCATACAAATTTAAATGGCTTGCTTGGCAGTCAGCTGGGACTTAGGAAATGCTGTTTGATTGTTGTAATCCATCATACCATTTGACACCCAAGAACATACGCTGGCATGCTTGCATTTGACAGCTCAGCTGGGACGTGGCCTCATGCACTAACAGTGGCGCGAGGAAGAAAGAAGATGCCTTTATTTAGAGGGATATATTCTCATTCCTACATGTTGATGAACTTTGGTTTTGCTGCTCTGTATGTTTTACTAATTCTCTGTTTGCTTGACTGTAAAACAATTCTAGCTGTGGTGCATTATCTTAAAGGTGCTTATTCAAATCAAGTTTTCCTTTTCTTCTTTTATTTTACAAAAAAGTTGCTAAGCTTCAGAAAACCAAAGTGTGTTAAGAGAAGAAAATAAAACGTAAACTTGCATTCACAATTCTAAGTTGTTAGCATGCTACACAGATAAGTGGCAGTGGAAGAAAACTAACATCCTGAACACACCATTCCCACTGTGAAACATGGTGGTGGGAGCATGATGCTGTGGGGATGCTTTATTTCAGCATGGACAGAGAAGCTGCTCAGAGTCGATGGGAAGATGAATGGAGCTAAATGAACAATGCTGGTCAAAAATAAATAAATAAATAAATAAAAACCTGTTAAGAGGCTTTACAGGACTTGAGACTGGAATAAAGATTCATCTTCGAGTAGAACAACAACCCAAAACATCCAGCCAGAGCTACAATGAGACCGGTCAGATCAAAACACATTCATGTGTTACAGTGGCCCAGTCTAAGTCCATTCTAACACATGAACTTAGACCAGACCATTCCAACTGAGAATCTGTAGCAACACTTCAAAATAAAGTTCAAAGACACTGAACACACCAAAATAATAAAGACACTAAAAATCATAAACTGAGCTTCAGCTCTTTAGTAAAAAAAAGAATAGGAAAAAAAATCAGACAGCCCCAGAAGACTTATGGCCAGACTGGCAGCGAAAAGTGGTTCTACTAATACTGGTTCACAGGAGCTGAACAGAAATGCATTTTAAAGATTAATTAAATATAAAAAAATGAAAAACATTTTTCATTTTTTTCCACTTCACAAACATACTGAACTTTATATTGATCTATAACATACAATCCAAATAAAATGCTTAAACGTTTTGTAGTTGTGACATTTTATAAAAAAAAAAAACAATAA
>NC_056500.1:25195338-25211406 GCF_014905685.2 Nematolebias whitei
TTTATCCCTTACTGGTATCTGTAATGTCCTAAATTATTATTATTTGTAACATTATGTCATGGCTGTTTTTTTTAAAGTAGTTACATAATATACTATGCAGGAAGCTTGGCTTTATACAAACTTATTTTTATGAAATTTCTTTTTAATGTGAGGCACAATAAATTGTTAATTAAATTCAATGTTAAACAACATAAAACTTCTGAGAGAGATCTAAAAAAGATCTGAAGAAGTCTTCTGGGTAAACGACAAAACATTTCAACAAAGAAGAATCCATCCAGAGGACCTGACTCATCCTTGTTAGATTTATTTACCTGGATTATTGAGCAGCATCAGTACATTCTGAGAGAAATGTGCTGAAACAAAGGTTACCAAATGCATTTTGTTAAAAATCACACAATAACACAAGGATTCTCTATGAGAGGAATACTCTGTGGACATGGTTAAATGAAAAAAATATAATTTGAGGTAATAGATAATATAAATGTTACTCTGGATTTCAGATTTGCATACATCTTTTATAAGAAGCACACAGTGAAGACTAAGAATGTATTTTAACTTAGGATATATGACTAATAAACCCAACTTGTCAATTATCAAATGTCCCTGTCTCTGAAAGATTGTGTTTATAGTTTAATGTTTATAGTTTTGTAAATGTGTGTTTTTCTGGAATTGAACAAGGGTCCCAATAAAACAATGTTTTTGGTGCAAGATACGGCATTTGAGTGGCTCCGTGCAGCACATAGTGACAGATCCTGGTGAGAGGAAGAGCCATTTTATCCACTACTAGGTACAATAGTGGAGCTGGGGGTGAGGGTGGGGGGTGGCCTTGAACAACATAGAATAATTTTGTAGATGAACAGATGCTCGGATATATTCATCATTTAACACGGATTCCTCATTTTTCTGGACTGAATAAAACGTGCATTGAATTTAAGGAAATGCAAACGTGAGACGTCATTTATATTTGACCCATCAAAATGAATGCGGTCATTTATTTACAGAATCAAAATTTAACATCAAACATTTACATTAATTTGGCAAATTATGAAAATAACAACATAAGCAATCAATCAGGAAAAATCATACGGCCATGATTTTTCCGTTGCTTCACCACAGACATTTATGAAACTGTACAATTATGATCTTTTACCCACACGGATGTGGATGAGCATTTTACACAGACATTTCTAAATATCTGGAAGTATATCTACTTGATAGAAAGTTTAAAGATGGGAAAGAAGTTTAGAGGGAGTAAAGATGGTATGGGAGGGGAAGTGTTCACCAGAATTGACACTCTCCGTCAGAACCCAGCTCTCCCCGGTACGCTTGGTAGGAAACTTGACTCATTACCTTTCTGAGGTTATCTCAGCAGATATGGAGCTCCGTTAACGCTACCTGTCCAGCGTCTCCTTAGGATGCTGTGAATCGTCAGAAGTAGTGGCGAGTGAAAATGTTATAATCCCATGGAACTCGGAAGAGCTCTGTTGTCATGTCAGGATCATCCCGTCTCTCACAGAACTGGGCTTCTCTCACAGAACTGGTTGAACTGTGTATCCAGCAGAACTCCAACAGCACTCCATCAGAACTGAACAGAACTGTCCCAGAACTGTTCCAGCACCATCCCAGAGCTTCTAACAGAACTGAACTGTTTACAGAACTCGAGCAGAACTGAGTAGACCAGGAAGTACTGACATTTTAAAGAGCTGTTTTCCGGTCCATCTGGGAGTATTACCATTGGTCAGAACCGACCAGACGGGGTGTGTTTTGTGACGTAAGAGGTTAGAAGACAGCAAGAATTGTTATGGAAAGATCAGAAATGTTCTCACAGACAGAGAGAGTTTTGTTTTGGCGCGTTTCAGAAACAGGTGCCAAAAACCTCTATATTTACGTCTGAGAGGATTCTAAAAACATGACAGTTCGTTCTAACAACTTGTTTTGCGTTTGACTCCAACCTTGGACCAACTTACACTTGCTCATTCAAAAGCAGAAATCAGAAAAGGCATAATTACTCTGTAACAGCTTTGACATGAGTTCTAACTTTGCGTGAGAAAAAATCATTACACAGTTAATAAAATTGATTAGTTCACTGCAACATCTAAAATGGTTTGAACTAAGACACTTTGATTATCAACATTTGTAAAATAGTAATGATAATAAAACAGAGAGTGTTCTTTTCACTTGAATCTTCAAGAGAGAAAGTCTCAGGATGGGTGAACCTGTATTTCTGGATTCAAATCAATGAAATGACAGTTCCTGTCCCACAAGGTTCTTAAGGTCAAGATTTTTGACCTTAGACTTAGTTTTTGACATGGGCCTAGTCCACTACAATTTTGATCACCCCCATTCATTTGAAGAAACTATAGTTTTAAGCAAAATAAACCAAAGTTTCCTCAAATGACTGGGGTGGTGGCCATCTTGGATTTTGAGATGGCAAACAATTTTTGATAGGGACTTTTATTACATCTAAATGCAGCCACACACCAAATTTGTAGTTGGTCAGAAGTATAGCTGATAATTCCAAGACCCCCCCTCTTTACTCCACATTGGGGGACAACAAACTGGAAATCAGGAAAAGTGTTCCGGTCAAATTGTAGATGAAAACATAAAAAAAGGAAGCCAACAGACGCGTTGAATCAGCTTCATCACAGACTCCCATCCTGAGCAAGTGCAAAGACATGAACATGCAAACTCCACCCAGAATGCCCCACCAGCCGGGATTTGTACTGGTGACCTTCTCGCTGAGAGACAGCAGCTCTCTCGCTCATTACTGCCTGTAATGTAAACCAGACTTTTGCACCATTTGTAAAAGGACTGAATGGCCCACACCAGCAGACCCCAATTCCCAAACTTACCAAGCGCCTATCACTGCATACCATGGGGAACACGGTTGATCGCTTTCTCAAAGTCCACAAAACACATGTAGACTGGCGTGGTCCAAGGGCCCAACCTGTTTGTTTGAATTGCTGGCGCGCGAACAATTCAAAGTGGTGGAGATATTTTCAGAGACCACTTTATCAGACAAAACCACAAAACAGGATTTTTTTTTTTAACCTCAACTTTAAATTTTGTGGTATTTGAATCTTACAAGATCTCTTTACATCCCTATTGTCTGTATTAAAAATAATCTGGTCTTCATCAGATTCTAAAATGAGTTACTAGGGTGACATTCTTTACATGGAAGCCCATACAAGAACCCTGCAGATGTTGGATGCTGTCTATCATGGTGCACTAAGATTCATAACTGGCTGTAACTACCGTACCCACCACTGCACCCTGTATTCACTGGTTAACTGGTCATCATTAACTTCACGCAGACTCTCTCACTGGTACATTTTCATCTTTAAATCACTTCTTGGTCTGCTGCATTCATACATCTCCTCCTACGTGTCTCTGCGTGAGTGCAGCTACAGCGTGCACTCTCAGGACATTAATACCTGCAGTGTCCCCTCAGTACAAACTGAACTAGGCAAAAGGGCCTTCTCCTACTCCGCTCCTGTTTCCTGGAATATCTTACAAAAAGATCTGAAGCTCTCGACCTTGACCTCTCTAAGTGGCTTTGAACATCTGTTAAGTTCCTGGCAAGAACCAATGCAGACATGTTCCTGTTTTTAGTTTTCTACTCCACCTTATAATCTAACTGTTTGTTTTTGCCACTTTTTCCTTTTGACTGTCCTTTTGGTGGCCATTTTATTTTAATTTGTAAAAAAAAAAATAATAATAATAATTTGTATGCCTC
Source organism: Nematolebias whitei (assembly GCF_014905685.2). Lineage (NCBI taxonomy): Eukaryota > Metazoa > Chordata > Actinopteri > Cyprinodontiformes > Rivulidae > Nematolebias > Nematolebias whitei. Next base: position 25,199,075 of record NC_056500.1, read on the forward strand.
TTTTGTGATTGTCTGTTGTTGTCGTTGTTATCCACTGTTGTCATCACTCTTTGTTAAAGAAATCAGGTCTCTCTTGTAAATGAGTCCCCGACGCTCAGTGGGATGAACCTGTATAAATAAAGGTTGAATGAATTCCTATTTCTTATTTTGCTTAATGACATTTAATTCTGCATGTCATCCCGGACATTCTGATGCACAGAATCACAAGACCAAGTGTTAACTGTGTCATAGAGGGTAAACACAATAAAAACATGCATTATCTGCAGCATTGTTTATTAAAATGGCACACCACTATTAATGCAATTCATAAAATATACATACGGTAGGCACACTTAATGATGTTCTAGACCATCGCATTAGGTAATACATTCAGCAAGCACTTGTACTTTTAATACTTTAAGTATTATTAAAAGCAAGTACTTACTTTTACTCAAGCAAAAATGTTAATGTGGTATTTATACTTTTACTAGAGTACATTTTTGTCTGTTTATTTGTACTTTTATTTAAGTACAGTGTATGAGTCTTCACCACTGCTGAAGAGCAGATGGGTGGTGGTGGTTGTGGTGGTGGTGGTGGTGGGGGTGGGGGGTGGGGGGGTCAAGGGCCTTGCTCAAGGAGCCGAAGTGGGGCAGTTGAGGGTGGAGGCAGATGTGTGCTTCACCATCATCATTTGATGTAATAGTCAGGGGATTCCAACAGGTGACCTACCGATCACAGGGTTACCTTCTCCAACCTCTGCACCTCCACTCCTCCAATCTGTTAACCGATTTATTAATTAATGGAGCCGGAGCACTTTGGCTTGTGTGACATTTTTCCAAGTATTGCATGCTCATTTTGCTGGGATGTCCACTCCACGGAAGATTGGCAGCTGTCTTAAATATTTTCCACTTATAAATATTTTTTATCTTTGTATAAAAGATAGACTTCATATAGTTTGTATATTACTTTAACCCTTCACAAAATGAAGGCAGCATCTGTTGCTTCTCTGATGTCTTTCCACTTGTCATAAGAGCACACACCCATGTGCTTCAGAGCAGCAAAGTGACAAAAGTCCTGCTTTAATAGAGGAGCTCACAATGATGACGATCAACTAATAAATACATTTGATCAGCAGCTCTTGCCTGATACTAAACTTCTTAAATCATTTGGAAGCCACACGGAGGGATGTAATTTTCACAAGCTATTCAATTTTGGCTTCATTTGTGTTTAATAAATATGAATATGGTGGACACTGTTGTGTTTTTACATAGATCTAAGGTTAGATTGAAATCATTTTAAAACCTGGTAAAGAGCAGGGATGGAAGTCACTAAAACCATCTGTATGAAAATATATATTTGTAGTTTTCTACAAGTTTTCTCAACACATTATGAACAGAATTATACATTTAAATTGGCCACTTTGCTGTACAACTGGACTTTACTAAAAAAATGCAAAACTAAAACTTAAAAATGAATGTGCTGTGTATTTATTGTCACAAAAAAAAATAAAATAATAAATTACGTCACCCTCCTCCTCCTGCTCTCCATCTGGCAGTATCTGTATTTTTAACCAGGATCAATAAAAGGACCCTCCTACCTATTATTTTATAGTTACAGTCTGATGAGCGAAAAGATGTGCACCTTCCACAAAGTCAAATTTACAAGCATAAGACATTTATCGTACCACAAAGAATTAAATTTAATATGCACAATAAAGAGTCCTAAGTCTGTCAGTGCAGCTTCAGTTTGATTGCTCACAGCTGATCCAAACAGTAAAGCTAAATATAAGTTTAAACATGTGTGTGTGTGATGGAGCAAGGCATTTCACTGTGTGATATGAAGATGTAATTAAAATAAAGTTTGTTCTGAGAGACCTTGAACTAAAACTAAACTTCACCTCTTTTGGCTTTTTCATATCTGGGGATTCTTTCCATTTCATTGGTTGTGTGGCTCTGTAGTCCTGACAGCTTTGATTTCTTCATGGTATTTTAACATTTTTACCACATGTATGCAGATGACATGCAGTTGTGTTTTATGTTTAAGTGATCAGATGTATTTTGCTGCTTGTCACACAATAAAAATTGATTTCACAACCTTCCTTAAGTAAAACTCTGATAAATCAGAACGATATACAATGGGTCTAATAATGTTTCACTATGCATTTTACTATTGTAGCTAAACAGGTTAATCAAAACATCTATATAGGGCATCTTGTAAAAAATCTTAACCCCTAACCACATTTTTAATACTCATCTCAGTAAAGAAAGCTATAACCTCAATCTATTTTACATACAAACTTAACCTTATTTTTAATTCATATCCCAATAAACAAAGCACTAAAATTAACCATATTCTGTCCATTTTCTCTGTAATACTTGCCCTAAAAGTTAACCTTAATTTTAAACAGCCATTTCTAGCCCAAAAGGTCACCTTAGTTTTATTACTGTTCTTTAAAAAAAAAGCTCTCTTTTTTACACTTACCCAGTCAGTCCAGTCCTAAAACTTTATTTAGTCCAACCCTAAATGTACCCTCTTCTATCTTTTCTTATTATTTTTTCTCTATTCAGCTCTCCCTCTCTCTCTTCTCTCCCCTTCTCTTTGCCTCCTGTTGCATATCCAACATGGGGAATTTGAAATGTCTTCTGTCCAGCTGTCTATCCATCTGGGTTATGAGCTGGATAACTTGTAAAATACTTTAAGTGAGGTACTGACTTTCATTTTGTTGTATGGCTGCATCTAGGCATAAGAAAGGTCACTATCAAAAATTGGGTTGCCACATTAAAATCCAAGAGGGCTGCCCATCATATATATATATGTATATACATACACACACACACACACACTCTACACACACACATGTAACCAGCCACCCCAAGCATTTGAGAAAACTATGTTTTTATGTTACTTAAAAGTATAGTTCCTTCAAATGATGGACAAAAATAAGCCTATGGTGTGCAAGGCCATGGCCCCTGGCTCCATCACTGCATCTGCAGGGGGAAAAATTGCTCCCTTCACTCTGCAGAATCTACCACTCTGTGCTGTTTTGGACCAACTTTAATATAATGAACCAAAAACATTATAGTGCACTTGCATTCTCTGTTCAGGAAAACAGTCATCTTGAAAACTATGAATTTTCACTATTCCAAATCCCTCAGCAATGGGGGACATTAACGTACTGCTTTTTTTTTTGTTTCTTCTTCCATACCAAGTGCAGTATAATAAACAAAAACATGGTACTTACAGGTGAGTACCTCTATCCACCTAGTTCTTGTACAACAACTACACCAGACAAAGTCAGTCCTAAAAGTAAAAAAATAAAAACAAGAGAACAGGAGGATGGGGAGAGGGACAAGATGGCCGCAGAGGAGTAGAGGTGTATTTAGCTTGGACTTCTGCCAGCACTACTTGAAAAGTGCATTTTGAGAAGATATTCTTGCTACCCTTTATGTTGGATGCTTCAAAATTCAACACTGTTGTGTTTATCGACTCGGCAAAGCTGAAGAATGGTGACAAAATTGAGGAAATATAATTATACGGGGTGTATAGTCACTGGGCTCGACACTGCCTCGGGCCACAGTACTTCTAAAGCCAGGGAATCAACTCCGCTTTGACCAGGTGCCCGAGAGACCGATATTTCGTCCCTGAAATCGGACATTCTGGCTTCAATAAAAGCTGATATTTCAATAGTAATTAAATTGGAAATGAAAGCAACACTCGCAGAAGATCTCGCCTTTATTAAGGGTTAACTTTAAGCAGTGAGAGCGGCGGTGGCTAACGGCACCACGGCAATCAGAACAGAACTGGATCAGGTTAATCTGAGTGTTAACGATGTTGAAGATGGGCTGGTAACCTGGTCACATGAGGTTACGGCTCTGCGCAGTACCATGACGGAACTGAAAAGTCAAGATAAATGGGTTGAAAAAGAAATGCAAGGACGTGGAGGGACATATGTGAAGGTACAACATGCAGATCATTAGCATGTCTGAGATGCTGGAGTCAAGCTCCACCACAGCGGACGCTAATCTGCTCACGGAGGTCCTGCAGCTGGACAAGATGCCACTGATCGACTGCTCACACCGAATGCCAGGCGAGAGTAAGTCAGGTGATAAGCCAAGAGTTATTATAGTTAAACTGCACTATTACCATGACTGTGTGGAAATATTACGGCGTGAGCTCTGTCGCGGCCCACTCAGCTTCAAGGATTCATGGATCATCATTACAGCGGTTTACACAGTGAGTGTGGCCAAGGCTCAGGTGGTATTAACAGAGGTGAGGAGGCTTCTTTGCCTCCAGTGAGATATTTGCTACAGGCTACTTTTTCCTGCATGGCTTCACCTCAATCTCGATGAGGAGGACAAGAAGTTTGTGGATCCGGATAAAGCCACGGTCTGTTTCAAAAAGAGTATCATCTCAGCAACGGGTAGCGAGGATGGGAAAAGACAGTAGGGTTGGCTTCCCTTAACATTATTCTTCCCAAGTTGAATTAGTCTACACCAACTGCTCATTTGTCCAGCTTCATATTATAACCGAACTACACTGCTAATAGTATCATACTGCAAACTTGACCTTGTTGCTAAGATAACCTCACTGCCAGCAGAACCACTCTGCCAATAGGACCATGCTGTTGTAGATTTATTTATTTTTCACTTTTGGCGCCTTGATTTTGGATATTTGTTGCATGCTTTGATATTTACTGTTGTTGGTTTTTTTTGGCAAGTTGAGACGGTTCTTCTCGTCATGAGCATTTCATTGTATTGTTGACCATGTGTTGATTTTACATAGGACAAATAAACCAAACCTGAACCTAAAGTTTCCAAAAGCAGAATGGGAGGAAGATCTTTCAGTTATCAGGCTCCTCTCTTGTGGAACCAACTTCCAGTTTCTGTCTGTGAGGCTGACTCATTGTCCAGTTTTAAGACCGGGCTTAAGACTTTCCTTTTTGATCAATCCTATAGTTAGGGTTGGCTTGTTATGCTGCTATAGGCTTAGACTACTGCTGGACAAATTGACCCCATTTCCTTAAATGATTTGGGTTATTTCCTCATGAGGGAGATTTTCCTTTCCACTGTTGCCTTCATGCTTGCTCAATATGAAAGTTCTGTGATGAAGTTAAATTGAAAGCAGTCTGCTCCTCAGATAAATGGTGTTAATGTATTTTTTATACATATGAATGTTTCTGTTCAGTGCCCTGAGATGACTTCTGTTGTGACTTGGCGCTATATAAATAAATTGAATTGAACAGAAGTGAATTATTTAAATAAACCAACTCATAAAATGATCTCTTAACTTTGAATATTTTTATTTTGCTGCATTGAATTATAAATGCAATAAACATAACCCAAATATGTAATTCAAAGAAATTACACTTCAGGATTTACTTCCTGGGGCAGCACGGTGGCGCAACTGGTAGAGCTGCTGCCTCTCAGCGAGCAGGTCCCTGGTTCAAACCCCGGTCCAGGGGCCTTTCTGGGTGGAGTTTGCATGTTCTCTCCGTGCATGCGTGGGTTTTCTCTGGGTACTCCGGTTTCCTCCCACAGTCCAAAAACATGCATGTTAGGCTGATTGGTAACTCTAAATTGTCCCTAGATGTGAGTGAGAGAGTGAATGTTTGTTTGTCTCGTTTGTCTCTATGTGGCCCTGTGATGGACTTGCGACCCGTCCAGGGTGTACCCCGCCCCTCGCACAGTGATTGCTGGACATGGGCACCAGCGACCCCCGTGACCCAAAATAGAATAAGTGGGTAAAGATAATGGATGGATGGATGGATTTACTTCCTTGCAATAAAAGTAGTGATATTCCTATGTGAAACCATATTAAAAGCAAAAATGACACATCCTGTTTAAAACAAATATTGTTCCAACATATCTAACTTATCAAATATTTATGCTTAAAAAAAAAAAAATTAAATAAAAACAAAAACGACTATGTTCCTTGAATGACCACCATGTTGCTATTCTCCCATTTGGCTAATATTTAGCTCATTCCAAAGACGGTTCAGCAACATAATAATAACCGTTATTTTCCCCAGGTATGTCAATTAAGAACCAATTTTCATTTACAATGAAATGGCTGCACAGAGCAGTCTTTCCTCAAATTGTTCATAAATCCTAGGTTAAACACCCATATCCCACTCCGAGGTGAGCTTCAAGTGGAATCAAAAGAGGGGGAGCAGAACTCTGCCAGGTTGCAGGGAGTGTGATGTGTGTAATGTGTACTGAACGTCTCCTTTGTGTCATATAATATAATGAATTAACTCCCCAAAGCAATCCTATTTGTATTTAACAATTTTTTAAAAACCAACCACAAAACTTCTGTGCACCATCATCAATATTTCCCTGGTAATAAATCTGTTTCTTGTGGTTTAATCCTGCGAGTGAGTGCTCACACATGGATATGATCAGTTTCTGAGAACTCCCTGCAGCGTGTGCATGCACGAGAGCACGAGAGCAAGAGTGTGCAGCCTTTTTTCTGTTTCTGTGAATTCAATTCTTATAATTAAACATTAACACCAAAAGATGGATGTTTTTATGCCCCAGATTAAAGCAAAGATCTGTGTCTCGGTTTAAATTTATTTTATTTTCACCCAAACTCATGAAAGGATATGTGAGAGTTTCAAAGAGTAGTGTGAGCACTAAAGGATTCTGTGTAGGCAGGCTGTAAATTGTAAACTGATGCCATGAGTTATAACAGGTTGTTCCTGTTAAGTATAAGGGGAAAGACATTAAGGGGTTTGCAGTGTGTTCTTACTGTAGAATAGCATCACAAAGTGACACCTAACCTGCCCAGTGCTGTGTTGTGGAAGGTGATGCTGTCAGTGAGAAGAGGGTCATCATGTCAGGTCTCTGTGTACTTGTTGCAGTGTTGGGAAATGAGATAAGCCCTTGCAAAGACAACCTTTCTAACTAAAGAATGTGTCACTTTAGAAATGTTAAAGGCCTCTCTCAGACATTTTCTTTTCAGATACTCATATTTATTTATTTCCTTAATAAACTCCTCAGCAGGCTGGACTGAAATCACCACTAGTTAAAATGCCCCGACGGAGGATAAATTAATTCCTATAAAAATCAACCTGCCTCAGTCCAAGTCCCACCTTAGGTGAAAAACTCTACAGGTATGATAAACTGTACACATTTTAACAAGATTTTACACTCAAGACACTTTCTTTTCAAAATAATTAAGAATAAATATATTAAGCTTTATAATTTTTTGACTATTTTAAATTAGTAAAAACAATTAATATGTCCTATTTATTAATAGGTTTCAAATGCATTTAGTCCTCAATTTCAGCTGTTTGAATACTTCTGCTGAGGCATGTTTATCTGGGAATGCATATTTGCTTTTTTTGTTGTTGAAAAAATACTTATCTACAGTAGTTATGTTTAATAGCGTGCATTGAAAATGCAATGACATCATACATTTCTATGTAGACTTGATATTTTTCTTTGAACAAAAAAACAAAAACACCTTTTTCTCGTTCTGTTTTTGTATTTCTTATATCAGATGATCAATAAAAATGAAATAACCCAAATCAGAAGCAACTTCTTGAATTCAATTCTAACATGATAAGTTGCAGGGAAACTTCAGCTTTCATGTCAGTGGAGCTCTTCAGGTTAAAGTGATGGATGGGAGAAGCGTAGGAACAGACATAAGGCTGCACCGAGGGACACGGTAATGAAGAAACAGATACAGAGGCTACAGGCAGGTGGAATCATTTCTTTCTCAGGTTATAATCTTTCCATTAGTCGCAGATGAAGAGGCATAACCACTCAATCTAGGCCTTAATGGGACAATGCTTATATGCTTAGACAGAGCCAGTGAACCTGAGGCTCAGTGAGATTGCACTGGTAACAAAATAAATGAGAGTTGAAGCTAGAGTTATGTGGAAAGTGTCTGCACACCTCCACCACTTTAGGTCTCAGATCATAGTCCATAAATGATTGATACTCTTTAGTGTTTAAATTTTATTTTGTTTCAAGCATGAAAAATGAATTCTCTACAGTGTGCTTTAACTGACTGTTCATAGAAGTCACTCTGTTTGGAAATATCTGTTCTTTTGAACATCTTTTGATGCATAATAAAAGCAATATTGCATTTTGTTTATTCTGAATTTGCATGATGACAGCATGCAGGCTTCACACATCAAAGCCTGTTTTGCATCCTGTTCAAGGGCCAGTTTAATATTCAAGGACAGTCTTTGCAAGCTCTTAGAGTGTGACTGAATAAGCTGATTTTGGGTAATGGGGTATAAGAATTTGGACAGCATATTAACTGATGGATATTTGGGCACAGTGTTCCAGTTCAGACCTTGAAGAAAGAATTGCAGTTATTTGAGTATTTAAAAAAAATACTGTATAAAAAGTATGTGACAATTTAGTTATACAAAATATTCCCTTTCTAGACAATATTATGTATGGGTTAGAAAACTACATAACACAACATTTATGACAAGATCTGAATAAAAAATGTAAAATGGCTTTTCAAGGTTAGATTCCTCCAGAAAGCCTAGAAACAGACAACAAAACAAACTGCTCTGCAGAAGGAAAGACATGTGTCAACCTAGACAAAAAAAAAAAAAACTGTGAAAGAAGTTTGGTTAAAAACAAAAAAATCTAATATTTCTTTGGGTAGTGGCAATGCTATTTTCTTAAGTTTACACTGATTACTTTTGTTTCTGTCTTTTTCCCTGTCATTACCCTATGCTATCAGAGGGTGTTGCATTGACAACGTAGGGTGGAAAAAGATGTTAGAAAGATGGATTTACAACTAATTAACTTCTTTTGTTAACCCATTTCAAGATGGTCACCACAGCATTAAGATACTGAAACGTGTCTCAACCTTGGTCAGTTTGACATATTTTGACCTCATACTTGGTGTGGCAGGTGAGACTGACCCATAACACATACTCTGAGCAACAACATAATGCACAGGATCTTTATTAAAAATTTTGCCAGTGGTCAACCTGGTTTGTGTCTAAGCAAAATACGTCATGAATGACAGAGTCTAATTTAAACTCTCAGTAAATAATCTTTGGATGTATCTCTACAACTGAAACTCTTGGAGCAAACCCAATATTCTTCCTCACTAAAGACAAATGTCTACATTATATTTCATGTCCAAATTTTAAGAAACAGCTGTTTGTATTCAACTTTGTTGTGGTAATAAAGACAATAAACTTAACTCAGAACATGGTCTTTAATATGCACACGCTGCAGGAGACATTCGACAGGCACATGCTGGTAGGCATCAGTGCCCAGGACAATGCCGCACATGTGCAGATCTAAGGTATGTGCGAGAGGTCAACATTGACCTTCAGTCTTAAGTGGTGGGTTATCATATGTAAATGGAATTGATACAATCTACAGAGATATTTTTTCAACAGTCTAAGTTCAACTTAACAAGGATATAATTTTGCTATGATCAGCTGAAGTTTATAAAATAGGAAATTAAACTGAGCTAAATAAAATACACGTTTGTATCATTAAATAAGGGACTACAAGAAATAAGTTGATTCTTCACACTTAGATCCTGGAGTGCTTGGAACAATACAATGTCAAAAGGACACAAAGAGTCTTCATCAAAAACTCAATGGTAAGATGACCCTTGAGACCAATTCAAAGCCATTAGCACAAGTTATCATTAAGTGTGACTTATACCAAGGTGATACACTGTCCGCACTCCTGTTCTGTATAGGCTTGAACCCACTCAGCCAGACTGTCACAAAAACTGAATACATATACCAGTTACAAAATGGAACAGTCTGTTATCTCGTCTACATGGATGACATCAAGCTGTATGCCCCAAAATGAACAAGATATAAAGGACTCAATGATCCTCCTACCCAGGATATACATCAGTGACATTGGAATGTCATTCAGAGTGAATAAATGTGGCTAAATGGTATTCAAAAGAGGCTAGGTAAAGATCCGTACTAAAGAGACTGAACTACCTGAAGGCCAAATTGTAGATGTTCAGGGCAGCAACAAATACCTTGGAATGCCACAGGGAAGATGCTATCACACTTTTTTTTAACATGTCTAAATAAAGGTTGAATGAAAAAACACTGAAGTCACAAGGAAGTCAGCCACAACCAAGTACCTAGTGAGAGCAAGAACTGATCTGGTGACAGTCCAGCACATAATAGCTGGATGGAAGATACAGTCAAAGCATACAAAGAATGCCATAACCAAATGGTGTTAATAGTAAACAGGAATATGAAGACAAACTATGTCCCAAAGTCAAATGTAAAAATTCACCAAGGGTGGTGGAGAATGGCAGAGCTAAGGTACTGTGGGACTTCCACATCCAGAATGAAAAACAGGTGATGGCTAACCATTGTGGTGGTGGACAAGCAAGAGAAGAAGGCAGTGGGGATTTACAGTATGTAGCAATCCCAAGACCCAGTAACATCAGGAAGAAGGAGCCCAAGAAGCATGAGAAATACCAAAGGCTGAATGAAGAAAAAGAGAAGTTGTAGAGAGTCAATGCCTCAGTGGTGCAAGTGGCTTCAACAAATCCCAGGACCAACCTCAGAGATCTCTGTCCAAGAGTGCAGTCCTAGAAAGAGATAAGATACTAAACAGAACCCTCAAGTTCCCAGACCTATGGTACATGACTTGAGCTTGAAGGTAATTGGAATTGCCTATGTGCAAAGGTACCTATATATTTTTTTTTTTACTAATCTAAATGTCTATGTTTTAATCTACCTTTTATCTGTCTTTCAGCCCATCAATCCTTCCATTCTTTATTTTAACTATTGGCCTGTCAGACTTACCTTATCTCTAAGGCAGAGATTGTTTGCAGTCTTTCCCAACTGACATTAGATGAGAGCTGAGGGACATATCTTTGTTTTTACAGGCTGGCTGTTTTCGTCTTGTAGGATCTGGCACATTGTGTTTTATATCAAGGCTCTAAAATCCAGCAGTAAACTTGTTTTCATTTTTCCCCTCCCTCGCTCTTTTGTTATAGATGCAACACATATACAGCAGCAAATCACACTGAAAGCATTACAGCATAAAAATAAATGTGTACCAAAGTAACAAGAATGAGAACTCTCCCATTCATTGAATGCAACACTTCTACTGCTTGTTCTACAACCTTACAGTTATGTACCTTTGGATTATGATTAGCACTTAGAAGGATGCAACAATTCACTGACAGTACATCATGATGTTTTTTGCATTGTTGCCAGCCTTAATCCTGCTCTTGTACCGCAAAACTTGGTTCTCCATATTTGGAGCTACGTGAGATCCTTTAAAACCCATTTTCCAAACAAACAACAACAACAATACAATAAATAACTGACCCTTCTTTAGCTCCAATGCAAAAAACATTTATCAAGGACTGTGCTTTCTTCTGACACCATCCACACCACAACCACTCTTTGAGCAGGTAGAAACCCTACTGAGTGCCGACTAGTTACTTTGTATGAAGGCCAAGCTACACTGCTAAACTAATGAACTAATTCTCCTGATGCACATGATGCACACACAAAATTCATTGTTATACATTCAGTTACTAGGGCTTTAACAGACTACTCGAGTAATCTACATAATGATTCCTAGGACATCTATTGAGTTTTTAAATTTCACGTTGAGTATTCGTAGTGACGTCATTACGTCGCAGTTACGTCATGTGTTGATGTGGTGGAACCAACAAACAGGAAGAAGGCCCAAAAGACAGACACACAACAAAATACTGTCAAAGCCCCAACAGGTCAGTGTTCAGTTATTAATGTTTGGTTTCATGTTAGATACTCACAATTAAAACACTTATAACCAAGACGGAGCGCTCATTAGAGATAATGTAACATCAGTAAATGATTGCTAATGTTCTTCTGATGAACTCTAAACCCAAAATGTGTTTGTGTGTTTTTAGACGACTTTAAGATCAAATACGAGGAACAGCGTCCACTTGGAGTAGGAGGCTGTGGAGCAGTATTTGCTGGTTATCGGAGAGCCGACAACTTACCGGTAAATATTACAAACACACGCTGTCATATTCCAGACATTCTCAATATGATGAGAGTTTTAATCAAAGTATCTGTTGTATCTTGTAGGTGGCGATCAAACACATCCCCAAAGATTACATTTATTGCAACCATACGGTAAGTGAGCAGCACTTTTTGTGACTGTTTTTAATCTGCCAACTAACTCCTTGCTGGGTTAGAAATTATTTATAGGCTTTTTTTCCCTCACCCTCAATGTTTTGTTGAGATTTTTCAGGATGAGAATGGAAGGCAGCTTTCTGCAGAGGTAGCGACCATGCTAAAACTCCAGACCAGTACAACCAGGTCAGTGGAGATGTCAGCTCCGGTTTCCTTGCTTGACTGGTATGATATTGGAAGAGAACTCATC
>NC_056500.1:25216406-25228356 GCF_014905685.2 Nematolebias whitei
GTTTCCTTGACTGATGAAGCCTTCTGGATGGAAGGTGAAACATTTCAGCACAAATAAAAAGACACTGTCCAGATGACCTGACTGAAAAATGTTGGACAGTCATCCCACGCTACTTTGCGGTTCATTTTTCGTGGACTCATTCTATCACGGTTTTTCAAAATAAGATTGGACATGACACACAATTGGCTGATTGCTCGATGAGCCACACAATTGGCGTGGGATTTTTATTTAAAATAAATTATTTTAAGTTATTTAGCACCTGCTGCACCTCTGTGCAGCCCACAGCTGCAGGATTCATTCAACCTTTATTTATACAGGTTAATCCCATTGAGCCTTGGGGACTCATTTACAAGAGAGACCTAATTTTAACAGAGTGATGACAACAGCGAACAACAAAGACAACCATAGACATACAAATTGAGAATAACAATTGAAAAAAGTAACAAAAAACAGCTTGGTTGTAAGGCAACGTAGAAAACTAAAAACAAGAATGTCTGCAATGGTTTTTCCCATGAACTTAACAGATGTTTGAAGCCACTTAGAAGAGGTCAATGTCGAGAGCTTTCAATCTTTTTGCAAGATATTCCAGGAAACAGGAGCGGTGTAGGAGAAGACCCTTCTGTCTAGTTCAAGGAAAGGATTCCTACCCCCACCCCATCCTCAAAAAAATTCTTCAGAGATGAGTGCCCTGCTAGGCCAAGTGACCTCGGGGAAACACTGCATGGGGTGTGGTGAGTTGTTGTAGGTAACCAAGAAAACTGAACTGGACTTTCAGTGGTCTGCGTAATCTCCTTCTAATCAAGTGGAATGGATTTGTTCACGCAGAAATAGAAACAGCGCTGGGTAAACTGATATTTCATGGTAAATGTGGGGTGGTACAAACAAATATTTTGCAAATGTGAGGGGACACGTCCCTTCACATACGTAATCTTATGTTCAGATTTATATGGAGATTACGTGATTTTACAAATAACATCATCCTGAAACTAACGGATATTGCACAAATCTCAGTCAGGTTTAAGTCCAGAATGTGGAACAACTGATGTATGGAAGCCATTATGGCTCATAAATCAAATTAAAATGGATTAATAGAATTGCTTTTTCATTTCAAAGTCAAGCTGTATTTTTTTGACTCATAAATAAAATTAAAAATGAATAATCCACACTGCATTTTCATTTTCTTCTTCAAGACTGCTCATTGTGTAAATTAATTAAAATGATGAATAAAATAACGTTTAACATTTAATTTTCAAAATATGTCCCAATAAAAAGTGACCAAAATTCATTTTGAACTGTCAAATTTGAAAATTAAAATGAAATAGCAGAAATGCTTTTTCATTTAAAAGTCAAGCTGCATTTTATGACTCATAAATACAATTAAAAATAAATCATTTTCATTTTCTTCTTCAAGACTGCTCATTGTGTAACACAGCTACAGAGGAAACCAAGAACAAACTGCTTTTTTGTTTTCATGCCCCACCCCTGCAAAAAGTGTTCCAAAAATCAATCTGAATTGGAAATTCCAAGCCTAAAATCTAGGCCTGAAGGGCATCTGGCATAAAAACAATTGCCAGATCTCAGTGCGAGCTGGCTTGCTGTGGTGACCCCTGATGAAGAGAGCAGCTGAAAGAAAAAATAAAATAAAGGGGAATATGCAAGTAATCCTTAATATTTTTGGTGCACACTAATCAGATGGGTTAGAGTTACACCGAACAGAGGTAGGTTTTAATTTATTTAATTTTCGCTTGTTTATTACCCTGTATTTAACCAGGCAAATATTTTTGAGCTCACAGATTTCTTTTGCAAAGGAGGCTTGGGCCAAAGGTAGCCTAATATGCATGTTTTTAAACTGTGGGAGAAAACCATCTTACCCAAGGAAGACCCATTACATCATGAGAAGAACATGCAGACTCCACACCAAAAGTTCCCAGGTCCATGCTGGGGATAGAATCCAGGACCTTCTTGCTATGAGGCAATAGTGCTAACCACTAAGCTGTATGTATACATTGTCCAAGGTAGTGCAGAGTGATGGATCCTGATGAGTGGAGGGAGCAATTTTATCCATGACCAAGCTCAGCAGTGGAGCCAGGGATTTGCCAGTGATGGCTTTAGTCACAAAAGATTAACCTTTGTCTACTCCATGGGCCACACTAATCATTTCAGGAAACTATACAAAACTAGAAAGCATAGTTTTCTCAAACGATAGGGGTGGTCAGTTTACATCTGCATATGGCCATGGCCATCTTGGATTTTGACGTGACAACCCACTTTTCAAAAGGAAACTTTTTTTTTTTTGTCTATATGCAGCTACACACCAAATGGAAGTCACTACCTCAATTATTTTTCAAGTTATCATGCTTACAACATGCATGGACAGTCAGTTTTTCCAATTCCCCCTCCTCCGGGGGGAGGTGGAGACAGAAAGAAGAACAAATACATGGGGCTTTCAGGTTTGCTTTTATTATAGTGTTATAGAACACCATAATGCCTTCATTCAGGCTGAGCTCATGTGCTGGGGGACAATTTAAGGATGTTCAGAGAGCTACTTTCTTTTAGCTTGTGTATTTATTTTTATCTACTTGCCTTGTTAGATCATAAAGCGTCACATATTGAGGAGCAGTGAATGAGAACCACTACACATGTTGCTCATGAGTCCACCCTTCGGTGACCATAAAGACTTACCCCTGAGCCTGCTGTCTCTGCATGGGTCTGCATGACATATGCCACGTGGATGATTGATACTACAGACAGCAGCATGCAGCCATGTTTTCAGCAGCTGCAGATGGTTGTATTTAGTTCACTCTGTAAAATTGGGGCAGTTTCACAAATTCCTGTATAGCGTGTTTATTTAGCAGTACAAAAGCATGGTAGTGTGCAACTGTGACATTAAAATGGGACTACCTAGAAGTAAAAAAAAATAATAGTTTGTTGTTGTTTCCAACTTTCAAAGTCAATGTTACCATGTCGAGTTTAAAATCAAAATATTGAAAAATAATTAAGGCAGCACGGTGGCGCAACTGGTAGAGCTGCTGCCTCTCAGCGAGCAGGTCCTTGGTTCAAACCCCGGTCCAGGGGCCTTTTGTAGGTGGAGTTTGCATGTTCTCTCCGTGCATGCGTGGGTTTTCTCCGGGTGCTCCGGTTTCCTCCCACAGACCAAAAACATGCATGTTAGGCTGATTGGTAACTCTAAATTGTCCCTAGGTGTGAGTGAGTGAGTTAATGGTTGTTTGTCTCGATTGTCTCTATGTGGCCCTGTGATGGACTTGCAACCCATCCAGGGCGTACCCCGCCCCTCGCACAGTGATTGCTGGACATGGGCACCAGCGACCCCCGTGACCCAAAATGGAATAAGCGGGTAAAGATAATGGATGGATGGATGGAAAAAGAATTAAAACATTATTGACAGAAAAAATTGCACACTGTATATATTGTACCTATTGCCAAAATTAGTTACAATGTAAAAAATATATAATTTGGAAGTTATCTTTGACCTTCTCTTGAACCTAACTGTTTTTGTATTTGTTGATTTTCTTGTATCTGAGTGTTATGGCTGTTTTTTCACTTATGAAATTACCAGACAACAAGCAGTACTTAAATAGTTTAGATCAATATATTACTGAATATGCAGAGTAATTCACAGAACTTGCTTAAATCCTTCACATTAAGCATGTCAAACACAGACTGCATGTCGACCTTTAATTACTCTCAAAATTCCTGGTGGTCTAGCCTGCAGTATTTGTTTTACTCATAAACAATAATGTAATGTTCTCAGGAGTTTTCAGGTGGCTAGAGAGAATTTTTATTTTGTAAACTTGTACAGGATGCAGAAAAGGAAAGCAAGCTATGTCCTGACCATGCTTTGGTTGACTTGGTCTGGGGCTTTTGTCCAATGGTGGAGGGACCACTTTGAGGATCTTTCTATTCTGGTCACCATCTCTGAAGACTCAGGGAAGATGAATCATCACAGAGGTTGCCAATGTAGTTGAAACGCTCCTTGGCGGCAGTGCACCAAAGGTACGCTCGATGGGATTCACTCTGCGATGTGCAAAACGGTGGATGAGGTCTTTAAGAGCTAACCAGTGCAGTTTCTTGTTCCTGAGTGATAGTAGGATGGAGCAGGAGATGGACTGACAGATTAGGGCCTCATCTGCAGAAACAACGGCACCATTTTGTTTTGTCAAGATGAAGAAAGAGTTGAGACAAAAGGCAAAGCTGTCAATTTATGGTTTTATCTATATTTCAGCACTCACATATGGATAATGTTCATTCTGTTCAAGGAAGTGGGTTGTGCTGATCCCAGCAGATATATAGGGTGCACCCTAGAAAAGTCACTAGATGTCCTCAGAGACACCCAGAAACACATAAACAACCATGCACACACCACTCATGTCTAAGGTCAACTTAAAATCATCAATCACCCTAGAATGAATGTTTGTAGACTGTGAACCAGAGTTCCTGGAGGAAACACTCAAACATGCATGGGGAGAACATGTACACTATGCGCAGAAAGAGTCAACCTGAGTTTCAAACCCAGGAGCTTGTTACTGTGATGTGACAGCTCTAACCACCTCATCACCATGCAGCTCAGAGTTGATCTAATATTTATACGTAGTGCAAGTACTTGTGCCCTATAAATTGGACCAGTTTCTAAAATTAGATGAAAAATCTCCTGACATGAGGAAATATTTTAGATTTGATAAGAGGTCAGGAGTTTTACTAAAGCAAGATGAAAAAGAGGAAAGTAGAGAAACAAACAGACAAATAAATAAAAAAAAAACATAAATATGAACAAGAAAAAGGGGGTGATAATCAGAAAAAAGAGATGAAAGAAAAAGAACAGAAAATATATAACAGTGAAATGAAAAAAAACCCCAAGAGTATAGTTTCAAAATTTTGAGACACTCTGCACTTCCAGGAACCATATGGTGCTCCTGCTAACTCAAAGAGCTGTGCAGAATCTTATGGAGAAAGTGTCATAAGAGGAGTTAAGCAATCCTGCAGGTTTTTGGTAGATTGGTCGACATGAAACACACAGAGAGCAAAAAGCCTTCAGTGATCCTAACACCATGTAGATCATTTGTTCCACATCATTCTTGGCATCAACACTTGACATAAATGACACATCATTGCTAGCACAAGTAGATTTTTGTACAATTGGTTTCAGCATACAGTGGATGCTCGCCTGAATACAACAAGAATGTCAAACAAAGTTTTAAAAAAATACTGCATTTATACAGTAAAAACACTGTAAGTACTCACTATGTATCCATTTAAGTACTAAGTAACTAGTATGCACACATACTTTCTTCTTCTTTCAGCTGCTCCCTTCTTCAGAGGTCGCCACAGTGAACTAACTTGCACGAAGACTTGGCAATTTATTTTATGCCGGATGCGCTTCCTGACACAACCACAGATCACTGAACTACCACAGCTCTCTGTGTGGAGCAGAGAGATGCAATCTAGGGCACCCAGGGACACAGGTAGTTGGGGTTAAGGGCCTTGCTCAAGGGCCCAGAGTGGGTCAAATGAGGGTGGAGGCAGGTGTCAGTGCTTCACCATTCCCACCCACAGTTTGTGTTGTCGGTCCAGGGAGTTGAACTGGTGACCTGCCGATCACAGGCCCACTTTCTCTATTCTCTGTGCCACCACTCCCCCAGTATGCACACATACATACTCTCCAAATACCCTGAATCTACTCTCTAAGTATCCTGTAGTTAAAAACAAAAGTACCTCCCAATGTACTGTTTGTAAATAGC
Source organism: Nematolebias whitei (assembly GCF_014905685.2). Classification (NCBI taxonomy): domain Eukaryota; kingdom Metazoa; phylum Chordata; class Actinopteri; order Cyprinodontiformes; family Rivulidae; genus Nematolebias; species Nematolebias whitei. Next base: position 25,222,163 of record NC_056500.1, read on the forward strand.
AATTACCATGTACATTTCTGACAAAGACTGGCTAAGTCTGCGTACTCACTACTCAGTTAACACCCTGTAACTACTCCGAAAGTACTCCTGTCAGTTTGCACTGTACTTTGCAAGTGTGTATGACCCTCCAACTAACCATTAACAAAGCTTTTCCCAAAAATGTAACTAAGAAAAAAAAAACATTTTTTTTGGGGTGGTTAGATATTGAAATTTAAAATGATTAAAAATTAGTAATGCAAAATTTTAGTTGGTAGTTTTATCAACTAGCATTATATGGGATTACATGTTAAATGTAATTGTTAGAGGACTTCTGTTTTTTCCCCTACCTCAGTTCAATAAGGAGGTTTCAAATTGTAAACCTTCATACTGTATATTCCACAGGCACATACATACAAAGTGGAAACTGAGGCATCTTGTCATGTTTCGGCCCTCTTCATGTCACATTTCTGCCTTGTCATGTTCTGCTCTCAAGCTTTACCACTCAGCTACACCCACTCTACACTCACAGCTCAATCAGCCTCATACCCTGCACTAACATGTTTGATTTTATATGACCCCAAATAGCAGACCAAAGATACGTGGACACAGGCATACAAAAAAGTGATGGGTTATTTATAGTGCAGCAGTGGGGTAGGCTGTGGGAAGAAAAGGGAGACGAGATGAGTATCTTGATACTGAATAATCCTTGGATAACTGAGGTGGTTTTGGGCTGTTTGTCTTAATGTCGAATGTGGTTGCAGATGGCCCTGAAGAGGAGCAGGTACGGAGTACAGAATCCAGAGATGGAGGGGAATCCAGTGAGGTGAGTAGTCAGTCGATGATGTAGTGTGGTTGATGTATCCAGAGAGGAGTTTCTCAAAGCTGGGTTGGGTGTACAGGATTGGCGACCAGACACAGCCAAGAGGAAGTCGGACATGCAGGGTGGACGGGAACTGAACAGATGGGCAGAAAGGCAACAGGTTAGTTACAGACTGAAAACACACAGGCTTACTGGCTGTCAAAATATTACCAAAGGCAATAAATGTTCGAGCGCGGCTGAATGTCTAGTTGAGGCTTAAGTAGAGCAGGAGGTGTAGATCTTGGCAGAAGGTGCAGGTGCAGCTAGCTGCTGAGAGAGGTGGTTAAAGGGGAAAGCAGAGAATCCCACATGGACCTGCTGCCTGCTCTATTCAAGAACTCTTGTCTCACTAATTCTTTGCCAGATTATCAAACCCATTTTGGTACTAGATGTCCAGTATTGAACCTCTGATCTTATCTGAAACTCCTGTCTTGATCTCAAGTCCATTTTCTGGATTTACCCTTTTGCCTGCTTCCAATTTGTTCCTGTAGTGATGGGCAAATGAAGCTTTCATGAAGCACTGAACCTCTAGGGACAAATGTTTCAAATATTGGTTCATATTTTGAAGCTTCAGTTACAGTGACTTCTCCCGGTCACCTGCAACACTGCAGTTAAATCCGACAAGCTGATTTTATTGCACACGCCCAAAGAACTTTAATGAAGAGTGTTATAAAGCTACTTTACTATGGTAGAAAACAGTTTGTTATGTAGCAACTTTCTATGATCTCACTTGGACTATTTGGTTTTAAAAGTTGATGTCTACACATTCCATTTTCAAATAAAGATCGAATGTTGTGCATCCAATTGGCATGCTATTAGTGTGCTTCTGTTACTATGACAGAGTCAGGGGATTTATCTTTGTTAGAAATAACAATGAAATGACAACAAAAAAATCCAGAGTCCCTGTGAAAAACAGTGCAAAGCTTAGGAACTATCAAAGATTTATTGAGGAACATCGTTTTTTCAAGTTTTAGGACATAGCCGTTTTTTTTTTTTTGCTCACAACCTCTCCACACTTGGAAAATACTTGCTCGCAGGGGACATATGATACTGGCATGTTCCAAAAATCTTTCACCAGTGTGAACAGATGTGGGTACACATGTTAATGGTTCAGACAGTACACATGTGGGTGTTCTGATCTGTCTAGCAGTGGATCTGTCATGCTGTGTCAAAATCAAATTTGAGTCCATACAGCCTTTATGACTACAAAAATTGTACATCCTTTTACTGTAATGCTATTGGGGTGTCAAACTCAGCGACTGTATTTTTCAGACTACAAGGCACACTGGATTATAAGGCGCAATATCAATGAACTGGTCTGTTTTCATACATAAGGCACACTGGATTATATGGTGCATTAAGCGAAACAAAACAGTCAGATAAGTCAAACTTTATTCAACTCATGCACAATAACCACATAAAATAGGTTTGAGATCAGTAAGCACAACCATAGTTAATAAATAAGGCGCACCTGATTATAAGGCTCACTGTCGATTTTTGAGAAAATTAGAGGATTTTAAATGCGCCTTATAGTCCGAAAAGTACAGGACATAAGCTGGCAAAATTATTGGTTCAAACCAGGGGCCAGTTTTAATGAATACATAAACTCAAGTCAAAAGACATTCTTTTTTGACTGCAGGTTCCTCAACAAGAGTTTGATCTGTCTCATTTGACGTCCACTGTTCTCCTTGTTCACATCAAAATGAAAGATTACTGAAAACGTAAATCTTTTGAGCTACAAGGTTGGCCAGCTGTCAAGAGAAGTCTGCACTAAATGAAGTAGTTTTTAAAGCAAAATAAAAAGTGATAAACATATCTTGCATTTAAAATTTCATCTTGAGGGCCAGATAAAATGTTTGCAACCTTGGGCCTTTACTGCTGGACTTTACTATTATTTTTTTTTTACATATTGAAATGCCAGAACCATCTTATCATGAGCAAGCAGAATGAAGTGTTGTTAGAACGACTTTTCTTCCTGGCTGGCTCCATAATGAAACAATATCGACAACACAAAAGCAAAAATGCACGTACTCTCCCAACACACTGCGCACATCTCATAACGCTTCGATAGTGGTGAGTGCAGCCAAAATTAAAACCGTTTCAACCAGTCACCTGTCAGAATCAAGATGGGGCAGTGCCAGATAATCAGCTGATTGGACCACGAACCAGTCAAGTGATCCATTCCGACAACGAAACAGTTTGTGTTCCAGATGTCTCGTGTCACATGACTTATTCCGCACCAAAGCAGGCTCTGACGCAGTGATCCAATGTAATTGTACTTTAGGGTTTGAAAGAAGTATTGGAGCTTTTGTTTTATACTGCCATCACTACGTTCTTGCTCTGACCATCTGATCTTGATAACGATGATTCTTTCTGCCCCTTGGATTCTGGATTTTGGACTGACCTCTGGATTTGTTTAAGGATCTCTGACTCCACGTGCATGACCTCTGCTTCCTCTTGGGGACCACAACCCTGGATTGTCCCATTGTTCATAATAACCGCCACGTACCTCTGCTGCTGCGTCTTCACCAGTTACAGTGACGTCATCCATCCAAACTCCAACAGGTGTTACCCACCTCGCCTGCCTGAAAAGTTTATTGGCTGTTCGTTATTTTCAAACAATCCCCTGGAAACTTACAGACCACTATCATATCTCTACAGATTTGTTCCCGTATCTGGACCCAGACTCCCACCAGCAGCTGCAAACTAATAAATTATTTAACCTTTCTTGTTGTCCGGCTGAGTTTTTGAATCCAAAATCTGATTGAATCTGATGAATCTGTACATGTGTGTGTGAACAAAGGGGTGGCCGGTGGAACAGTGAGGCTAGAATTAATCTGACAGTATTAAACAGCTAGAATTAATCTGTCAGGCAGGAACTTTGTTCCTCCAAAAACAACCTTTGAGAAAATGAGAAAAAAAAAAAATTAATCATCGGTTAAAAGTTCATACACACTTTTTTGACACTGTTCATTAGTTTGTAATCCCTAAACTGCCTGTGACACGACATTTTCGTAATAAATATGCATTTTTCAAAAGTTAACATTAATAACGTTGTGCAAAAAATAATGCTGAGATGAACAGTTGAGATATTCTTATGTGCATTAACAGGAAGTGATGAAACAAGTGGAACTACTGCTTGTGAACAGAGCATGGCCACACTGGCTAACAACAGACAACAGAGAATAATCTGATGTTTCTTTAGATTATTTTGTGTCACAATCAGAGAGAGACAAAGATGAGTCGGAGTTAAAAAATATTGTTTCATTAAACATAGATCAGGATCGTCTCCTTTTTAAGGATTTTCCTTTGATGTCACGTTCTGTTTCACGTTAGCTGCACTAAGTTTAAATGAAAATATGTGTTTTTGAACAAAATTGGTAAAATCCTGTGTATTATGCCAAATTTCTGTTTTCGCCAAAATGTTGAATTTATAGGATATGCATTTCACAGACCTTTGTTAAAGCACAGACAGGTGTGATGGATGACCAGAAGAGTTTGATTAATGCAAAAATTAAAAAAGTCAAAATAATTTTTTCATTCAACTTTTATTCATACAGGTTATCTCAATGAGCCACGAGGACTCATTTACAAGAGAGACCTGTTTTAAACAAAGAACACAGATGAGGTACACACAACAATAGACAATCACATAAAAATCATATAAAATGAAAAGTAAATAGAACAGAAATAGTAAATAGAAGTGAAATAAAAACGAAACAAAAACAGCTACATTATAAAGCGGTGTAAAATACTAAATACAGGAGCAAGTCTGCGTTGGTTTTTGCCATGAACTTAGCAGTTGTTAACAAAAAAAATGAAGCTACAATGTTTAAAACACCATTAGAAATGAACAATGCATTTTAATCACTAAAACTGCAAGTTTCTTGAGGTCAGATAGAAGGACAAATTTTGTTTTTAAACTCTGTCATACAGATTAGCACCAGTTTGTTTAAGTTCCAACTCTAACTTTTACGATGCCATGAAGGCTGATGCAAAAGCTCGAGTCTGTTCAGCCATTTTTTGGCACAAGTTTTGAGCTAAGAATAAACCCAACAAACGCAATGATAGCACCCAACAAACACTGCAGCTGCCCGTTGTACAGCCAATGTTTCCTTTGGTTTTATTGTCAAAAGCACATATAAATGCTTCAAAATCCCACTGAGTCAGAGAAGAAAAAAGTCTAATCAAACAGAAGTGCAATGACTATCAACAAAGTCAAGTATCACAAAGTCAGAATCAGCATGATTTACCACTATGTGTGAATGTTTTTTCAGGACTGCACTGACTGATCTTGAAATGTTCTGCCACTGGGTCAGTGCCACAAAAAATACAAACTACCAGTCTTTTCTAATTTTTCAGATTTGTCTTCTCCTTTTTTCTTGTGCGCTTTATTTATTTATTTATTCTTATTTTATACCCACCTGCTCATTGAGTCATAAGTCTGCTCAAGCTTCCCCAAAAGTTGTCACCATCACATGTAACATCACAGTGTTCAGCCATGCTGTGGAGTCTCTCTGCTGCCTTGCTTAAACAACTCAAGTTTGCAGTGTGCAACTCCAAACACCACACAGATCAGTTGTAAATAACAGACATTACCAGCAACACAAACTGCAGTGCTTAAAGGCCTGGGAGCCATGGGTGCTATTCATAGTTCCCGAATTGAAAGTGGTAGATGAACCTTCTCTGGGGCTGAAACAGGATTGCTAGCTTCAGGATTGGTTGTGCTTTTCTCACAATGTGAAGCTTTTTTTTTTTTTACTGAAAAAGACCAATATCTGCAACAAAATCAATTTCGTCTCCTCCTTCAGCCATTGGAAAAATGGCTACATGTCCACAACAGGCCATGAATCAGTGTTGGCATCTTCTTTTAGCTCTCACTACTATGTTCTACTGCTTCTTGCCTTTATTTTAAGCAAGCAGGACTTGCACTGATAATTTTGAAGGCCTAGACCTAGATTTTATTTTTATCTTTTGCACACAATAGCTAAAATGTAATTACCGGTAGATGAAAGATGCATTTCTTAAAGCTGTAAAACCAAGTAAAAAGCAACTAAAATCAAAATATAGACTATTGTGAATGATTAAAAAAAATATTGAAATGTATGCCCCTGGTTCAGTTCACTGAATGTTTAGACCCATGGAGAAGGCTTTGCTGGTCCTGAAAACCCATCAGTGCTGCAATTACAGGTTTGCATCATGTGCGGAGCTTTATTTGGTGTTATTTGGCCCATTAAATGGCAATCTGGTACATACATTTCACTAAAATATTATTCTTCGATGTACAACGTTTATACTGTAGTGCTGTTTCCTGTTACAGAACAGCATTTGTCACAAAGAGAACCCCCCACCCCCC
>NC_056500.1:25228756-25265428 GCF_014905685.2 Nematolebias whitei
AGCAGATGATCGTACATCTGTGAGCCTGCTTGTTTTTTTTTTTTTTTTCATTTTCATCAAATGTTCTATTTTATTTTGATAAGCACAATTTAACAACCACAATGTCATTTATAGGGTGTCTGTAACTATAATGTGTTGGGTATTACAGTTAATAAAAGAGTCCTTTGAAGAAGTTTCACCTTTGTAAAGGCAGCACAGCCGAAAAGAGGACCACTGGAGTGTAAAAAAAATGTAAAGTGCCTACTTTCATCATTGGCTCAATGACTCTCGAGCTGCTCACCTGACTGAGAAGAAGAAAAAATGCCCTCATTCTGTGAAGAATATGGTGGGATTTTATACTCAACCTTAGAAGTATGCTTCAACATATTCTATGCATGTTTTGACCGGCTGTGAATTTTACAGTCACACCTCTGTGAGAATTTTAGTGTTTGGTTATTTTTTGATAGCTTTGTGCTTCCTGTTTTGGAGTTGAATCTTTCAGTTATTTTTTTTGTTCTGTTTTTCTTTTTAAGGTCAGAAGAGTTTTTTTCCCCATAAGCTCCCCGCATCACCATTTATTTATCCTTAGTTAACCTCTGCTCCTCTGTCCTGTCACGCCCACCAACACCTGTTTCCTATTCACACTTAGACACCTGTCCATGTAGTCTCTTTTTTCACCTTTTTGCAGTTGATCATAGTGCCCTGTCTGATTCTCTCATCCATGTCTCTCAAGTTCTAACTCATTTGTATTTTTGCACAATGCAAGCCTATTATCCATCCATCCATTATCCTTTACCACTTCTTCCTTTTCGTGTCATGGGGGTCACTGGTGCCTATATCTAGCAGACAGTGTGAGAAGTGGGGTACACACTGGATAGGTTGCAATTTCATCACAGGACCCATGCAAGCCCATTTTTTATATTATTAAATATGTTTTTACTCCTTAGGTTTTATTCAAGTTCCTTGTATTGGTCTAAATTATTTGGTCTGAATTCTACTAAACTTGACATTTGGAACAAGAAAACTGTAAACACACAACAATCCAGATGATGTATGAAACTGTGTATGCATGAAACCATATATGTTTCCATGCACAGTAAGACACCTCCCCTGACATGTCTCCATCATACAAATAGATGCAAATTTTACCTGTAAATTACCTGCAGGTTGCATGTTTGTAACCATCTGGGCAGTTGTGTAGCATCCAAGTAAGTCATTTCTAACCTATGAGCAACTTCTAACTAGGGATGCACCGATCCACTTTTTTTTTATTCCGATCCGATACCTAGATCTGAGTATCGGCCGATACCGATCCAGTTCCGATATCATGATCATCATTGATTTTATATGAGGCTGTAATAATCTCCTCTCAAGTACAATTTGTACAAATATATGCATGCATGTCCAAAAAGGCAACTTGAGGTAAGTTTTATTAATGTTGGATAAGTTTTAAAGTTAGAATTATATTCTGCTAACACAAAACATGTTTCTTTTTATTCCTAGCTTTAAAGTGGATATTAAAGTGATTAATTTAAGTGATTGTTTAAAGTTGTTTTATATTTTATAAGGGGCAGATATAAGAATTTTTTCTTCTTTCTGCACTCTTTTCATTCAATGTTTTCTTTTTGATGATTTTTTTTTAATTTTGTTTCATTTAAATGAATGGATAAAAGAATTAAATAAAATGTTAAATGGCTTCAAACATCTGCTAAGTTCATGGCATAAACCAACAGACATGTTCCTGTTTTTAGTATTTTACATCACTTTATAATGTAGCTGTTTATATTTTTAATATATATAATTTTCAAATCATGTTTTTTATGATTGTCTACTGTTGTACTGATAAATATCTCCTGGAGGGTAAACTATATCTTGGCTGCAAGTATCAAGCTGTGAAATCCTTAATTTTCTACAACTGATAGTGGTTGGTCATTAATTATGATGAAGTTTAGCAACTTCTCTGTAAACATTTGAGCTCTGTGGTTTCAGCGACGTCTTCTTCTTGTTCAATCCGAAGCAAGCAGTCTGATTTGGGGCAGCCGCGCTCAGTCTGTCCCTCCTCAGAGACGGGCAGACTGAGTGGGGCAGATTGGACGCGGCTGGCTGGTGTCGAGTCCCTCTTTCGGTTGAGCAAAGAGTAGCACACGCTGAAGCCCCGGAGCTCGAATGTCCATCGTAAAACTAACTTTACCGCAGTTTAATGTGACGCTATGGCTCTGCAGACATTGCACGTTGCTGTCTTGTTTTGTGGCGTTTAGTGTAAAATACTTCCACACAGAGGACATGTTTTGATGAAAAGTTTGTTAGCTGTTAGCTACAGTGCTGCTAACTCAGCCCTCATGTTGTAGCTGGCTGCAAACTATGAACTGGATTTCCTGAATGTGAGGCGGGTCTTATTACTCTGGGCTCAAGAGACATGCCGCCATTCAGGAAATCCATTCCATAGTTTGAAGCCAATGTGCATCATGGATCGGAAATATCGGCAGGTGGATCGGAAAATCAGATAAGTAAATTTTGCGGGTATCGGAGGCCGATACGGATACTGGATCGGATCAGCCCCATTCCTACTTCTAACATATCTGTAACTTAGATGTTTCCACAATGTTTATTGGGTACAAGGTGAAGAGAGCTGCCCTTTTTATATGATTGCATGTGATCATTGCAACATGCTCCAACATGTTCCTCACAAGTTTGATGTAAGTTACACTAACGTTGATCATAAACTCTGCATAAGTCAAAAATGCTTTCATACAATTGCATAAGTTATGTATAAGCTAGGGACAAGCAGTGGATAAGTTACTCATAGATTATATATTTGTTCAACTTGTTAGAATATGGTATGTATACAGTGGTGCTTCAATATTTGTGAACACTTAAGAATTTTCTATATTTCTGCATAAAAATCATCTCAAACATCAACAGATTACATCTTACAGATTAGGAGGCCTTGGAGTTATTTGTGCTCCTCCATGCACCTGCAGGCTCCTCTCTTGAAGAGACAAAACAACTTTCTAACTCACATACATCAATATAACATTAGTTACTGATAAACATCCATAACCTTTATCTAAATTACCTTGACACTGATATTTTCCTTTAGAATTATCTGATATAATTCAGAATTCATTGTTCCATCAATGATGGCAAGCCGTCCTGGCCCAGATGCAGCAAAGCAGGCCCAAACTATGATACTCACACCACCATGTTTCACAGATGGGATAAGGGTCTTATGCAGAAATTCAGTGTTTTCCTGTCTCCAAACATAACACTTTTCATTTAAACCAAAAGGTTCTAATTTGGTCTCATCCTTCCACAAAACATTCTTTCAACAGCCTTCTGGCTTGTCCACATAATCTTTATCAAACTGCAGACAAGCAGCAATGTTCTTTTTGGAGAGCAGTGACTTCCTCCTTACAACTCTGCCATGCACATTGTTGTTTTTTAGTGTTCTCCTGATGGTGGACTCATGAACATGAACATTAGTCAAGAGAGTGAGAGAGGCCTTCATTTGCTGAGAAGTTACCTTGGGCTTCTTTGTGACCTAGCTGACTATTACAAACCTTGCTCTTGGATTGATCTTTGTTGGTTGACCACTCCTGGGGACGGTAACAACGGTCTTGAATTTCTTCCATTTGTACACAAACAGTCTGACCATGGATCGGTGGAGTCCAAATTCTTTAGAGATGGTTTTGTAACATTTTCCAGCCTGTCCAACATTTTTCAGTCAGGTCATCTGGACAGTTTCTTCTTTTGTGCTGAAATGTTTTGCTTTCTATCCGGAAGGTTTCCGGATCGAAAAAAGAAACTGTCCAGATGACCTGACTGAAAAATGTTGGATTGTATACATGGATTATTGAGCATGGACTTTGTTGTTTTCAACCAGTTTGACACGACTGTCAACAAGGAAGAGGGCCGGCAATGGAGGAGGGGGCGTATCAAAGAAACCATCTTAGCACCAACAAAACTGGTTTGTTCCACTTTGGAGTAAGCTGTTGGGGGAAGAACCAGTTTTGTGTTGTGTATTTCCTTGACTGAAGAATCCTTCTGGATCGAAGGCAAAACGTTTTAGCACAAAAATAGAAACTGTCCAGATGACCTGACTGAAAAATGTTGGATTGTATACCTGGATTATTGAGCATAGACTTTGTTATTTTCCAGCCTGATGAGCATCAACAACTCTTTTTCTGAGGTCCTCCAAAATCTCCTTTGTGCCATGATCCACTTCAACAAACATGTTGTGAAGAGCAGACTTTGATAGATCCCCGTTCTTTAAATCAAACAGGTGCTCACTCACACCTGATCATCATCCCATTGTTTGAAAACATCTAACTCTAATTTCACCTTCAAAGTAACTGCTAATCCTAGAGGTTCACATTTTGCCACTCACAAAATATTTAATATTGGATCATTTTCCTCAGTAAATTAATGACCAAGTATAATATTTTCGTCCAATATGTTTAATTGGGTTCTCTTCATCTACTTTTAGGACTTGTGTGAAAATCAGATGTTTTAGGTCATATTTATGCAGAAATATAGAAAATTCTAAAAGCTTCACAAACATTCAAGCCCCACTGTACCTCCTTGTCACAGTATCCATATTTAAGCTTTTTATATATGATGTTTATATTCTTATTTATTATTTTTCAATGGCATTTACATTGTATTTTATTCTACTGTGTTTTTAAGTGCCATAAAAGGCACCTTTAAATAAAATATATATTTTTGTTAATATTAAAGACGTGATTTTACTCCCATTGATATTTGGGCAGAACTGAAAAGTGTGCATTCAAGGCCGCCTATAAAGTTGGTTCAGTTTTAGCAGTTCTGGCAGGAGGAATTGGACTAAACTTCAGCAAACTATCTTGAAATGTCCAGAGGACCAGTCTTAACTGTTTTAGATTTTTCTACCTGAATTATTGCGCATGCATCAGGATATCTTGAAATGTATTGTGTCTCATTTTGGCATTTGACAAATAGATATAGTTTTAGGAATCCCAACTAACTTTAAAAAAAGAAATCCTTTAATTATTTAAAGTCAGAAAGTGAGGAAAAATGTGAATGTTTTTTATATATTTATTAAAATTTATTATTTTAATATTTTCAATATTAGGGGTTTTTCTCAGCCAAGAAAAACGTCTGATAGGAATTTTTTTTGCCTCCAACTCCTACATGTGTCCAGTTAACCACTGTTTTTTGTCTGTCCAAACAGGTCTCACTTGTAAATGAGTGTTCGAGGCTCAATGTGATTTATCTGTTTAAATAAAGGTTGAATGAAAAATACAGTGTATGTAAACATATGGTTTCCATCCATCCATTATCTTTTACCCGCTTCTTCCATTTTGGGTTATGGGGGTCGCCGGTGCCAATGTCCAGCAATCACTGTGTGAGGGGTGGGATACACCCTGGACAGGTCGCATGTCCATCACAGGGACACAGAGACAAACAACCATTCACTCTCTCACTCACACCTAGGGACAATTTAGAGTTACCAGTTAGCCTAACATGCATGTTATTGGTCTGTGGGAGGAAACCAGAGTACCTGGAGAAAACATTTGCATGCACAGAGAGAACATACAAACTCCACCCAGAAAGGCCCCAGACCGGGATTTGAACCAGGGACCTGTTCGCTGAGAGGCAGCAGCTCTACCAGTTGCGCCACCGTGCTGCCACTTATGGTTCCAACTGTGTGATTACATTTAAAATGGAATATAGATTTTGTTGTATCTTTTGCACAGTTTTGCGTTGTGCTTTGCCGTTTACAAATGTGAACATTTTAACTAAAATGTTTCTAAGTGAATGAAGCTGCCAAAGTTTTGTGTGTTTGTTGTGAAATCGGCTTTCAGTTGATTTGATGAGCCGTGGTTAGATGAGACAGCAGAGACTGTGAGCTGCTGCCCCCCCTGCAGCAGACACAGTGAAACCCCTCACCTCTCCTCTTCTTTTTGACTCATGGAAATATTTGATTTCAGCTGACAACTCACACACTGACTGCACACAGAGCTCAACAACGCTCTGGTCAGTGATTACTTGTATCTTTCGTTCTTAAAGTATTTTATACAATAACACCTTTTCATCAACAGCACCAACATCATGTTCTCATGTCACCATCCTTTAGTTTCTGTATCACTGCTGAATCCATCTATTCATGATTCATGGTTGTTGGTCTTTCAGCATCAGACCCACCCTCCCAGGCGACCCGCCTCAGAGAGATCCGTTCCTGGCCTGTGTCCTTATTTGCCAGCCAAGTGCTGTTCCCAGGAGACCCTCTTGAGCCTTTCACTGGCAATTATAATGTTCTTCTTCTGGATTGAATGAGATCTGGTGTTTTGATGGTTGGAAGCATTTGTTGTGGTCAGTGGCAGTATAGATGGACACGGCTAACAATGATGGATGGGTGGATGGATGGATAATCCCAGAGGGAAATTCAAGGCATCCAGTAGCATGTCCTAATTATAAAGAAAAAAAAAACACATATGAAAAAAAATTAAAAAAAGAAGCAGAATACACAAATTTGATAAAGGATAATATGCACATGCACAAGGTGGTAAGGAGTACTACATTCATCATTAACTTATATATATTCATTCATTCGACATATATACACATCTAAGCATACATATACATATATATGCATAGGTACATGTATATATGCATACATACACCTACATAAGTGTCTGGGGTGCGGCAGATTTACATGGTTCTATTTTTACTGTACGGGGAAGAGTTGAACAGTCTGATGGCTTGAATGACTTCCTGAGTCTGTCTGTGGAGCAGGGCTGGGACAGCGGTCTCCTGATGAAGGACTTTAATACCTGGATGTGCTTTAAGACAAAGGTTCACTCACTGAACTGTGTTCTGTAAAGACAACAAAGGAATAAAGGTTGTTAAATTATTTGGCTAAATCGTTATTAGATAAATGCACATATAAAAATATAATAAATCAGTTGAATTGAGTTGAATTTCACAGTCAAAGGAACAGATTTTATCTCTGCATAAATCAGTTTTTTTTTTTTTGTTTTTTTACGAGTCAGTGGAAAAGCAATTTGCCTCTACTTATAGGATGTCCGAAAGTGTGGAGTCTCAGAATGTAAACTCAACGGGATATCAAGAATCAATGAGGGCAGAATGACGTTTTTTAGGGTAAGAATCGACTCTGCCTTTCCTCACTGTTTGATCACGAAATGTGAAAACAGTCAAACTGGAAAATAAAAAGGATAAGTGACAAAATAATTACAAAAAATATTCTAAACAATCATTTATAACAAAGTAAATATGAAATAAATCCATCCATTCATTATCTTTTACCCGCTTATTCCATTTTGGGTCACAGGGGTCGCCGGCGCCCATGTCCGGCAATCACTGTGCGAGAGGCGGGGGACACCCTGGACATGTCTCCAGTCCATCACAGGGACACAAGGAGACAAACGAGACAAACAGCCATTCACTCTCTCACTCACACCTAGGGACAATTTAGAGTTACCAATCAGCCTAACATGCTTGTTTTGGGTCTGTGGGAGGAAACCGGAATACCCGGAGAAAACCCACGCATGCACGTAGAGAATATGCAAACTCCACCCAGAAAGACCCCTGGACTGAGATTTGAACCAGGAACCTGCTCGCTGAGAGGCAGCAGCTCTACCAGTTGCACCTTTGATTTCGTTTTGCCGTTGTGTATTTGTTTTGCCTTCTTGCCCCTCCTCTGAATGCATGTCAGTTGTGAGAAGGTCACATTTTCACAAAATTTGCATTTTTGCTGCACAACGTTCTTGTGATGTTGCCTGAACAAAATTCTGAACTTCCATTTGTGAAACCTTGGTGTGACGTGCAAATGCATAAGTACCAGTTCAGTGAAACCGCTGTGGAAAATTTGCACATCCTTTACAAGTTTGAGTCTACAGCTTGTTGCCAACAGCTGCAGCCCATTGGCTTTAGGCCTGCATTAGAACGTCCAGCCTCAATCAGTATGGCAGGAATATTCCTCAGTTTCAACGACAGTTGAAGCACGCTCTGCTGCAGCTTCACTAACGCCTGATCCTAACAATGGAAATTATGAAGCTGGGCCTCAGATGAGCCAAGCAGAATGTTAATCATTAGGTCTGATGGATGAGGGCCCAGACTGGGCAAAAGGGGGGAGGAAGAGAGGAATGGAAGAGGAGGAACATTAGACAGGAGAGATGGTGGGAGATGGAGGACGTGAGGAAAGAAAGAGTGCTTGAGGAAGATTTACAGGACACACGACGGAGGGAGAAAGATGATCATAGTGAGATGTGCAGGCAGCCACAGAGGAGGATCCGTCTAACAAATTGCCTTCTCCTCCATTACAGAGGCTGTCATCATGGACCCCTCTGTCAGCTCTCATGCACACTCACACCCGTCACCTCACACGCACACAAGGATGCCAAGACGCTGACCAGCTGACGCACCTGTAACCTGCTTCATCACTTCTCAGAAATGCACATGCACGTACTCGAGCTCCTGTTAACAGGTGATGAAGTAGCTTGTCATGGCAGTGCTTGTGTCTGCTGCTGACAGAAGGTAACGTCACCACAACTCCACGGATAGTCAGACTCCAGTGATTGCTGCTGGTTCTTCATAGGCTGCTATAAACTGGGCTGGTAAGACTGAACTTGTGGCTGACTGACTGATTCAATGAATTATAAGCTGACACTCAGATTAAAACAATAAATAAACACACAAGAAAAAAAAACAAGCAAACTTCAGTTTGTCTTTCTTTCCAAATTCAAATTACATGTATGGCTTATTTTTTTTTTTTTTTTTTAAATGACAAAAGTTGTATTATTTCTTATACTTTTCTTCCTAAGATTTACCTCAGTCATCCCAAATAAATGTTTCAATAAGGAACAAGCTGTACAGCGGTGTCCCGGGTCGCTGAGGGGTTTATGTTTTAAGTTTTGGAGATAAGTGTTTTTCTGGACTGGGATTAAACAGAGGGTGTAAGTAAACCTAAATGTTTGAAGTACAAGATATTCAAGTGGGTAGAAGTTACATTGTAAAAAAGAACAGTGGGAGGGTTTTTTTGTGGTTGTTGTTGCTTTTCCGAGGCAGAATTGTGGCCTTGGCCTCCATATATTTATCTTTGGCCACTTCGTTTGAGGAAACTATACTTTTAAGCAACATAAAACTACAAAGCATAGTTTCCCCAAACAATAAGGGTAGCTGGTTTACAAATATAAATGGTGGTGGCCCTTTCTTACGCTGAGATGCAGCCACACCCCAAAATGAAAGGTGATACCTTATTTGCTTTTCAAATTATCCAGCACACAAGATGGACAGTTTTTCAAATTCCCTTCTTCACTCTGTGACGGGGGACAACATGTCAAATTTAATATAGATTATAAATTATTTAAAATAACAAAGTAAGCAACTTCTGAATACAACTTTGCTTCAAGTTCAAGTCTAAAGAATGGCCAAGGTATAATGCAGTTTTTTATTTGCAACTTTTTAACTTCATATATATGAATAAAACAAACTTTTTTTTAAGTCTCGCTTGTTATAGAACTTCTTTAAAATAGCTTAAACAAATTGGTAATAATATTAATAATATTCACAAGATGTATTATGCTATTTCCTTTGTTTTTGTGCAACAACTGCTGCTCTTAACCCAATTTATTTACCCAATTTTTGTGGAATTGCTTTAATTAAACTAACAAGAGAAACTACTTCACCTATTTGTTGCTGTAAGAGACGGTGTCCTGTATCTTGAAAGATGAGGCAGCACACACACTGACGGATAAGAATTTTAAACGGGCTTCAGCTAATTGTGTCCCTTTGCCAAATTGTACCTTTTCAGTTTAAGTCAACTTCTACCCAAACCTTTTGCCTCTGCACTACAGCTGAGTGATTGGAGTTTCCTCTTTTGCTGCAGGAGGAGGGATCTGTCTCCAGCTGTCTGCAAAGATAAACAAAATGTAATAATGCAAATTATAACCCATCACCATATCTGTATCCATCCATCCATCCATGGCTTGGCACGCACAAGGCAGATAATTGTTGTCTCAGTAAATAAGCATTTTCTGTTTTAAACCAGTGTTTACTGTCATAAATATTTGTTACAGGAACATTTCTGTTCTGGCATATAAAGCTATAAAATAAAGCACAGCTTGATCCTGTACAGGGTTGCATGGATCTGGTGCTTGTGCAGGCAGAAGGGCATGTGTGCAAAAGGTGAAACAGATCCATGAGTCACAAAGCTGACATGCGGTAGATACTGTATTCATAAGATTATCCCAGGGACATGTCCAAGAACTCAGGTAGAGGAACAAACTTTTGTCTTCACTCCTGAAAGATCACACGTACATTAGGAGTATGACCAAGTGCCAACTAATAAGAAGTCAGATTCGTTGGGATGCCATTATTTCTGGTTAAAATGAATTTATGTTTTCACAAAGTAGGCAGGGATTCACTCTGCAGTGTTTTGGTTATTTTGGGAAATAAACTCTTTTCCACTGAACCCTGATAAACTCAAACATTTTTTTTTTTTTTTTTGACACTACTATGGTTTTGGGACCTCGTTATACTTTTAAGAGGGTTTTACTCCATGCAGGTAACAGTTATCCATAAATTAACCCCATGGGTCAAGGCAGATGGTAGCCATTTCTGAGCCTGTTTCTGCTGGAGGATTCCATTGGTTAAAATGTGACTGTTCCTGTCCAATGTTTCCAATCCTCCAACTTCCTTAGAAAGATAACTTGTACTTATTGGCATTTTTAATATGTGCGTGAATGTTTTTGTAAAGTGCCTTGAGACATTTGTTGTAAATTGAAACTTTATGAATAAACTACCAGTAAATTATTATTGAAACTGAACCCAACACTGGCCCAAACCTAGACAATATTTGACTTTACAGGATTCATACATATGGTAAGTGTATGGTTGTAAAATGGTTACCATTTCATTCCCAAATTATATGAAACTTCTTTCACGGTCAAAAACATTCATATTTATTTGAGAAAAGTTTGCTAACTGGAACCTAATGCTTACCCATTGTCCTCTTGCAAAGATCTTTGTGTGTTCCTAAATATCAATAATCCATTCTCAAACCATTTACATGTAGCCTCTCCTGTTTTATCCTAGTTTTTGTCATGGAGAAATCAACTCAATCAACCGTCAGCCACCCAACAGCTGTCTCCAACAGCTCACCTGGAAATACAGCACTTAGAAAGTATCCCTGAAAACTTCACTCTGTTCTCCTAAAGTCCTGGAATCCTGTTTGACTTCTCCAGTGTCCACCAGACAAAATTATACAGTAAGAACAATCACCTACACAATCAAGTACATGTATACTTAACTCACCACTTCACATTGCAGCCGACATAAAACTGCAGATAGTATGTCAACGACAGCTTGGGAGCAGAGTGTGGTAAGCTGCTCCAACACTGATCACAGATAAATACCTTGGTCAGTGCTCAGATTCAGTACGTGAGATTACCTTCTGACATTCCTAAAATAATTAGAACTTTTAGCACTTAATGCTTAATTGAAGAGACCATTAAACATACATTTTAACCATGGGATTTTTAATAATTAAAGAAACATCTAAATGTTGAGTTTTTAGAGCAACGTCATATAACCCAGCCAGCCAGCCAGCCTCTATACCTGGTAAGTCTGGTTAATTCTGTGCTTGTGCATGAAAATGTGTGCATACGTCTTTTTGTCTGTACCACTGACCATTTATCTCATAAATTATTGATTGATTTTAATGCAACTTTCAGAAATGAATCACTACCAAATATGATTACTTTTTGGACTGAACCTAGTTCAAGCTGGCCGCCACAGCCGACTGACTTCAGGAAACACAAAAAAGTGACTACAACTCAGCAGGTTTTACAAATAGAGCAACAATTAAATGTGGTAAAGTTGAGAATTGTTTCCAACACATATCAAGCACAACACTTCCAAGTGCTAACAAATCATGCAAAATCAAATATAATATCACTTGAGAAAGTGTATAAAAATACTTTTAAAGGGGCGGCATGGTTGCAGTTGGTGGAGCTGCAACCTTTCAGCAAGAAGGTTGCAGGATCGAGTCTCGGCCGAGGGGCTTTTAGGGTGGAATTTGTAGTTCTGTCCATGCATGCATGGGTTTCCTCTGGGTACTCCAGTTTCCTCCCACATACCAAAAACATGCATGTTAGACTGATTGGTAACTCTAAATTGTCCCTAGGTGTGAGTGAGAGAGTGAATGGTTGTTTGTCTCGTTTGTGACAACTGGAGACCTGTCCAGGGTGTTCCCCACCTCTCGCACAATGATTGACCTCCATGACCCAAAAAGGAAGAAGTGGGTCAAAGATAATGGATGGATACTTTTAAAGTTTGACTAAATTGCCTTCAACTCTGTCCTTTCCAAACATAAGATGATCTTTAAGAATTCTGGCATAAAAGACAGTGAAAATATGTGTTCTTTTAAGAAATGGTGGTTTTTAGTTTGGATAAAGTGTTCATGTATTGTTATATTGAAGAACAAATGGGAAATACAATTAGAGTTAACAAATAATTAAGATAGAAAGTTGAAACAGAGTGGGGGAGGTGGGGTGTGCCGGGGACTGGGTCATGAGAAGATGGATTGGGGAGTCTGTAATATGCAGGTGTTTGGTCATCCTTTAGTGAGCTGTGCTGCCAGTACCAGGTGGTGAACCCACCTTACATAATGTTAGCAATACATTTGAATGATCTCTAGATACCTGAATGGGCTTGACTTTGTCACTAGCTTGAAGTTCAGGTGTGTGGAGTATTGGCTTAACTCTGTAAAATGAAAATTGTTGCTTTTTATACAAGCAGTTGACAGACAGGTGTATACTAAAGTTTTACAAACCCTTACAAAAATGACAGATTAAGTACTTGACTAAAACTGGAATTTTATCCAACACCATACAAACCTTTTTCAAAATAAAAAAAAAGACTTAACATTTCTTGAATGAATGAAAATCCCCCGCAGCCTTTCAGCCAGAGTTTTACACTAAAGTAATGGAGTTATACTGTAGCTATATTTAGATAAATCGTAAAATAAACATTTTGCATAATTGTAGTGGACTAGGCCCATGTCAAAAACTAAGTCTAAGGTCAAAAATCTTGACCTTAAGAACCTTGTGGGACAGGAACTGTCATTTCATTGATTTGAATCCAGAAATACAGGTTCACCCATCCTGAGACTTTCTCTCTTGAAGATTCAAGTGAAAAGAACACTCTCTGTTTTATTATCATTACTATTTTACAAATGTTGATAATCAAAGTGTCTTAGTTCAAACCATTTTAGATGTTGCAGTGAACTAATCAATTTTATTAACTGTGTAATGATTTTTTCTCACGCAAAGTTAGAACTCATGTCAAAGCTGTTACAGAGTAATTATGCCTTTTCTGATTTCTGCTTTTGAATGAGCAAGTGTAAGTTGGTCCAAGGTTGGAGTCGAACGCAAAACAAGTTGTTGGAACGAACTTTCATGTTTTTAGAATCCTCTCAGACGTAAATATAGAGGTTTTTGGCACCTGTTTCTGAAACGCGCCAAAACAAAACTCTCTCTGTCTGTGAGAACATTTCTGATCTTTCCATAACAATTATTGCTGTCTTCTAACCTCTTACGTCACAAAACACACCCCGTCTGGTCGGTTCTGACCAATGGTAATACTCCCAGATGGACCGGAAAACAGTTCTTTAAAATGTCGGTACTTCCTGGTCTACTCAGTTCTGTTGAGGTTCTGCTCGAGATCTGTAAACTACACAGTTCTGAAAGAAGCTCTGGGATGGTGCTGGAACAGTTCTGGGACAGTTCTGTTCAGTTCTGATGGAGTGCTGTTGGAGTTCTGCTGGATACACAGTCCAACCAGTTCTGTGAGAGAAGCCCAGTTCTGTGAGAGACGGGATGATCCTGACATGACAACAGAGCTCTTCCGAGTTCCATGGGATTATAACATTTTCACTCGCCACTACTTCTGACGATTCACAGCATCCTAAGGAGACGCTGGACAGGTAGCGTTAACGGAGCTCCATATCTGCTGAGATAACCTCAGAAAGGTAACGAGTCAAGTTTCCTACCAAGCGTACCGGGGAGAGCTGGGTTCTGATGGAGAGTGTCAATTCTGGTGAACACTTCCCCTCCCATACCATCTTTACTCCCTCTAAACTTCTTTCCCATCTTTAAACTTTCTATCAAGTAGATATACTTCCAGATATTTAGAAATGTCTGTGTAAAATGCTCATCCACATCCGTGTGGGTAAAAGATCCTAATTGTACAGTTTCATAAATGTCTGTGGTGAAGCAACGGAAAAATCATGGCCGTATGATTTTTCCTGATTGATTGCTTATGTTGTTATTTTCATAATTTGCCAAATTAATGTAAATGTTTGATGTTAAATTTTGATTCTGTAAATAAATGACCGCATTCATTTTGATGGGTCAAATATAAATGACGTCTCACGTTTGCATTTCCTTAAATTCAATGCACGTTTTATTCAGTCCAGAAAAATGAGGAATCCGTGTTAATTGATGAATATATCTGAGCATCTGTTCATCTACATAATTTAAGATCTTATGCAAACAGTTAGGTGCTCAGAGTATATCTTTTGAATGAATCTCGGCTACTACCACACCAAATCTTTGCTCAAAATCTGATAAATCAATTGCGTTATAACCAAGTTTCATCTGCCAAGGTCAATTATCTGCTGTAGCCATCTTGAATTGAGTTGACTTAAAAAGATAAATGTCTTAATCAAAGGTATCCTGCATTGTGGTCAGCAGGCTGGAGCAGTGGTTAGTGCTATTGTCCCACAATTGTAGGCATCACCCTCCACCAGAGGCCAGTCTGAGTGAAGTTTACATGTGCGTGCACATGCCTGTGCATTTGTGGACCTTTACTGGGCACTCTCATTTCTTCCCATTTCTTCCTACATTAACCTAGCATGCATGTTAGGTAGTGAAGGACACGTGAAGCCTTGTGAAGCTCCGAGGATCTCCATCCAGTTGCGCTGAAAAAGATTTAAAGCTTTGAGGCTTCAGTCTGACTAAGAACAACAACATCTGGTGACCAACTGAAGCACTTACACGGTTTCAACCCAATGTCAGCAATAAAAGTGCAGAAAAGAAAAACCTGGTCATTTTTAATCTGCTGATATTGTTTCAAATTCAAATTCAAAAATACTTTATTAATCCCAAAGGGAAATTATTTGTTGTTGTAACTTGTTATCCTCATTTCATTAAGAGATGTTATAGATACTGATGGCTGTAGGCAGAAAGGATCTCTTGTAAAGGTCCATCCCACAGTGGATCCTAAGAAACTGGCTGCAGATGCCGTCCGATCCATCCACCCAGACTCGACTGGCCTCTTTGTTCCTCTGGGCTGTAGGACAGTCCAAATGCTGGGCAGAACTCCTCCCAGAGCGATGGCCACGCCTCCCTGCAGTCTGCCGAGCTCCTTGTCACTGCAGACAGCCAACTGTAGGTGCCGAGGGACGATCCTGTCCTTCCGCTGTCATGAGCCGTGTTTCCTGCTAGTTCCAGGATCTCAATGGTCAGTCAATGGAGCACAGCTGGCAGGTAGATGAGAATGCGTCCACAGAACATCCTTTTCGACTCATTTGAGATTTGGGGCTGTAGCTGAGATATTATTTGAGCTTTTGAGATGTTAATCAGCTGCTGTTGGCTGTAGAAAACTGCCTTGTTGCCATAGTTACGCATCATAACAACTGTCCAAAACTAAAAAAAGTTTCAGTAAAAATCCTTCCGGCTGCACAGCATCTGATACCAGAGGAAACAATCATCCAAAAAAATGTGATTTACATCCAGAAAAAGAGGAATTAAAGTTTCCTAAACCAAAATCTCAGAATGAAAGTAACAGAGCTGCTCCAACATGCAGCCACCTTGAGCGGCACAATTGTAGTTTAAGTGTACAACGTTACTAAGCCATCCATCCATCTATGACAAGATCTGGGTTTTGGATCAACAACAACAACAACAACAACAACAACAACAACAACAACAACAACCCCAAGAGCAGTTTAACAATTTTAATGGTCAAAAGGGGAAGGCACAGAGTCAGAAACCATGGGCAGATAGGCAGACAAAATCCAAGAGGGTTCAGGCAAGGCGAGGAGACAAAAACAGGCAAGGAGTAATTGCAAGAGACAAGATCAGGTATGCTACATTTCTACTGCTTGAAAGGTTCAAGAATCTGGCACTGACTGAGCGAATGCAGGGAGTTTATATAGGGTGGAGAACAGGTGTAGAGCATGAGCTTGATTGCTGGGTGAGAGTGAGTGACAGGAACAGGCAGAGCTTGGCAGGAAAAAACACAAAAATGACAGGCTGTGAGGGGCAAAAGCATGACAATCCATCCATCATCCATCCATCCATCCATCCATCCATCATCTTTCGCTTATTCCGAAGTCAGGTTGTGGGGGTGGGGCAGCACGGTAGCACAACTGGTAGAGCTGCTGCCTCTCAGCGAGCAGGTCCTTGGTTCAAACCCCGGTCCAGGGGCCTTTGTAGGTGGAGTTTGCATGTTCTCTCCGTGCATGCGTGGGTTTTCTCCGGGTGCTCCTGTTTCCTCCCACAGACCAAAAACATGCATGTTAGGCTGATTGGTAACTCCAAATTGTCCCTAGGTGTGAGTGAGAGAGTGAATGGTTGTTTGTCTCATTTGTCTCTATGTGGCCCTGTGATGAACTTGTGACCCATCCAGGGTGTACACTGCCCCTCGCACAGTGATTGCTGGACATGGGCACAGTGACCCCTGTGACCCAAAATGGAATAAGCGGGTAAAGATAATGAATGGATGGATGGATGGAGGTTGTGGGGGCAGCAGCCTCAGCAGGGAGGCCCAGATATCTCTTTCTACAGCCATCTCTTCCAGCTCTTCTCGGAGAATTCCAAGGCATTCCCAGGCCAACCGAGAGACATAATCTCTCCAGCGTGTCCTGGATCTTCCCCGAGGTCGCCTCTAAGTCGGACATGCCAGAAGCACCTCCCTAGGGAGTTACTAAGACATAACAAATGAAAAAAGGTGTAGAATGCAAATGTCCTTTTAAAGTTCATCTCTTTTATTCTAACCTCTACATAAAATGGAATTGGGAAAAATGTGACTACTTTCATATGACAACAAAAGCAGAGGAAAAATTACTTTTTTGGGGTCATATTTTCATTTTGGCCCCACATGATGGAGTTTGACAGCCCTACTCTAAACTGTCATTTGGTACCTGTGTAAAAGTGAATGTTTTTCTGTCTCAATTGTCTCCTTGTTGTCTTGTGATGGAGAGGTGCCCCTCTCTCACTGAATACTGAAGAAAGGCCCCAGCTCCCCCTGACCCTGAACAGAAACAAGCTGGTAAATGAAACAGATGGATAATGCATCTTACAAAAGAGTAAACAATGTCCCACTTTTTCAACCAGAAAAGTTGTGTCTGCCAGCATACTGACATGGACAGTAAACTCTCTGAATCACAGAGTGATGAAAAACTGACAGTAAAAATCAAAGAAAAAAGGCAGTGGCAAGGTTTTACTCCATAAAACTCATCTGTTAGCTTTCAGATGAAAAAGTCTGTACCTCAAACAATTCAACAGAAGCCAGAGGATGTACATCGTTATGGGGCACCTCCAGAAAATTATGGGGGCCACTGACAATCCTGTGGTGGCACAACAAAACTAAAAGCAATAATAATAATAATAATACAAAATAAAAAAGTTGGCCAGCAGAGTTATGAATGTTACCGTCATTTGAAAACTGGAAGGAGAACAAGTGAAGTGGGTCAACAAGGTAGTAAAACATTAGGAGTGATAATCTCTCCAGTTAAATCAAACAACAAGACCAGAGCTTCTTTATGGAGGGAGAGCTCTGAAACTTGTGAGTAATTTGTTGTGATCTCTTGGTATTGTTGATACTGTCAAACATTTTGCCTGCCTTTAGTTTAGTGAGCTGGATGTAAAATTTGTCATTGCATGAACTAATTGAAGATATGTGTGCCCTCTTTAAAACCTCCCTACAGACATCAACACCAGTACAATGTCAGTAGCCTACACAGTTTAACAAAATGGAAGGATTTGAAAAGGAAAAATGTTTAAATATGTTGTAGGAGAGGGCTTTTGGTCCGGGTACCCTTTAACAGGTATTTACGCTAACGTAACCAGGACTGGCCTCACCCCAAACATATATAGATACACAAGTTCTTGTAGCAAACTTAATTCCTCTCCCTGGAAGAAAAAACAAGAATCTTGTAATTTAAATACAATTCTGTAACGTTTATTTTCAGTTTGAATTATGACAAGGAAGATTATGGCAAATATGGAATATGAATCAAGAGCCAGTGGTATTATTTTAGAAAGTGAATGACGTAATCTGGAGACTTTTAGAAGGAGTTTAGATTCAATTTGGATTAAGGTTCTTAGCTCTTAACATTAAAATTTAGGTAAGTTTATCTCAGATTTGTGAATTAATTATGTCTAAACTAACTTAATTGGCACTGTGTCTCTCATCAGAAAGAAGATGTTCGGTCCTACTGGAATATACGTCCATTTCCTCATTACCACAGTGGATGCATGAAGGAAACCTGTGGCCCACTGTCCCTAAGAAGGATGTTGTTTCTCAGGGCTGCAGTCTGTTCAGCGCATACCTTTCGCTCCAGGGTGTTTGAGGTTTTAGGACTTCTGTGTTGACTCAGAGCCAGCTCTCCACCAGGGCAACTTCTTCATCATGGCCACTTTTCAGAGAGTTTCGGCAACTGCCCTCAGCTGCCAAAAACAACTACTCATTGCTTCTGCTCAGTTCAGCTGCCGAAGACAACCTCTCTCCTCGACTCTGTCGCTCAATTCTTGGTGTCCTGTTTACCTGACCCCAGAAGACTTGCCCCCATAACTTTTAAACAATCAGAGGGCTTCTCACAATGGGAGTACCCTGACTGTATAATTTAATGTAATTAAACCTCCCTTCGCAAAGTACCAGAGAAGATAACACATTGGCCCTTTGTTAGAAAGGATGACACCTTGTTTTGCATTTCTTTGAGCAAACTGCAAGTTAGATTCTAGCACCATGCTGATACAAACAATGTGTTTCTTTGAATCTGAACGTCAACTGGGGTTTAGCTTCCTTTATTGTCATGGCGACCAGTCTGTTGATAAGGGAAAGTGAAGTTATTTGATGAAAATATATTTTTAAGGGAGACACACAGTCTGGTAACTCAGAACAGAGGGTTACTTAACACAGAAGAGGGTCCAGAATCATACAACATGTCAGGGTGGTCTAAGTTTTTTTTTTTTTTGGGGGGGGGGGGGGGGGGGGGGGGGGGGGGGTGGAAAGAAGCTTCCTGTGTCAGAACAAGATGCTATTAACTGTCTCAGATTACCAGAGAAGGAGGGGCATAGGAGACATAGTGTCTCTGAGGACATTTGTTTTTGAGGACAGATGGATGGACGCTACAGATATATATATTGAGGTATCTGAACAAAATTTTACTTTACATTTATGTAGCGTTTCTCATTCTGCAGAATACCATCACTGAACATACAACATATCCAATGGGCTCCAGCAGCAGGAGACCACATCAGATGACCCTCCTGTCAGCTAGGAACAGGAACCTGAAGCTACAACTCACACAGATTCACCATAAAAAAAGAAGAGATTGGAAACACATTCTCTACCACTATGAGTCTCATTTCACTGTACTTCAATGGCTTCCATGGTCACCAATTCAATCAAATTGATTAACTTTAGAATGCAGTGGAACAGGAGACCCACACTATAGATGTGAAACAGAGAAATCTGCAGCATGATGCCATGATGCCAATATAAACAAGCATCTATGAGAAATGCTTCCAACAACTTGTTCAATCTGTGACATAAATAATGAGGTAATTTTGAAAGATAGAGGTTAAGTGCAAATAGATTCTTGTTTGGAGTTATTTCTTTCTGTATTTTACCTAAATATTCCATGAATCAAAGACTTCATTGAATCTTATTTGTACATCCTGAGCTGCTTATCCTCTGGAGGCAGTTCAATTCAAGATGACTTCCACAACTAAGAGACCTTTAGAAATCACAAAAATAGTGACAATTCAGCTAAATAAACAGATTATTTAAAAAACTTTTGGAAAGTAATAATAGGATATTCATTTAAAACAGATTAACTTTCAAAAATGAATGCCATTCAAGATAACCAGCACAACTAATGAACTTTTGTCAACACAAACGCTATAAGTCCATCAATTCATCCTGAGTTGTGGAGCATTCAGACCCAGAATGTGGACTGAACACAAGAAAGCTAAAAACAAACAAACAAACAAACAAACAAAAAAAAACAAACATAATTTTATAAGAGATTAAAACAAAAATGCTACTGAAGCCAAAAACCTACAAGAAACGTATAGGACTCAAGGAGAAACTTTGAGGGAAACCCATGATATTGTACTTCTTTTGGCTTTTCCCTCTTCAGTGGTTGCCAAAGCGAGTCATCCTCCTCCATCTCATTATGTCCTCTGCATCCTCTGTCCTCACTCCAACTACCTTCATGTCCTCTCTTAGTTTTGTTTGAAGTTTTCAGTTGATTTTTTAAATTCCATCTTCAGCATATGCCAGTGTGTTGGACAAAATTAACTTACATGACAAACATTGGCGGCTGTTTAAAGCATTATAGTGTGGCAGTAGCTCCTCTCTGAACCTCAAACTATTCTTCCTTTTTCAACTTCCACCAATTTGTCTTTTCATCCTACACACAACCATCCGATGCTATGTTGACATGGTCTCCACAGCCACAATCTTACAGTCTCCAATCTCCCTCAGGTTTCCTCTTCTTCACAGAATGTGGTCTACCTAAGTACTCCTTCCTCCACTCTTATAGGTGTTCCTCCCTCTTTTGGAAATAAGTGTTGACTACAGCTTTTTCCCTATTCTATTAGCCAACTCCAACACCATCTGTCCTTCCTGGTTTTGTTTCTTGACCACAAACCTACCCATCAAGTCCTCATCCCCTCTCTTTCCTTCACCAACATGTCCATTCAGGTCTGCTCCAATCACCACTCTCTCATCCCTGGGACTACTCTATTACATTTTCCATATCCTTTCAAAATTTTTCTGTCTCCTCCACATCACATCCAACCTGTGGAGCATAACCACTGAAAACATTTAGCATAAAACCTACTTCTACCTTCAGACTCAACACCCTATTTGACGCTCTTTTCACCTCTACTACATTATTTGCCAACTCCTAGTACCAACCCTACCCCATTTCTCTTTCTATCCATGGTAAAACAGTTTAAATCCTGCTCCAATGCTGCGAGCCTTGCTGCTCTTCCACTTGGTCTCTTGGTCACATACTGTAAAACATCTACCCTTCTTCTCAGCATCATGTCAACCAGCTCTCTACTTTAACCTGTCATTATCCCCACATTTAGAGTATCCACCCTCACTCTAGCGTTCTTGACTTTCTTCTTCTCCCTCTGTCTCCTGACACATTTCCCTGCTCTTAATCTTTGACCTAACAGTAGCACAATTTCTGCTGGCACCATTTGTCAACAGCACCAGTGGTGGTCACTGTTAAACCATGCCTTGACTGATGCAGTATGGTATCACTTAGATCAACTTGCATATTAGTTTTGGCAAAACTGCCCTTCCTGACACAACCCTCACCATTTATTCGGGCTTGGGACAGGCACAAGAGATACATTGGCTTGTGCTCCCTAGTGGCTGGTTTAAACCCTTGATTTTGTACAAATTTTAGAAAGGACAGACTGCTGGTGGAATAAGGCCTGCAAGAATATAAAGGGTTAATCGAATGAGGGAAGTCTAGACACTGAGCTGAATGAGACTGGGTACAGGTGTGAGTAGGTGTGACAAGGCTGAAAGGCAGGGAACTACAAGAGGAAATGAATGGTTGCGCAGAGGGTCACTCTAGACAAGTGAGGTTTAACACAAAAATGTGCACAATCCTAATAAATAAACACAAAAGATGAATAAAAACCCTACCAAAAATACAGATCCTGGCACAAATATACAAATATTGGCCAGATTTTGTTTATGGGGTAGTACTTGATACTCATTCACAAAATTGATTGAGTGTAAGATCTCAAGTTGTTGCATGGGGTTTCCAAAACAGTAACACGTTTGTCATTTATGAACGTATGATGATCTCAGTCTAATACAATGGCATGAAAGGCAGTGGGCATTAGGTTTTTTTTCAAGAATTTCTAGTTAATTATTATTTTTTTTCATTATTGTTTACATTCAATTTTTATTTAATACACTTTAAGCAATACAATTCAAATGAATAAAGCATTGTACAGTCCTAGAGTAAATCCAATAATGTACAGTACAAACTAGCTTTGTAGCTTGACATCAGTCTGTCCTGATCTGATCAATGCCAGTCTAACCTTGTTAAGTCAAGAAGTGCCAGCTCATACACAATCATTATACTTAAAGAATCGCTCCCATGGGATCATTAGATGTTGAAACACTAGAGGAAACAAGCAAAAAGAAAAGGGGTGACTCATGCTGTTGCCACCTTCCACCCTGAACTCTTTCAAGCAAGCTGTGTCCAAAACTGCACTTGATAAATGAGTATAGGGACTTTGAGCATAGGAAGTCCCTGAGCAACAATGCACATCCACTGTTCTACTGAGAATAAAGGGGAGGGAGTGTGGTGGGTCATAGATGCGAATGAGTGGAAGCCAAAACACAGGGAAATAAAGGTAGGAAATTAAAAGCAATAGTGTGCAGATTTCTATGACATTGTTTCATAAAAAAAAAAAACACTTTTCAAACCATTGTTCAGCTTAAAACAGTTTAATTATATTTTAAAGAAAAATGTATACATTCAAAATAAAGGATGCCAAAATGTACTTCTTGCTTATTATTTCAGTGATGGACTTAGCCACACCTGGGTGAAAACATTTCAGTGCACCCCCTCTACTCACTTTATTCAATTTACAGATAATTATCATTATAAAACAGTCCAAGTTGAAAATACATGCTATAGTATAGGATCCGTCCATACATGCTGTATGTCTGTAAACATTCTTTTGTCCTGCCCACAACTTTTGAGCCGCATCAGCCTGTTCCATAAGCACAACTATTAAGCAAATCCTACTGGTTATCTGACTGGCAGATACAATGTGGTTATGTCAGATGTTCCATCATTCTCAGAATCAAGGTTTTACTTACTGGGTAAACAGAATGTAACATTAGGGCCCCTACACATAGGGAGGACTCTGTCTTTCTGAATTTATCATTTTATACCTCATGAACATGGCGGTGTTTTAGAAATGTTTTCTTTCATTGGGGAACACTGAAAATTACACAAAATACTGTAGTAACCATGCCAGGCCTGTATGTGGTGCTGCAACACTGCCACAAAAATACATCAGAAAAAGGAATGAAGACATGAAGCAGATTAAGCACAAGTGAAATATTGCTGCTTTTTTACTCTTTTGCGTATTTATGTTGAGATGGCTTGCAGTTAAGATGCTTATTTGTTCAACTAAATATATGCTAAATGTCATTATTAAATTTAGTTATATTTATAGACCTAATATGTATAGACCTAAGTCATTGGATATTAGGATGTTTGTGTTTCTTTAAACTATATTGTGTAAATAAATTTCCAACTTCAATTATGTTTTTTTTAATCGTTCATGTCGGATTGCTAGGTCCTTGTTTTATACCATACCACATCATTTTTAAAGCACTTAAAAGCAGAAACAAGGCCAAGTAAAGTGCTGTACAAAAAAAGCAAACAAGCACAAGACAGGAAATAATAATTGTACTGTTAGACATAAAACATATAAATTCTGTCTTTAACCAACATGTAGAAGAAAAGTGAAAAACTAAAAGAACAATGAGAAAAATAGAAAGAAATGAGTTGTTATAACCAAAGTTGAATGTATGACACATGTGAATTTGATGAGTTTGTGAAGGACTGGACCCTGTGCAGACAAGACAAAAGAAGTCTGAATTTAAAAAACAACAACAACAACAAACAACTATTTTAAACTAAGTTAAACAAAAAAAGCTGACGTGGCAGCAACGCTAAACTAATAAGAAAACTCGGAGGATTACTGGAAAAAAAAACAAAGACAGGAAACACAAACGTGGCATGGAACCACAAATGTAGAACTGGTGAATGGTAGAACAAAGACTGAATACAAGCATTGATGGAAAGTGGAGACACTTGGGTAATTATCGATTTGGGACTGGTGAGGGGGCAGACTTACTGAAAAAAACCACACTGAGGATGCTGACTGAGGGTAAATGAGAAATGGGAAACAGAAGAAAACAAAAAATAAACCTAAAAATAAACTACAAAAACACAAGAGATAAAGATTCAAACTGACAGGAAAAGACAAGTAACAGAACCAAAAAGGAAAAATAATAATAATAAAAAAAGAACCCGTGATAGGCGAAATCCGTGAAGTAGTAATCTTTATTTTTTTTACAATTATCATACAATGAAATACTCCATAATACATTCAAACCAAAGAACAACATCTTTTTACAGGCCCAAGCATTTGTTTAACAAATAAAAGTACTGTATAAACGTTTTTTTTTTTTTACAAATAACTAATGTACTGGAGAGACTGTTTAGCCAATCAGAATGCAGAACACAATGCATGATGCAAATCCGTGAAGCAGCGAGACCGTGAAAGGTGAACCGCGTTATAGCGAGGGTTCACTATACATATATATATATATATATATATATATATATATATATATAACAAACCACAAAGAGAATAACACTAACTGATAGACACCACACACTATATAGAGTAGAAGCTCCGAGGTGACAGAACCTTCTCTGCTGCAGGAACAGAACTGTGGACTGGTTTACCTCTACATGTCAGTCAGGCTCCTTTTTTTTTACAGTTTTTAAGTCTTGCTAGAAAACACATTGATATTCCCAGGATTTTGATCAAGTGGTAGTTGATTTTAACTGCGCTGTGTTTTCATTATTCTGGTCATTGCAATTGTTTCTTATTTTGTACTTCTGCTAATTTATGTATTTTATCCTGTCCTTTGCATGCTTGATTTTTGAACAGCACTTTGGTTGGCTTTGTTGCTCTTTTTGAGTGCTTTATAAATTGTTATAAATTAAGTGATTTGTTTTTACTTAAATAAAATAGTTCATATTTATTTTACCCTTGAGTTCCCCGTGTCTGTCTGCACCTGGGTTTGAACCAACACAGAATATCCCCAATCATTTGCAGAAACTATGCTTTCTAGTTTTTATATTGCTTAAAATGATAGTTTCCTCAAATGCCTGGGGTGGCCCAAGATTAATCTATGATGACCAAGGCCAACTTTGGCCGCCACCTGGCTCTTCCATTGCACCAGCTGGTGGATAAAATTGCTCCTTACACTCACCAGGATGTGCCACTATGTACAGCCTCAGACAAGCAACAGCAGCAACAACTAAACTGTGGAATTCCAGTGTTTTCCTCCTCAGTGGCTCCTCCTGCAGCCAGCAGGCACTTTATAGACCACACCTGTGACCAGTCCTGTTCACAAGCCTCTGGTGTACTTAAGCCTGTGAAAGTGTTCCATCCAATGCTGGAACATTACGTGCCATCTGGTATGGTTGACAGCCACTGGAATCTCTTCATGAATTGTCTATGACTAATCAGTTTCCTTCTGTCTTTCTAGTTGTAACCCTCCTCCTAAGAAACCAAGCCTGAATCTCACCTGTATTCTCCAAGTCCTTAATCTGTGCACAATCCAAGGAGCCACCTGCCTGCCATCAACTTACTTCAAACTCATCTGGGCCTGTACCTACCTGGAGACACCTACCTACCTCTCTCTGTGGACCTAACTGGAATTATGTTAAGGAATTTCAATGGGAGTTCTCTCAGACCCATGACACTCTGGAAATATATTTAACTGTGGCTCTTCCTTTCCAGGCCTTCCACTTGCCCCTGAACATACCTCCCTAATTGTCACTGTAAATAAACTTTGCTTACCTTGTATCCTGGTC
The DNA here is from genome assembly GCF_014905685.2 of Nematolebias whitei. NCBI lineage: Eukaryota > Metazoa > Chordata > Actinopteri > Cyprinodontiformes > Rivulidae > Nematolebias > Nematolebias whitei. Next base: position 25,254,696 of record NC_056500.1, read on the forward strand.
TTGTGTCCTTCTCCTTCTCACTTCTCTACTTTGGTGTCTAAAGACATTGAAAAGCAACAAAGTCCATGCTCAATAATCCAGGTATACAATCCAACATTTTTCAGTCAGGTCATCTGGACTGTTTCTTTTTTTTTTGTGCTGAAACAACACAAAACTGATCAGTTTTGTGCTGTGTGTGTGTTTCCTTGACTGATGAAGCCTTCTGGATAGAAGGTGAATCATTTCAGCACAAAAAAAAAAAAAAAAAAGAAACTGTCCAGATGACCTGACTGAAAAATGTTGGACCTTGAAAATCATCATAAAAAACCTCCCTCTGTTCTTCTACACAGTAAAACGCCTTCCCACTTGATTCTCATGCATCAAAAACATCAAGGGGTTGCCGGACATGGGCACCGGTGACCCCGTGACCCAAAATAGAAGAAGCGGGTAAAAGATAATGGATGGATGGATGAAAAACATCAAGGTTTACATGCATGCATTCTCTGTTCAATTCCATTTCAGAAAAAAAAATGTAAAGCTACAAACATTCACTATTCAAATCTCTAAGCAAGAGGGGACATCGGCTTTTTTATTACTTTTTTTAATTATTTTGTTTTTGGGGGTGATGTGAGTGTGTAATGGCTGAAAATCAAATTTCTCCCCAGGTAAAACTATATAAATCAATTGTTTTACCATTGGTTGTTATTAATAAATAAATAATGTGTCTCTTGTAAAAACGTTTTGCTGATTACATGTTTTAAAAGATTGTTATTTGCAGCGTAGTATTGCTAAAATGATGTTTGCCAAGTTGCCTTGTTCACTTTATATATCTCATGTTCTTTAAACAAATACAAGTGTACATTTTATGTTAATATGCACTAACTGGATCCAGTCAGATGTCAGCATATTGGTTGTGTGGACTTTGATGTGTCCGGCCTATGAAGCTAACATGTAATTAAATATTTTGATGTTCCCATGCAAGGCATATTAGTTCACAATGCCCTTACTTTAGATGTGGGGCAATGATATAAAACAAAGTTCTAGTTTCTTTTAAATACTGGGAATCAGTGATTTTGTGAGTTGATCACCTTTCAAATAGAGATGTGACTTTCATGAACGATCTGAATTTTTTGAATAGCTCTTTAAACAAACAATGTGCTTATGTTAACAACGAGTAAATTTTAATTATTTCATCAGCTTCCATCTTTGATTAGTAGTTTGAATCCTGGTCAGAGCAAACTTCCAGCAACATTAGAATTTACATCCTGCTGACATTGGACCAGAATAAACCAAAGAGGCCCCACTGCAAAACATATACAGTAGGTCAAACAATTTCTTATTTAGTCATTAACCTGCCATCCAAAATATGTCTGAATAGAATAAAATATTTTGCCATTGGTGGGAAGAATAATTTCATCCTAAATTCCCTGGGGTGGAAATGGCCCACAGGCCTGTTCAACCCATATTTGAGGATGTAGACGTAGACAGAGGAGAAATGAGGCATCCTGTAAAGTTCTGATACACGTGCTTGTTGAATTAGAGGAACAAGCTGTCCTTAAATTTATATTTGTATTCGAGGTCAGTCACTTTCTGTACTTGCCTGTGCAGATGCATGAAAGAGGTGTTCACATCAAATCAAGAGAGAAAAATGAGCTGTCAGCCAGGTGCCTTTTAAAAGAGCAATCACCATCCAGCAGGGATGGGATAAATGTGAAGGGCGTCTGTGCTAAAACCAGTCACATCACACACAGAGGCACGCATGCATGCACGCACACACGCACACACGCACATACACACACTTTATGTTTTCATACAGTATTCTCATTAGAGCATTGTATTGACTTTCATGTATTCTTGTAGTCTAACCCTGGCCATTAACCTAAACCCAGTCGATAACAGTACATGTCTAGCACTAACATGAACTCAATTTACCACTTAGCTTTAACCCTAACCCATAAATGATGTTCTGCTACAGGTACCAAGTCATTGTTTTACAAATCTCAAGTCTCAAGTTTTTCGACTCAAGTCGCAAGTCAAGACCGAAGTCAAAGGCATGCAATTAAAACTTCAGTCTTAAACACATCATAATCAAAACTGATAATTTACAGAAATGATTCATGCATCATCAAAAGTACATTTATTTGACAAAACAACTTGATCAGGAACAATAGAATACTGATGGTGAACTTCACAGTAAATATTAACCCATTTCTACAGCAGAATGTTTTATTACTGCCTACAGATGAAAGGCCAGAGCCAAGCAAAAATGTTGTTACCCATGTCTGTGTTGGGCTCCATCATTAGCATATATTACAAAACATGGAACAGACTTGAATACAATTTTCAGAAAGTTATCACTGGATGAAAACATAAAACTGATTTTTGCAATCAGCCCAATTAAAGAATCACCAATAACTCAGTCAATTTTAAAAAATGGGCAAAAGTTTTGTTGTTGTAGAGACTGAAATTTGAGCAGTTTGTTCATCCTTTGTGTCAGCTTTGGTGGCCATTTTGAATTAAGCAGATTCCAAAAGTTAATCTTTTGTAGATGCTTATCTAATTGTCCAGTTGTTCATGAGATATTTTGCTAACGGTTAAACAGGGTTAAAACCATCATTGCTTTAACCTAGAATGTTGTGCAATGTGTAACATGTGTAGATTATACACAAACACTATCACTCCATATTTTAAGTTAAAAAATATAAAACAGGCTGAGTTTTATGTTTCATTTATTTTATATATTTATTAACCTTTATTTAACGAGGCTAATCCCGATGAAATCACAGATCTCTTTTACAAGGGAGGCCTGGGCATGAAGGCAGCCTAACATGCATGTTTTTGGTCTGTGGGAGGAAACTAGAGCACCTGGAGAAAACCCACGCAAGCTCAAGAAGAACATGCAAACTCCACACAGAAACACCTCAGGTCCAACCGGGGATTGGACCCAGGACCTCCTTGCTGTGAGGCAACAGTGCTAACCACTGATCCATCATGCTGTCAGTGGCATATTTATATTTACTAAGGTCACTTGTCTGTGGTAGCCATATTGAAATGGGTTTTCTCAAAATGTTAGTTCATTTATAAATATAAATCAAATTATTTTTTTTACAAGTTGCATTAAAAGCAGTTGCGTTTATGAGATATTTTACCAACAGACAAAAATAGAGACATGGGCAAAAACAGTATTGCCCTTTTGCCGTTGGTAATGGGTAAAAAAAATATATAATGATGGTGATGGTGATGATGATCATTATTATTATTATTATTAAAACAATGTTTTCCTGTTCAGGATTATTCGAAAAGGCAACACCCAGTTATTGCACAGTACCTGAGAGGGTAGTGCCACCTGTCAAATCTCCTCGCATCCAGGTAGTGAGTCTCACCAGGCTCAGAAAACTCTCTAGATCTCTGAATCCACAATATTCCACCAGCATGCATTCTTGGTCTCCATGGATAGTGTTAGAAAGTCATGACCTCCGACCTCTTTGATCAATATCCCCTATTACCGGTAACAAACACGCAACCATTAATGTCTCCTGTCATTGATCCATCTAGTTCCAAGAGGTCCAAGGTACCAGAACCAGATTCTCACACCACTTGTATAGAGACTGAATGGTTTGAAGCATTGGACCTAGCCTTCAAAAAGACACAACATGAACAAAAGCCCCTTCTGGCTTTTTAGAAGAAAAAAAAAAACATTTACAGTATTTGTTGCAGAAAGATCTGATTCCTTGTGCAAAAAATTATCTGTAGTTATATTTTAAGCATATCCAACCTAGGGTTATGTACATCAAGGCTCTTGCTGACTCACTTCTTTTATTAATGGATTTAAATACACAACAACAACAAAAAACATTCAGCTGAATTGCTGGGTAACAGAGACAAATATACTTAGAGAGGCAAAGTTATTTGCCTAGTCAGTAAAACACCGATTATAGTTTGAGGTGAAATAGAACAGAATAATTAACATTTATCTGTGGCAAACACATTCAAACAAACTGAAACAACTGAGAATGGAAAAGCAGTGAGAAAAGAGACAGAGGTACTGAGAAGCTTGAAAAACGTCAGAGCAGAGGCAAAGAAAAGGAAGGAGGAGGAAAATAATAAAATCTGATTAAAAAATCTTTGAGCGTTCCTGAGTTTTATGTAGTGAGTTCATGTGGAATGAACACTCAAACATCCACTTTTATGGCTGAAAGATTGCAAAGCAGAAAACAAGCTGCTTTGTCAAGCTTAGTTCCACCTGAGTTGGATTGCCATCGACTTTTTTCTCTCGTTTCTTTATGAGTATAACATCTGTCTATTTTCTTTCTCCCTATCTGTCCAGCTGCAGAGCGTAATTGGATTTCTTCACTGTAAAAGTGGGGGTTTAAAACTCGACTGAACCACGCTTGAACATCCAGCCAAGCTTGAAAAGCAAGTTTAAACCAGAGGATAACACAAGGTGAGTAGACAACGCTGTGCTTAGCAATAGATAACTGAACTGAGACATATTTATTGTTTGATTGTGTATTTTTGTACACAATGTTTTCCATTCCATCCATTATTTTTTACCCACTTCTTCCTTTTTGGGTCACGGGGGTCACTGGTGCCCATATCTAGCAGTCACTGTGCAAGAGGCCCTGGACAGGTCTCCAGTCCATCCCAGGGCCAGGCTACATAGAGACAAACAACCATTCACTCTCTTACTCACACCTAGTAACAATTTAGAGTTACCAATTAGCCTAACATGCATGTTTTTGGTCTGTGGGAGGAAACCGGAGTATCCGGAGAAAACCCACACATGAAAAGAATATGCAAACTCCACCCAGAAAGGTCTCCGGATGGGATTTGATCTGGCAACGTTTTCGTTGAGAGGCGGCATCTCTACCATCTGCGCCACCATGCCGCCCCACAATGTTTTCCCTACTGATCATTTGAACATCTGAGTGGTAAGACTGATGACAGAAATAAATTAAAAGTTACACATCTACAGTGCCTTAAAAAGTTTTAGCAGCCCTGGACCATTTCCACATTTTGTAACACTACAACTACAAACTTACAAATATTAAAGAGAAGGTATGTGATATGCCAGCACAAAGTAGTTCATAATTTTGAGGTATTAAATATAATACAGACTTTTCAATATTTCTATAAATACAAATCTGTAAAGTGTATTCAGAAATCAGATAATTAGTAAATAAATTGTGTATAATATAATCTCAGTATAATCACAGCTGTTCTGTGAAGGCATCAGAGGTTTGCTGTAATGATGGTAGTATGAAACAAAAGCTTCAAAACATGCTTCGATCCCTGAAGTAAAATTACATCGGACCTCTGCTTTGGAGCCTGTTTTGGTGCGGAGAAAGTCACGTGACATGTGGCGTCTGAAACACAAACTGTTTTGTTGTCGGAATGAATCGCTTGACTGGTTCACAGTCCAATCAGCTGATTCCCTGGCACCGCCTCGTCTCGATTCTGACAGGTGACAGGTTGAGACAGTTTTGAATTGAGTGCTCGACACTATAAAACAGCTCTAAAATGTTTGCAATGTGTTGGAGAGTATGTGTGTTTTTGCTATTGTTTTGTTGATTTAGTTGAAACTGAGTAATTATGGAGCCAGACAGGAAACGAGGTTGTTCTAACATGTGGGAACACTTCATTCTGCTCATGATAAGGTGGTTTGGGCATTTAAACATGTCAAAAAAAGTTATAGTAATGTTCAGCAGTGAATGTATTATCTAACTCATGTAATAATAATTTATAATAATAATCTAACCCATTTATTAATAATACATTTCTTTAATGGTACCTAATCTTTGCACCATTTTTCACAGGATTTTTGTCTTTGTCATTTCATCGTTATTTTTAAGAATGATAAAATCTCTGACTCTGCCACAGTTACACAAGCACAATACCAACATTTTTATTAAATCTCTTCAATGCACATTTATCAATCTTTATTTGAAAACATGTACGCATAAATACATTTTCAAACCAGATAACATAAAAAGTTGATGAATTAAAAAATCTGTTTTTTTACCACAGTAAAGCAGTTTCTTTAACATTAGTCACTGAAATTCTTCGGTGTGTGCCACTAAAAGCATAACGCCTAATTTGACAGCAGCATTGCAAATTGCCACAAAAGGTCACTGTAACTGAAGCTTCAACAAATGAACCTATTTTTGAAACATTTGGCCCAACTGGTTGAGTGCTGCAGCACGGTGGTGCAACTGGTAGAGCTGCTGCCTCTCAGCTAGCAGGTCCCTGGTTCAAATCCCGGTCCAGGGGCCTTTCTGGGTGGAGTTTGCATGTTCCCTCGGTGCATGCGGGGGTTTTCTCCGGGTACTCCGGTTTCCTCCCACAGACCAAAAACATGCATGTTAGGCTGATTGGTAACTCTAAATTGTTCCTAGGTGTGAGTGAGAGAGTGAATGGTTGTTTGTCTCTAGGTTGTTTGTCTCTATGTGTCCCTGTGATGGACTTGCAACCTGTCCAGGTTGTACCCTGCCCCTCGCACAGTGATTGCTGGACATGGGTACTGGCGACCCCCGTGACCCAAAATGGAAGAAACGGGTAAAGGATAATAGATGGATGGTTCACTGCTTCATTAAAGCTTCATTTGCTAACCAGTTTGCTACTGAACATTGATGATCAAACAACATCTTGAAGCCCAATGAATACCAGATAAGTCACCAATAAAGTTCCTGTGAAGCTTAAAGCAATGTTTAGTTGTAAAACAATATTCCAAATTTTTAACAAACTTTAAACTTTGCGCCGTGAATCCTCGGTTGGTCCCGATAGCCGGTGCTGGCCAGTGCAGAGAGCCATCCGTGACCAGGACTAGGTGCGGCTGAACCACAGCCACACTTCACCAGATGTGCATTGCATGTTTGATGGGGGTGTGATGCTAAATGACTCGCAGACGACCTGATTCTCGGTCGAGGTTTCGCAAGTAGCAGAGCAGTTACCTCACTGCGATCTATTGAAAGACAGCCCTGCAGTCCAACTTTTGATGGGGCATCTGTGGCTGAGTGGTTAGAACAGTTGTCCTCAAATGGGATAGTTGGGAGTTTGATTCCACCAGCAGTCACATGATGAAGTGTCCCTGGGCAAGACACTGAACCTCTCATTGCCTCCAATTTTTGTCCCATCGGTGTATGAATATGATCTAAAGCACAGATTAGTATTTGTACATATATAGTAGAGTGCTGTATGGATGGGTAAATGAAGGCAAAGATTGTGTTGTAAAGCCCTTTGAGTATCTTGATAAGATAGAAAGGCACTATATAAGTACAGTCCATTTATCATCAACATCTTATGGCGCACTGTTCAGTCTACCCACCCATTCATTCATTTGTTTTCCTTAGTTGCAGAGGAGCTAGTGTCTACCTCCAGCAAGGTATGTGTAATGTGCAAGATATGTGGTACACCCTGGACCAGTTGCAAATCTATCAAAGAGTCACATAAATGAGAGATAAGTGAGACAACCATTCACCCTTCTCACTCACACTTAGGAACAATTTAGAACTGGCATTGTTCAATTTCTCATCCATAAATGGTGAGAGTATGGCAAAATTGCAGAACTAGGAACAGAAAGCCATTCACCAAGGGTCTCCTCTCTGAACTCAGCATTCAAGACAAAGAAAAAAAGCAATGCGCCAAGTCACCTGTTGCTAAGGGATTTGAGTAGTGAATGTTTGTAATTTTCAAGATGTGTTGTACTGGAATAGAAGTGAACAGGAAATGCAAGTAAACAATGGTGCAAGATATTCACCTGGGTAGGACTTACAATATGTAGAAAAACTGAAGTAGTTCTTTTTTTTGTGATGTTTTGCTTTTCTGAGGCCAGGCACAATGTTGAAGCCAGGGGGTGACTAATGGTGGTCTAGACCAACAAACATTAATCTTCGGCAACCACAATCAGTTGAGGACACTATACTTTTAAGCAATACAAAAACTATAAAGCATAGTTTCCTCAAATGATAATTGGTCAGTTTGGTCATCTTGGATTTTGACATGGCAACCCAATTTTCAAATTGAACCCTTCTTAGATGTGGCAACACACAAAAATGCAAGTTCATACTTCACCTATTTTTCACTTTATGCTCATAACATGCAATTCACCCTCTTCGTTCCGCCACAGTATACAAACAGAAGTAGAAAAAATCTGGCCATTACCCCATTCCTTATGTTTTCCCAATAGTTTTGTTTCATGAAAAACAACCGAATAAAAACCCCACGCTAACATTTTACAAAAATATGATTAAATATCAGTTCAAGCATTTACAAACAAATGTGTCAATAACTAATTATTTCTATTCTTTTTCCAATTGTTTAAAAACACATTGCAAAAATAATGGAACAGTCTTGTTTTGAAACTATTTTTGCAAAATTTTTTTTTACACCAGCTTGGCTGAAGTGTTTATCTCATAGTAAGCAACATGAGATTCACCAGGCCATTCAGACTCAAAATAACCCCATTTAAACAGCGTGTGGGGCATGCTGTTTCTGGAACAAGTCAGACAATGAAATACAATCCTGCACTAAACCCCCAGAGACGCTAAATGCAGTGGGTCGTGCAGTAGGATATCATTATTCCAAGAATACTTTGCAGGTCTTATATGTAACTCAAAATTTTGCAATTTGCCCTCACAATAGTCAGTTAGATACAATAGTATGAACACCAACAAAATATATGGGGTTCTGATGGATAATTTGTGGCATAATTATAAATGAATAAATGACCTTGATCCTGGTAAATGTGGATGCACTAAAACTGTAGTTTAATTTGTGTCACTAATTCAGTTTATGGCCCAGAAGGAATGTCACCCATCACATTTCACTCTAACCTTTAGAGTAAGATCATTTTATGATGAGAAACATTGGAGTTTATGCATAGTTCATGTGTTATCTCTCATAAACCTGCATGAGCTTTTAGCGCAGTTTAGTGCAGTTCAAATTACTCTCAGCTACTACCACATCATGTTGGAGCTCAGTATCAATAAAATTGGCTAAATTATAGCTATTTTAATAGTTTCAAATATTAGTTTTCTGCAGTAGCCACCTTGAATTGTGTGGAATCTAAAAGTTATTCAGTTGTATACGTACGTCCAAGTATTATTTTCTGAATGTTTTATTTCAATCCATTCATTGACTCATGAGATATTTTTCTAAAAGACAAGCACAGTCACATACACAGGCAAACACATCATTGCATTTTCTTGTTTGACAGAAGTTATTAAATATGTGCATCAGATCTGAAATGTTTGCCATAACCAAAATGTTTCTATGACCTTTAGCATTTACTGCAGTCTTGCAATGATCAAGAATTACCCTGAGTGCTGTCTGAGAATTTGAATTATTATGCACAATCTAGGCTCTTGTCTAGAGAACTGAGCTTTAAAGTAATCACAGAGGCAATCACTGTGTCCATCGTTAGTGTAATTGCGAGGCAAAATGCAAAAAAGCTGTGAGCAGTACAATTACACTTTCTGCGGGAGCTACGTGCTCACGTGATTGACTGACATGACGTTTGAATGATGCTTTTAGCAACAGTTTAGAAAGGTACTTTTCTCTCTCGCTCTCTTTGTGTTAAAGAGGTGCTCTTTCTAAAACAAGGCTTTTAAGGCCTCATTCATGTGGCATGAGAAAGACGTAAAAACGTAGAACAAGCCAAAATCTAGTACGGATATATGGTTCAACAAGACATTTCAAATTATAATTTTAATCTGCAAAATGACAGAAGAATCTAATTTTTGCCCAAGAGCATCTTACTTTAAGCAATACTGTAAGTCTGCTGCCAGATCAGCATTTTTGTTTGTTATTAAAATGAGTTTACCTTTTAAACTTTTTGTCAGTCTGCATTCCGGGTTCATCGACCTGTGACCATAATAAAATTAGCCCCAAAATTACAAGATTTTTGTTCACATTCTTTCCCTTATTTCCACAATCTTGTTTTTAAACCAACTTCTTTTTGTCACATTGTCTTTTGTCTAGGTTGGTGCATTTTATTTTATTTTTTTCCAGAAAATTTCATTTTGGTGTCAGTTTTGGTCTAAGGTGTTACTCTGCTGTATCAGTCTTTGGTGTTTCATTGGAACAAAGCTAAAGTTGTGCTACATTCCATCTTTTCCTGTCCCCCGAGGAAATATGGGTACTGAGACTGAATGAGTGAGTGAATGAATGAGTGAATGAGTCTGCTCACAGACTCATGTTCATGTTTTGTGCTGATGTTCAATGTTTTATGTTATGAGTGCTTAGTGTATATTTAGTTGATGTTTTTCTTAGTTCATATCTTAGATGTTATTACTGTTTTTCTTATACATTTTATTGTTGGATGTAACTGGGACCCCATGTACATAATTTCGCTCCACCACATGTACCACATGAGGTGCGAATGACAATAAAGAAACTCTGACTCTGACTTTGACTCTGAATGAGTTTGATCAGCAAGAAAATTTAGTTTGCATTAAAGGGACAACTCGTGCAATTTAAAGCTTGTAACTCTGCACTCAGATGAACTTAAATAAATGCAGTGAAATGCACCTGGCATTTTTTTGCGGGGGTATAAGTATGAATATTTAAATAAAACATGCTTAATATTTGGAACAAACAATACATTTTAGATTCAACAAAAATCAGATCTGACCTACAGAGGCCTCCCTACCCTGATGTCTGTCTGTCTGTCTGTCTGTCTGTCTGTCTGTCTGTCTGTCTGTCTGTCTGTCTATCTATCTATCTATCTATCTATCTATCTATCTATCTATCTATCT
>NC_056500.1:25265528-25278255 GCF_014905685.2 Nematolebias whitei
CCCCCCCCCCCCCCCCCACACACACACACTGTATATAATTTTCTAATTGCACATAGTCTTTGATATGTAGCACTGTGCATAAGAGCAGAGATCGTTTAAAATATGAAAATGCTGTGTATTGTCTTTATCATGTGTACCTATACTATGACAAAAGTTGTCCTCTGCATTTAACCAATCATATCTTAGATACACACACATGGCCTAGCTGGCAGTTAGTTAAGTGCCGGGGGCAGTGCGGGAATATGTGTCTTGCTCAAGGACACCAAGATATATGGGTATGTGGAGATCTGAGCCAGTGACTTTCCAGACCTAGAGCTGGACCTTAAATTTACAGACACCAATATTTTGTCAGTGTCTACATTTCCTGAACTATTTTTCTTAATTGTTTCCACTTGTTGATCTAAAAGTTGAGGATATTTTCGAGCACATTAGACACACTGAACTGCACATACCTTAATGGCACATTTCATCACTGTAGCATTTATTTGTCCCAGGGGCACTGTATGAAGAGACAAACAAAAAAGTCAAATAAGGAAAGGAAAGGATGGAGAGAGAGAAATTCAAGGAGTCAAGGATTCAAGGTTCTTTATTTGTCATTCACACCACATGTGGTACATGTGGTGTGAATGAAACTGTGTACACAAGGTCCCAGTTACATCCAACAAAAGTATGAAAATGTGTGCAAAAAGAAAAACAGTAATAAGATCAACAATATGAACTAAGAAAAACGTTAACTAAAAACACACTAAGCACTAGTAGCTTAAAAATAATACATCGAACAGCAGCGCGAACATGAGTCTGTGTGAGCAGATGAGCACACATGAACACAGCAACATGAATCAAATCAGCAGCAACATCATGTGATTTTTTTCACAGCGATTATCCTGGTTAGATATTCTTGAGTCTAACAGCCTCAGTGTAGAAGCTGTTCCTCAGTCTAGTGGTTCTACACTTAATGTTCCTCAACCTCCTGCCTGAGGGGAGCGGGGCAAAAAGTGTGTGTGCTGGGTGAGTGGGGTCCTTCATGATGCAGGTGGTCCTTTTTCTGCTTCTAGAGGTGTAGATGTCTGTGATGGTGGGGAGATTGACTCCAACAGTCTTCTGTGCAGCCTTCACCACTCTCTGCAAAGCTTTTCTTTTTGCAGCTGTGCAGCCTCCATGCCACAAGTTGATGCTGGAGCACAGGATGCTCTCCACTGCACACCTGTAGAAGGAGGTGAGGACTGAGCTCTTGAGTCCAGCTCGCATCAGCTGCCTGAGGAAGTAGAGCCGCTGATGCACCTTCCTGATAAGACTGGAAATGTTGTTGCCCCAGGTGAGGTTGTTACTCCGATGCACACCAAAGTATAAAAATGCTCACAACAGACTCATGTCCAGGCTGCTGTTTTCCCCCCCTCTTTTGGCTGCTTCCTTCATCAGTGGTCGCCACAGAAAACTAAGTCACACGGAGACTTGGCAATTATTTTTATGCCGGATGCCCTTCCTAACGCAACCACAGGCCACCGAGCTACCACAGCCATCTGTGTGGAGCAGAAAGCTGCTATCTAGGGTGCCCGGGGGAACAGATTATGGGGGTTAAAGGCCTAGCTCAAGGGCCCAGAGTGAGGCAATTGAGGGTGGAGGCAGGCACGGGCGCTTCACCAATCCCACCCACATTTTGATGTTGTCGATACTGGGAGTTGAACCAACGATCTTCCGATCACAGGCCCACTTTCTGTAACCTCTGCACCACCACTCCCTTTCAGGCTGCTGTTTAATACACCATATTATATTACATTATTATTGTTTAGTGTATAGCTTAGATCCTTGTATACGGTTTTGTTTTTATACTTTATATTTTTGTTATTTTTGAATGTTACTGGGACCTTGAGTACACAGTTTTGTTCCACCTCATGTACCACATGTGATGTGAATGACAGTAAAGAACCTTGAACTTTGAACCTTCAAGTACCTATAACTGGAAATTACTTCCACGCAGATCTGCCTGTGTGCAGAGGGAGATGGGTGTGTCTGCCCCTTCTGAAATCTACAATCATCTCCTTCGTCTTGTTCACAATGATGCAGAGGTTGTTCTTCCAGCACCAACCCTCCAGGTGTTCCACCTCCTGCCTGTAGCTGGATTCATCACTGTTTGTGATGTATCCAACCACTGCTGTATTGTCTGCAAACTTTACAATATACAGTAACAGCCTGGATGGGTAGGTGAGCCAAGTAAATATGTGGGGGCTCAGCAAACTGCCCTGAAGGGGAGCCAGCGCTGAGGATTATAGTAGAGGCGAAGAAGTTGTGGATCCTCATAGACTGCACCCTGTTGGTCAGGAAATCCAGAATCCAGTTGCATAGGAAGGGGCTTAGTCTGAATGTGACAAGTTTATCAACCAGGGTCTGGGAATCAGGGTGTTGAAATTCTTATAATGTACACACATAATATTTATGTATGTATGCTAAGTCTTTGTGAAAGTTTCCAATGTTTCACTGAAGTCTTTAAAATTATCAGAGAGTCAGAGTTTCTTTATTGTCATGGAATGAAATTTTGTACACAGGGTCCCAGTTACATCCAACAATAAAATGTAAAAGAAAAACAGTAATAAGATCAAAGATATGAACTAAGAAAAAACATTAACTAAAAATACGCTAAGCACTAATATAAAAACAATATGCTGAACAGCAGCACGAACATGAGTCTGTGTGTGCAGATGAGTACGCATGAACACAGCAACATGGAACAGATCAGCAGCAACATGAAACAGATCAGCAGCAACATGAAACAGATCAGCAGCAACATGATGTGCTATTTTTCCCAGTGATTATTCTGGTTAGAGATTCATGAGTCTAACAGCCTCAGGGTAGAAGCTGTTCCTCAGTCTAGTGGTTCTACATTTAATGCTCCTTAACCTCCTTCCTGAGGGGAGCAGGCCAAAAAGTGTGTGTGCTGGGTAAGTGGGGTCCTTCATGATGCAAGACCAACCTCCAATTGACCAACTTCATGATACGTTAAGAACAATATAATGGTGAGGGAAGATATACAGTAAACACAAATTCAGACCAAACCTTTTGTACCTGGATTATTGAGCATGAATCAGGATACAGACCAAACGTTATTTATATTGCACATTTACTGCATGAAGGCAGTATCTCACTGCAGGCTGTGACTTTTGGAGACTAGTTAATTGTGGAGCAAATCACCAAAGGGTCTCAAGATATTTGAAGGGTGATTCAGTTTTCTTGCACGAGTTGAAGAACTTCTCTTGGAGGCCATCACAGCTCCTGCTCTGGTCTCTGTCAGTTCCTGTTTCTGGACCAAACCTGTGGTGGTGGGGAGTGGGGTGTAACACTAAATTTGTTTGATTAATTTTATTCCAATACTAAGAAATTGGTCAATTATAATTTGTCATTGTGAGTGTAATTTGCATTAGCCAGCTTATTGTTTTTTATCAGAATTGTTTAGATCTTTTGATTGTTTTTAAAGTACCATCCACAATTTTAAGATTCACATCTGTATTACTTGTTACTTATAAGTTTATTTAGATTTTTATTTTATTACACTGCTGATTTTCAAGCTTCCATGCACTGCCCAGTACATTTCTGTTTTCTTTCTAAACACTTTATGGTTTGCACTTAGTAAGTAAACATATTTACACATGCTCTGCTTCACACAGTTTGGTGTGGGTTCACCAACAGATTCCCTATACACCTACACTTCACTGCTTCAGACTGCTGAAAAGCTTTCCTCTAGCAGCCATCAGGGATTTTAGATGGTGACTTCATGCTGGTAAAATGCTCCTGGAAAGAAAATTGGTGGTACTTAAAGACATTCTGACTTTGTTCATAGTTCAGGAACTTGTTCATCCTGTTTCCAAGTACAAGTAAAAATAGTTTACAGCATCATTTTTACCCTGTAGGTTTCATAACTTCCAAAGCAAACAGCAATACAAGTTATATCCAGTAACAATTCATTACCAAATGACACAATATTGCATTTGGAACAGAATGAAACAGACCAGTCTTAACTCATGAAACATAATTGCAAAATGTGTGCATACTATATAGTATACTTGTGATGAATTTCAATGGCCTGTGATCAACAGTGTCCAGCAGGCGCAAAGAGCTGGCAGAGGCATTCATGTTAATGATATCACTATAGTCTGTGAGCCAAGTAGCTAGAAGAAATCATCTGTTTGCAAACACGAAATGGGAAACATGAATTATGGCAAAAGAAGAATCCCAATTTTAACCCAATCTTCTTCAGCAGATTGCCATTGAGGGGCATAAAGGTTAAATCTTCATCAATTGTTATTCCAGGATAATTACATGATATAACAAAGACTACTGATAGCTCCTGTGCCGTAGCAATAGTAGGGAGGGCAGACGGCACTTTTTTTTATATATTGACAAATTAAAAAAAACTTTTGTTTTACTGACATTTAACATCAACCTGAGTTGTGAAAACTGGGACTGAAAACAATCAAAAGAAGACTGCAAAAGCTTAAAAACAAATTGTGCAGTAAATAATGGAATCGTCTTACATAAAAGTGCACATGATGCACAGTGAGAGTGACCCAGATTATTAATATAAATAGTAAAACTATTGGTCCTAAACTATCCTATGGGCTGTTTGTTTATGCAGAAATTAAATACCAATAAATACATTAGAAGAAAACTCATCATTGAGAGAAAATGTATGAGATGTCAAAATGATATGTGTAAATATGTCATTAATATAGGAAAACAACACAGAAGTCCCTTTGGAGTATTTATTTGTGATACAGGATCCTAAGACCAGTAACACATTATTTTACACATAAATGAATAAATAATTTAACAAAACAAGAAAGCTTTGTTCCTAAAACCTGGAGCTTTTGATTAATCAGAAAGCAGATGATAGTTTAGCCATGAAAAGGTTATTTGCTCTGTAAAACAGTTAAAATATTCAAGAGCAAGAAAAAACTGCAAACCTTTTGTTTTTTCCTGGTTTTCATAAAAAACAGAAATATTCCAAGGATATGTAATTCAAGCTGTAAGTATTTTCATATTATTCACATTTTAGTCAAAATATAAATTTAAACGATTTCAATAATTCTAAACATCTGTAAGTAGACAACAAATTGCAGCTGAAAGTCAAACCCTGAACATGTTCCATGCTAAAATGTGTCATATTAATTACCTGAGCCAGATCATTGTGATAAAAACAGAGAAATTCTTGTTCTGTAG
This sequence comes from Nematolebias whitei, assembly GCF_014905685.2. NCBI lineage: Eukaryota > Metazoa > Chordata > Actinopteri > Cyprinodontiformes > Rivulidae > Nematolebias > Nematolebias whitei. The sequence continues at coordinate 25,270,740 of NC_056500.1, forward strand.
AATCATGGTTGGTCAGCACGATGCAATCCCAGCACAGACAGTCTAGAAAGCTGTGGGAGGAGCTTGTTACATACAGAGCTACATTACAGCTCTGAAGAAAAGCTTTGCAGAAGTTTTCTTTCTAGCCATGGTCTTCAAGAGCCATTGTTCTTTGTTTTAGCAGGACAGTGGATCAAACTATTGTCTCTACAGCACATTAAGTTTTGTAGAAGGCTGTGAGAAACACATTTATTCAGGTGTTAAAGCAACAAAACATCTAGCATATTCAGGCCAGTGTGCCTTGACGACCAGGGTTGAAGACTACTAATTTACAGTTTTATTTTCTTCCCTTCTTGGATTGAACATTTAATTTTAGTGTGCAGTTTTTAAACATGCATCAAATAAGAGGTTGTAGAATTGCTGTTCTCTCTTTGTCCAGGTTTTAGAGTTGAACATGATGCTAAACAACAGACTCATAGTTTTCATCCTGATGAAAAAGAAGTGATGGAGAAAGAACAAGAATGAGGGAGGTAACATAGGTAAACTCTTGAAAAAGGAGTGGATATCAAGGGAAAGGACAAACTGCTCAAAGCATGAAAAGTGGAATCATAAATGGAGAAAAAAAATAGTCATGAAAGAGAAATAGTTATTTGGGAAAACAATGATGAAATTTATTTTCAAGCAGCTGGGTTGTAGAGGAGCTTGGAAAAAAGGGCAACAAGGAGGTGACAACTCTGCAACTACAACAAAAAGACAAAAAATGATGCTGCAGTTTGGGATGAATCTTATGTGTTCCCATACTTTGTATTCACAGAATGACCTAAACTGTACATTTAGACATTATTGTCATTAATGTATTTTATAGTGTACATCTCCCAGTGATGGACTTGCGACCTGTCCATGGTGTACCTTGCCTCTTGCACAATCTGGATATGGGCACCAATGACCCCCCCGACCTGAAAAGGAAGAAGCGGGTAAAGATAATGGATGGATGGATGGATATTGTACATTTGAAGTCATTTGGAGTGTTTCAATTGCTGTCTGACTCTGGTGAGCTTTATTGGAACTTGCTGAGGGCTTTAGGAAGCATTAACTGTTCTCAGACTGAGCCTAATGAAGAGGTTGCCAGCTTTTTACTTGATCCTCTTTTGAGCCCTCCTTCTGGAAAGTTCATGAATATAAATTGTGGCTGCCTAAGCGTCTCCTCCTCTGAAGAGCCAAGCTGTGTTGCTGTTGGTCAGTTCCATGATTTGCCAGTGTCCTCAGACAGAGGTCTCAATTCATGGTCATCATGGCTCACTGTCCCATGCTTTAGATCTTTTCTGCTTCAACACTCTTGATGGTTGAATTACCTCCACACAACACTTCATTTAGTTTGACAACAGCCTGTTAACAATTTATCAATCAATCATCCACTACTTAATAAGTGACATGAGTTCAGCAGTCTGATGCCTTGAGGGATAGAACTGTTTCAGAATTTGATAGTTCTGGTTCCCAGGCTGCAGTAACTCCTGCCAGAGGCCAGCAGGGTAAGCAGTTCATGTAATAGGGGTGCTCTGTCTCTGGTGATATTGGATCTGTTCAGGCTATTTTTGAGAACAATTCCTCGGATGAAGGAGAAAGAAGTATTTCTGATTCTCTCCGCAGTTGTCACCACCCTCCTCGGGTCATTCCAGTCTGCAGCCAAGCAGCTTTTATCTATGACGTGTCAATTTGGACTTAAGCTGGACGTACAGACCCACGTGTGCAACCGTATGACATGTGCTCGCGACCGAACGAGCCTCACGCGTGAATGTATGACTCGCACCACACTCCCCATTTTCCTGGCCAGTGGACCCCAAGTACTTGAAGTCCTGAGCAGAGGTCACCTATGTGACCTTTGCTCCTTGTAGTCTGACTGTTCCACCCATCTCCCTCTTGTCCACACATGTATCATGTACTCTGTCTTACTACGCCAGACTTTTTTTACTCTTCTTTTATGTGCATACCTCCACCTCTCTAAGTTCTCTTCCACCTGTTCCCTGTTCTCACTAAAGACCAAAATGTCATCTGCAAACATTGTAGTACATGGCGATTCTTGCCTGACCTTATCTGTTAGTCAGTCCATCATCAGAGCAAAAAAGAAAGGATTCAGAGTAGGGATGCACTGATCCACATTTTTTACTTCCGATCCGAGCCCGATACCTAAATCTAAATATTGGCCGATACCGATCCAGTTCCGATATCATCATCATCATTGATTTTATATGAGGCTGTAATAATCTCCTCTCATGTACAATTTGTACAAATATATGCATGCATGTCCAAAAAGGCAACTTGAGGTAAATTTTATTAATGTTGGATAAGTTTTAAAGTTAGAATTAAATTCTGCTAACACAAAACATGATTCTTTTTATTCCTAGCTTTAAAGTGGATATTAAAGTGATTAATTTAAGTGATTGTTTAAAGTTATTTTATATTTTTTAAATAAGGGGCAGATATAAGATGTTTCTTCTTTCTGCACTCTTTTCATTCAATGTTTTCTTTTTGATGAATTTGTTTTGTTTCTTTTAAATGAATGAATAAATGAATAAAATAAAATAAATTGTTAAATGGCTTTAAACATTTGTTATGTTCATGGCATAAATCAACAGCTATGTTCCTGTTTTTACATCACTTTATATTGTAGCTGTTTTTGTTTCGTTTATACATATATATATATATATATATATATATATATATATATATTTATATTTTTTTTTTCTTCCTTGTAATTTTCAAATCATATGTTTTTTTATGATTGTCTACTGTTGTACTGATAAATATTTCTTGGAGGGTAAACTACATCTTGGCTGCAAGTATCAAGCTGAGAAATCCTTCGTTTTCTACAACTGATATCGGTTGGTCATTAATTATGATGAAGTTTAGCAACTTCTCGATAAACATTCGAGCTCTGGGGCTTCAGCGATGTGTTTTTCTTGTTCAATCCGAAGCAAGCAGTCTGATCTCAGTCAGCCACGCTCAGTCTGTCCCTCCTCCGACACGGACAGACTGAGCGTGGCTGACCGAAATCAGACTGCCTTCTCCGGACTGAATGAAAATAACAGACCGCTGAAGCCCCAGAGCTTGCATGTCCATCGTAAAGCTAACTTTACTGCGGTTTAATGTGACGCTATGGCTCTGCAGACATCGCACGTTGCTGTCTTGTTTTGTGGTGTTTCTAGTGTAAAATACTTCCACACAGCGGACGTTTCGATGAAAAGTTGGTTAGCTGTTAGCCACAGTGCTGCTAACTCAGTCCTCACATTGTAGCTGGCTGCAAACTATGAAATGGATTTCCTGAATGTGAGGTGGGTCTTATTACTCTGGGTTCATGAGACACGCCGCCGTTCAGGAAATCCATTCCATAGTTTGAAGCCAACATGCATCATGGATCGGAAATATAGGCAGGTGGATTGGAAAATCCGATACGTAAATTATGCTGGTATCGGAGCCCAATACGGATACTGGATCGGATCTGCCCCATCCCTAGTTCAGAGGCAATCCTTGATGTAATCCCACCCCCACCTAAAGCTATGTGTCACTACTACTGCACATCTCACCACTGTCCCGCTGTCCCCATGTATATCCTGTACAAGTCTAACACACTTGTCTCCAGCTCCATATTTCCTCATGCAATACCACAGCTTCTCCCTTGGCACCATGTCTTTTTTTTTTTCTAAATTCACAAAGACACTATGAAGTTCTTTCTGACCCTCTCTGTACTTCTATGTAAGCATCCACAAAGCAAAGATGACATGTGGTGATTTCTCTCGCCATGAAACCATGCTGCTGCTCACAAACTGTCACCTCTTGTCTAAGCTTCCACAACTCTCTCACATATTTTCTAGTAGCATCAACCATAACCACTTGACCCTTAAGCCTTTCTGGTAATTCTGCTTTTTTATTTTATGTTTTTGTTGCTGTTGTTTTTTGGAAAGTCTGCTAGATTGCAGATTTAGTGATAGTCCATCAGAAGACATGAATGATCCAGGTGAACTGAGACCTCAGACTTGAGAGTCCTTATTCAGTATTAGGATTTGTACCATCAACTCGACTTTCAGTAACCAACCAGCTCATCATAAAGACATGACATTCATCCATCCATTATCTTTACCCACTTCGGGTTTTTTTTTTCTCATGTCAAGGGGGTCACTGGTGCCTAAGTCTAGCAGTCAATTTGCGAGAGGCAAAGGACACCCCAGACAGGTTGCAAGTCCATCACAGGGACACATAGCGACAAACAAGACAACCATTCAGTTTGTCACTCACACCTAGGGACAATTTATAGTTACCAAATAGCCTAACATGCAAGTTTTTGGTTGGTGGGAGGAAACTGGAGTACCTGGAGAAAACCCACACATGCACAGATGGAACATGCAAACTCCAGTCAGAAAGGCCCTCGGCTGGAATTTGGTCTGGTGACCTTCTCGCTGAGAGGCAACAGCTCTACCAACTGAGTCACCATGCCACCCCATGACATTCATGGTGAATGATAAATGGACTGTAGAGCCTTTCTATCTTATCAAGATACTCAAAGCGCTTTACACTACAATCTGTGTCCTCATTTACTCATTCATACAGCATTCTACCAGATCTATACAAATAATAATCAGTGCTTTCACATTCATACACCGATGGGTCACAAATTGGAGGCAATGACGGGTTCAGTGTCTTGCCCAGGGACATTTCGGCATGTGACTGCTGGTGAAATCGAACCCCCAACTCTTGCATTAGAGGACAACTGCTCTAGCCACTCAGCCACATTCATGTTAATGAAAAAAATTGCCAAGGGAAGGAGGTCATTGATGAGAAGAGACCCCAGGACACAACCTTTGGGAACACCAGTAGGAGATAAGTAGAAACTGAAAGACTGAAGCTGAACAAACTGGTTTTGGCCAGAAGGATAGGATTTCAACTAGTCAAGGTGAATGTAAAATATGTCAGTGTATATGAGTCTATACAGAAAGATGGTGTGAGAGATGATGTTGAAGGCAAATCAGATCAAAGAGAATAAGAGCGAAGACTGAACTCTAAAGACTGTTGGAGATTGGCACCAGCTTCCCTGTGACCCTGTTCAGAATTGCAGGTAAATTAAATATTATTTATTAGTAGTAATATTATTTGTAGTAGTATTATTGATAGTATGTGTATTTCCTGCATCAAAGACTGGCTCCCTGTGGAGAGTGCTCAAAAAAATGTTGGCCTCTTAACAAAACTTTGCTTTATAACAAAGTTATGCCAAAAATTGTATACCATAATACGTATTGGGATATGGGGAAAATACACACCAAAAGCAGTGTTGAGAAGAATTAGGTACATGTAAAAAATAAATAAATAAATAAAAGTCAAGCTTATAAAGTAATTCCTTAGATTTATTCTGCGCTGAAATTAAATGATTGCACTACCAGAAAGTGAAGTTAGATAAGATTTATGATTATCAGCACTGAATAAATATCCACCTTGCAAGCTAACAACATTTCTTGGAGACATATTTTGTAATCTAAACTTGACAATTCAGCTTATACTATTTTATCAATGCCACTGGATGACAAACATGTTTCCACATTTTTCCTTTCATGTCACATGAACAAATGAACAGGTTTAAACTTTTACTGAAACCTTTAGAGTGTTTTCAAAGATATTAAAAAAGGTGTGAGATAAGACAATATTTCAGCTTTTCTCCTTACAACTTTAAATGATTACACTTGTCTGATGAGAGTGGAGGTAATAGACTCTGGAATAAATATTTGAAGACACCAATAACTTATCTGTCCTTACCTGAACCTAAAAATTTGCCCTGAACCCCAAAGCTGCAAAAGGGATGTCAAATATTCTTCTCACACACCAGTGGCCTGTCAAAATCTTCCTCCAGATCCCCCAAACCAAGACATCTGCCTGATGACATGTTTCAGAGATGACACCCACTCTCTGCAGCAATAGAGCAAAACTTTACTTCTGGAGTTTGGCACACAGTGGGAACATATTTTTTCTGTAAAATGTTTTGTATGATGTTACAATATAGTAAATATGTAAAATATGTAATATGTAAGTGATGTCATAATATAATTATTGAACAACATAACAGATTAAACAAGCATGTTAAACAAGATAAAAGTATAGTAAACCACCTTTCTGCCATGGACACCGTGGCAATGTTTGCAGGTTTTACAAAACAGAACCAGAACAACAAAACCGGGCGAATGAAATCAGTTACAAACACAGTAGAGGACAAATATTGCTCAGTTTAAGTTTTAAATGTAACTTTGTTATGAGCAGTTGCTCTAAAATGAGCACATATGTTTGAAATTACATTACATTATTTATTCTTTTTGTTTTGTTTTAAACCCACACATGCATGTGTGGGGTGTAAAGACAGTGTAGATGTCTTTTTAAAAACGTATTGACATTTTATAAAGATCACTACTGTGGTTGGTGGTTGATGAGGACCCTGGCTTGTGCTCTTCAGTGGCTGGTTTTATGAATCTAGTCAATAAGTTATGATAAAAAGGCACATATCTGGTCTGTAGGATACAAATAGATGTTTAACAATTTGTTGCCATCCCACCTCATAGCCCCTCAACACTACAGTCCAGTTTGCTGCTGGTTATACTGAAGTACCAGAACCAAGTGCCATAAAGACTTGTTTTAAAGTGGACAGGCAAAAATGATCAGTGAGGAAATATTAGGAAAAAGTATACATTATAAATTGTAGATCTTGTTTATTTTGAAATATCTCATAGTTTACTGAATGATTTGGCATCATAAATGAATGTAAATGTGCATGATCAGAAAATGTTCTAATGAAGGCAGGTTTGGGCTAAAATGTACAAGTTGTTTTTGCTCTGTCAGAAGCGGTTTAGTCCACAAAATCTGAAAGCGTTCAAACTTGTGGACTTCCTGCAGTGAGAAGAAGGCTGAGCAAGACATAAATTACATGATTTAATGACATATCTTAGTTCAAATGAAGACCATCTTCCAATACTTACTCCTTAAGACAATTTTTACATTAATATGCGATTAAGTAGTCAGAGAATTTTACCTGTAAAAGTTGTGTCAGACATTTCACGGTTTGTTTTTGGTTCAACTAATTGTTTGCATTTTTATATTTCGATTGGGAAAAAAAAAAGGTAAAATTCTAGCAAATTCAAAAAAGTGCTTCTATTTAAAATGCCTTTCCCTAATATTTACAGTACATTAAGTATGTTCATATATTTAGTACTGACACTTGCATACAAAATACTACAACTGTAAAATAAATTAGTTTTTGAAGGCCATTGCCACACTGGCTTAATATTTATTACACAAAACTGGGACATCAACCTTCAAACATAACTTGTGATTTAAAAAAAACAAAAATATGATATGTTGTTATTAAGTGTATGTGCTCACTTTAAAAAAAAATTTCTTTTAGCGCATCATGTCATCCATGGTCTGTCTGTCTCTCTCTCTCTCTCTCTCTCTCTCTCTCTCTCTCTCTCTCTCTCTCTCTCTCTCTCTCTCTCTCTCTCTCTCTCTT
>NC_056500.1:25278655-25283383 GCF_014905685.2 Nematolebias whitei
CATGTTTCAAGCTGTTAGTTAGCCATTGCTTATAAGACCTAACAAGTCTAGATGTTATTAAATATGGTTTACTGTTTTGAGAGTGGGGCAAGATGATCGTCTTGTGGCTAATTGCTTGTTCAAGCTTTTGTCACAGCTGCAGTACTACACTGCTGTCAGTTGAGCTGAACAATTTTGGCTTTTGTTTCTAATTGAAAGAGCAACACAGCTGCTGCAGCCAAAATGGTTGAAACAAAAGTAGATATTGGAATCAAACAGTGTGGAGCAGTCAATCAAGTGAAGGCTTCTCCCTGCTGTACTCATCCTCTGCGCCTGCCCCATGGCACCGTGTCATTTCGTCATGTTGCATTTAAGTACTGTTTCCTTTGATCAAGCTCTGACAAATATCCAGTCTTCACCATCACAGTCACGGCACGTTTTCTGTCAACCTTTTCCATTTGATTTGTTCCTAAAAGTTGAACATTACCTGCTGCCGTGACAGGTTTACACTGACTCAGTCACAGCCAGTAGGAGTTGAAGTACTGTAAACTACGCACACAGTGAAACGCACATTGAAAAAAAAAGGCTTTTTAAATTAATCCCAGGTGGCATGGTGGCTTAGTTGGTAGAGCTGTTGTCTCTCAGCGAGAAGGTCACCGGTTAAAATCCCAGCCCAGGACCTTTCTGGGTTGAGTTTGCATATTCTCTCCATACATGTGTGGGTTTTCTCCGGGTGCTCCGGTTTCCTCCCACAGACCAAAAACATGCATGTTAGGCTGATTGGTAACTCTAAATTGTCCCTAGGTGTGAGTGAGAGAGTGAATGTTTGTTTGTCTTGTTTGTCTCTATGTGTCCCTGTGATGGACTGGAGACCTGCCCAGGGTGTCCCCCATCTCTTGCACAGGGATTGATGGACATGGGCACCAGTGACCCTCGCAACCTGAAAATGAAGAAGTGGGTAAAGATGATGGATGGATGGATAAAAGTAATGGATGTCACTTCCTAGCATCTATTTAACCCTAAATAACTTATAAACGAGTCTGGAGCTGGTTGTAAGTTCACCTTTAACACTGACTTTCCACTCATTATAACTGACTGAGATGGGAAGTCTTGTTTTATTCTACAACGGGATGGTTTACTCCATCATGGGTGCAGTAGCCTGACAACTAACAAGCCTTGTTTGTATTATATTTTATGGCATTCCACTGAAATAGACTTGAACTGGGATTTTATGAAAACAACCAAAGAGTGTTATTAACATGACAAAGAATCTAAACACAGGAAACAGGAATTAAGAGGCAGGAAAAAAAACATCCTGTTGTTCATGAGCTATTTTGGTAACACACGCACGCACACACGCACACACACACAGTCAAAAAACTTATGGTCCACCTTCACCTTTTGACTGTGGGTGATAATGAAAAAAATGAACAATTTCTAAGGAAAATTGGTCCTAATCAAATTCCTGAATAAGTAACAAAGTGCAATGCTAATAAGTTGTGACATTCATTATCTAAAATAATTTAAATCAACATTAAGCAACCAAACTGTGAAACTTGTCACCAGATTAGTGCATCTAAGTTGAATTTATTACACTTATATTGCAAAACAAAAACAGACAAATGCATGAAGTGAGATCTACACAGTGTCATGGAGACAGAAGAACATTATGTAGCCATTTAGTTTCTAAAAACCAAATCCATCCCCAATTCAGTATCTTGTAGAACCTCCAGTAAGAACTCAGTCGTGGTTTCCTGTCTGACTTCATTAATGTTTCTCATGGTTGTGATGGACATGTGGCCCTTTCTTCTTCACACATTGCTTCACTTCGTTTAGGTTTGTTTCTGCTCAGCCCTAATTAAAGTCCCATTAATCAGGTTAAGGTTTGGACTTTTGATTAAACCCTTGCAGCACCATGATTTTCATTTTATTTTTATTTTAGCCATTCTGTGGTCGATTAGCTGCTTAGTTGTTCTGTTGCATCATCATCCAGTTGCAGCCCGGCTTCAACTATAGAGGTAGGTAGCCTCAAATTCAACTCAAGAATCCTTTGGTGTCTACAGGGGAGTGTAAGGTCAACTCAATAACTGCAAAGAGCCAAGATCCTGCTAGTACAGAAGAATCCCACATTATAAGCCTTCCACTACCATGCGGACAGCTAGTATGAGGCGCTTATGCTCATAAACACCAACACGTATAAATAAAGGTTGAATATGCTGTGTTTGATTTTCTGCTGCAATCCTTCCAAATAATCCATATTTGTTAAACATTTTTGTCCTCTGTTGCAGAGTTAAGACAGAATTGGAAATACTCTCCTTGTGTATGTTGTGAGCATTATAACTTGACAAATAAGTGAGGTACCAAATTCCATTTTGGTGTGTGGCTATAGAGACAAGAAAGGTTTATTTTAGAAATTGGGTTGCAATGTCAAAATCCAAGATGGCTGTCACCATATGTGCATATATCTAAACCTTGTGACCTGGATAATTTGAAAAATAAGCAATGTGCCGACTTCTAATTTGGTGTGTGGCTGCATCTAGGTGTAACAAAGGTCACCATCAAATATTAGGTTGCCACGTCAAAATCCAATGGCCACCAACATATACAAACTAACCAGACCAATCATTTGAAGAAATTATGCTTTGTAGATTTTATATTGCTTAAAAGTATAGTTTCCCCAAATGATTGGGGTGGCCAAAGATTATTTTACTGTGACTAAGTCCACCATTGACCACCCTCTGGCTCTGCCTTTGCGGCTGGTGGTGGATAAAATTGCTCCCTACAATCAATCCGTCACTCTGAGATGCCTTGGACCAAAAAACAAACAAACAAACAAACAACAAAACAAAACAAAGATAATTTAAAAAAATGTCCCTCTGTTCTTCTCCACAGTGTAACTCCTCCCTACTTGAAAATTTTGCACCAAAACATTAAGTTTTACTTACTACAAGTATTTCTGTTCAGTTCTAGTCCAGAAAAACACCCATCTCCAAAACTACAAACATTCACTATTCAGATGTTTCAGCGACCGGAGACATCGGCGTACGGCTTGTTTAAAATATTCTGTCATTAACTTTAACCTGCTGATCCAGTCAGATGAAGATAACTTCTCTGAGAGTTGTATCATCTGACCTCAGCGTCAGTTTGCTGCGTTGTCACACCTGAGAAGACTGCAAGCTGTCCTAAACATTTTCCACTTGTGAATACACTTTTTTAAAATCACTGTAGGATGAAGAACTCTAAATAGTGTGAAAATAACTTTTTACTTTGTCCAGAATCATGAGCAGCAACAGTTACTTTTCAAAGGTCATTGCTATTGTTCTTCTGCCCTGGCATTGTGTAAACACACATGTGCACTCCAGAGCAGCAAACTGACAAAAGTCCTGCTTTTATATATGATCAGTTAATCAATACATCTGATCAGCAGCTCCTGGGTTATTCTGAACCTCTGAAATCCTGTAGAAGCAGCGAGAGTTTATTGACAAACAGCTTTTTTATTTTGCCTCCATATTTATCTAGTAAATACAGTTTAATTTTGTAAACTTGAAGTTTGATTTGAATCATATCAGAGCGTGTAAAGACAATTTTATTTTGTCCTAATAGGGAAAACCCTTGAATTGAACGTGAGTGGACTTTATTTTCTCTATCGCTGTAGAGACAGACAGCCACTTTAGACTATCGCCTAGAAACAATCAAGAATAGCCAATTAACAGAGAAAACCTGCCTGTCCAAAGAGAACGTGCACAACAAGTCTAGCTGGGAGTCTAACCCAGGACCAGTGCTAAACTAACTGCAATCCACCTAAAGAGTCCTGCAGTCATTGTCAGCATTTGATGATAAAGTGAATTAATTAAAAATGTTTTTTTTTTCCTGTCCAGTGTGCAATAACCATTTTCACAACCCCAACAAAAATATCAATACAGGCTGCATATTGTTGCCATCGTCACTACTGTAGTTTATGATTGCGCAATTTGCAAGATTGCAGAGGGACGATATTGAATGGACTTTATTTGAACTCACTTTGCATAAATACCTGTGATTAAATGAAGAACAACATCCACTGAACAATTCAATTTGTGAGCAAATGTGCTTTTGAACAAGTAATATTATAACTGCGTTTAGCAGCCATTTTGTAGTAGAATTGTTTTATTCATTTTTAGTCATCAGTCTTCAGTGTTGGAACTAGAACAAATGAGGTTGTGAGAAGCTTCTGTTTATTGTTCCCCCGTCACATAGCGAAGAGAGGGAATTGGAAATACCCTCATTTGTCTTCATGTTGCTTAAAAGTACAGTTTCCTCAAATGTGGTGGACCAAGTTTAATCTATGGTGTCCAAGACCACAGTCGGCCACACCCTGGCTCAACCATTGCATCTGGTGGTGGATAAAACATCTCCCTCCACTATCCAGAATCTGTCACTCTGAGTGTCACTCTGCACTGAGTCGAAAATAAAGAGAGAAAATAATCCGCCCTCCCTCTGTTCTCCACAGTGTAACCTACTCGCTTGAATATCTTGAATCTAAAACAATACAATTTACTTCCATTCCATGTTCAAATCCAGTAAAAAAAAAAAAAAACACTCGCATCTAAAACTACAAACATTCACTCTTCAAATCCCTCAGATTTGGGGAACCTTGGTGTACCTCTTGCTTTAAACAGGTTTTATTGTTTCTCGGCCTGTGATGGACTGGAGACCTGTCCGGATGTATGTATGTATGTATGTATGTATGTATGTATGTATGTATGTATG